>NW_012101710.1:2517328-2537373 GCF_000951045.1 Mandrillus leucophaeus
CCTCAGCCTCCCAAGTAGCTGGGACTACAGGCGCCCGCCACCACGCCCGGCAATTTTTTTGTATTTTTAGTAGAGATGGGGCTTCACTGTGTTAGCCAGGATGGTCTCGATCTCCTGACCTCGTGATCCACCCACCTCAGCCTCCTAAAGTGCTAGGATTACAGGCGTGAGCCACTGTGCCTGGCAACTAATATTTTTTAAATGTCCATACTACCCAAAGTGCTCTACAGCCTCAATGTGATTCCTATCAAAATTCCAATGGCATTTTTCACAGAAGTTGAAAAAACAATCCTAAAATTCATATGGAACCACAAAAGATCCCAGAGCCAGAGTAATTTTGAAAAAGAACAAAGCTGGTGGCATCACATTACTTGACTTCAGAGTATACTACAAAGTTAGAGTAAGCAAAACAGTATGGTACTGGCATACAAACAGACACACAGACCAGTGGAACAGAACAGAGCACAGAAATAAACCCTCATGATTAGTCTTTGACAAGGGTGCCAAGAATACACAGTGGGGAAAGGATAGTCCCTTAATAATAAGAGAGGACCAGACTACTCAGGAGGCTGAGGCAGGAGAATCGGTTGAACCCAGAAGGCAGAGGTTGCAGTGAGCTAAGATTGTGCCATCGCACTCCAGCCTGGACAAGAGGGAGACTCTGTCTCAGTAAATAAATACGTAAATAAATAAGAGGACCTAGGGAGACTATCTCTACAAAGATTTTAAAAATTAGTTGGGTGTGGTGGCATGCGCCTATAGTCCCAGCTACTTCGGAGGCTGAGGCAGACAGGTGGCTTGAGCCCAGGAAGTTGAAGCTGCAGTGAACTGACCATGCCACTGCACTCCAGCCTGGGCCGCAGAGCAAGACCCCATCTGTAAAACAAACTAAAACATCACTGGGCGCAGTGGCTCATGCCTATAATCCCAGCACTTTGGGAGGCCAAGGCAGGCAAATTACCTGAGCTCAGGAGTTTGAGAGCAGCCTGGGCAACATGGTGAAACTTTATCTCTACAAAGAAAATACCCCAAAAAAGTAGCCAGGCATGGTGACCTGTGACTGTAGTCCCAGCTACTTGGGAGGCTGAAGTGGGAGGATCGCTTGAGCCTGGGATGTACAGGCTAGTGAGCTGAGATTGCATCACTGCACTGCAGCCTAGGGGACAGATCAAGACAAGAAAGGGAAAGGGAAAGGGAAAGGGAAAGGGAAAGGGAAAGGGAAAGGGAAAGGGAAAGGGAAAGGGAGGGAAGGGAAAAGGAAGGAAGGAAGGAAGGAAGGAAGGAAATAAATTGGCCGGGGGGCACAGTGGCTCACGCCTGTAATCCCAGCACTTTGGGAGGCTGAGGTGGGTGGATCACCTGAGGTCAGGAGTTCGAGACCAGCCTGGCTAACATGGTGAAACCCCATTTCTACTAAAAATACAAAAAATTAGCCAGGCATGGTGGCGTGTGGCTGCAATCCCAGCTATTTGGGAGGCTGAGGCAGGAGAATCGCTTGAACCCAGGAGGCAGAGGTTGCAGTGAGCCAAGATCGTGCCACTGCACTCCAGCTTAGGCAACAAGAGCGAAACTCCATCTCAAAAGAAAGAAAGAAAGAGACAGAGAAAGAGAGAGAGAAAGAAAAAGAGAAAGAGAAAAAGAAAGAAAAGGAAAGAAGGAAGGGAAGGGGAGGGAGGAAGGGAGGAAGGGAAGAAGAAGGGAGGAAGGAGGAAGGGAGGGAGGAACAGTGCTGGGAAAACTGGATATCCACACGCGAATGAATGAAACTGGACCCTTGTCTCAGATCATTATTACTAAATTAACTCAAAATGGATTAAAGACTTCAATGCCATTTATTTTGAGTAGAAAATAAGTCATTTCTTTAATACATCAAAATGTGGCATTTCTTGACCTTGCTTCTCTCCTGGTCCTGGCTTCCCCAGAGGATCCACTGGGCTGGGCTGGAGCCCTGGGGATGGCAGTGTCCCACGGAAGGACGTGGCACTGCCTTCCTCAGTCCTGAACCCCAGTGGCAGAATCTGGTTCTACTTAGTAGCAGTCAGCCTCGTCCCCCTGCAGGAAGCCCCCCGTGGCCAGCATGTCCTGCAGGAGGGACTGGGGGCTCTTCTCCACGTGGTCGCTGCTCTCGGCCAGTGTGCTCCGCAGGCCCTCCAGGTCTAGGGACCTGAGCATGGCCAGCACAGCCTCAGGCTCCTGGTCCCCTGGGGGCTGGGCGTGCTCACCCGCCCGGCACCTCGGCAGGGCGGCCTCCACTGAGGCAGTGTTGGAGCCGCCCCCGGCCTCCCGCAGGCTGCTGTAGGAAGCAATCTTGTCCCTCAGGAAGAGGAGGAGGTCACAGGACTTCTGCGCCACGGGGCGGTCGCAGTCAAACAAGGCACAAAAGGCGAAGTCAAAGAGCCCCACGTGGCAGAAAGCCCTCAGTGCCTCGGTGAGTGGCCGGGCTGGGGCCACCTCGGGTAGGGCCACGGCATAGGGGCAGTGGGTACGTGGCGGCCCCAACGTCTGGCCTAGGAACACCAGCGCCAGCTCCAGGCCCTGGGCGCGGACCTCCCAGTCCAGGTCCCGGCTTGCCGCCTGCAGCACAGTGGCCACGAACTGCTCCGTGTCCTGGGCTGCGTCGGCGTGGCCGTCCCGCAGCCACTCGGTGAAGACTTGCATGACCGCCCTCCGTGGGAAGCCCTCCGAGTCCACGGAGAGGATGTGCAGGAGCTCCGGGAACAGGCTCTGGGGGACAGGGAGCGGGTGGGATGGTCGGTGGGACGGCAGGAGTGGGGCTCCCACAACAGGACCCCGGGGGCATCCGTGGGGCTGGCCCCGGGCATGGGCAGTCTAGGGCCACACCCCACTCTGGCACCTTCCTGTGCTATGCAGTGAGCACACTGCCCTCCAATCCTCAGTTTACCCATCTGTCAAATGGAGGTAACCACGTCTAAGTGGAGGGGTGCTGGGGAGACAAGGCGAAGAGCACAGGCCCCACGCCCAGCAGAGCCCCAGGGCCTCGGCAGTCACTCCCACAGGTGCTGCCCACAGCAGCAGCTGCTCCCACGGTGGATGCTGGCTGCTCACCCACCCGCAAGCAGTCGAGCACACACGATGGCCAGGTGGGAGCTGCTGGCCGAGGAACCCGCCACCTTCTACTTTCTGGGCCTCTGTGTGCTCAGGGCTGGCAGGGGCTGGTAGCCGAGGAACCCAGCACTTCCTACCTGCTGGGCCCCTGCATACTCAGGGCTGGTGGGGGCGTGCAGGCCCCGGCTGGAAAGTTGCCCCGTGGCGGTCACTGCGCTCGCTCGGACGTAACTCTCAGGGTCCTGGAGGAGCTGCCGGGCCAGCTCAGGCACCTCTGAAGCCAGGAGGGCGCATCTGAAGTCGGCCTGTCCTGGGGGTCGAAGTGGCCACATGCAGCTGTGACCGAGGGCCGAGCCTTGCCGCCTTGGCCTCTGCCTCCACCCCCTTGTGGGCAGCTGACATGGCCCAAGTTTCTAGAGCCAGCAAGAGGCTGCTGGTGCACCCCGGCTCAGTGAGCCCCCAGCAGGCGGGAAGGCAGCCCCTCCATCTGCCAGCACTCACCTCCCCAGTGCCTGCTCAGCTGGGTCAGGAACTCGAGGGCGGAGTCCCTCACCTCCCAGCAGGGGTGGCACAGGCGTTTCTGCAGCACAGGGAACAGCTCTAGGGCGGGAAGGGGCAGGTCAGGGCGAGCTTGGGGCCAGGCTAACGCTGCCCTCGGAGCCGCCCAGTCCCTGCTGCCTCCACCCCTGCGACTCCAGCTCCGTTCACCCCTGTGAGGGGCTGCGTTACCTCTGAGGAACTGCGGGATGAGGGGGCCAAGATCAGAGCAGCCAGGGGTCTTGGGTGAGCTCAGAAGCCACCGGAGTGTGGCCTGGAAGGCCTTCTTCAGAACCTGGAGCAGACAGGGCGGGCTGTAGGGCCACGAGAGGAGGAGGGACAAGCTGTCTGCCTGTCCCCTCACCTTCCTCTGTGCTGCCCCCACTGCAGGGACAGAGATGGGGACAGGAAGTGGAGAGAGAAGGGAACGCTGGGCTTCCTTCTTTTTTAGAGACAGGGTCTCACTGCAGCCTCCACCTCCCAGGCTCAAACAATCCTCCTGCCTCAGCCTTATGAGTGGTTGGGGCTAGAGGCACACATCACCATGCCCGGCTAATTTTTGCAGTCAAATGCTCTACCCCTGAGCTACACCCCGGGGCTAATTTTTGTATTTTTTGTAGAGATGGGATCTTGCTATGTTGCCCAGGCTGGACTCAAAGTCCTGGGCTCCACGGATCCTCCCACAGCACAGTAATCACAGCTCTGAGCTCCACACCCCTCTCAGGCTGATTTTAATAAGGCAGGATCTGCTGAGGAAGCGGCTCCCCAGACTGTGAGCAGGAGGCGGCGGTGGCCCCCACCAGAAGACCCACCACCCAGGCAGCGGGATTTCTGCATCAAAACATGACCAGTGACGCAGGGCACTTTTCCGTAGGATCTCAGGAGGCCCTGGGCCCTTCCTCCAAAGCTGTCCACTGTCTGCTCAGCGGCAGGCGGCACAAGGTCTGTACCCGCCAGGGCCCAGCTCCACAAGGGGCTATGGAGTGGGCACGTTCACAAACGGCGCTTAGGAGAACCCGGAGCCCACGCCCAGGGCCGTCCTGGTGCCACTTCATTTCCCTTGTCCAGAATTCCCTGCAGGCCGCCTGGCCGGCGCCCCTGCTCCCCACGGCCCCACACACCCCTGCATGCTGATGTATCTTCACCAACAAGAGGCCCTGGGCCCAACGCATGCAGCCACCTGTGTCATGAAGCTCTCTGAGCAGTGACTCTGTGGCCCTGTGTGAAGGCCCCGTCCCTAGAGGCCCGCATGGGGCCAGGGTGGAGTGGGGGGTGGGTCCCACTGCCTCTGCCTCCCTCCTCTCCTCGTTCCCTATCCGTACCGTGGGGCTGGAGCCGGGGCTCTCGAGGCACTCCAGGAGGACAGCAAGCGCCTGTGTCACCAACTCCTGGGGGCCTGAGACAGAGGTGAGCGGATAAACCACCCCCACCTCCACCCCACGGCCCTCCCCATCAACTCTGGGAAGGAGCAGGACAAGGCCTCATTCGCCAGCTGAAACCTCCTGCACGGCCCCTGCACCCCTCAGCCCCCGCCCCAGAGAAGAAACACAGAGGGACAGCAATTCCCAGGCGCCTCCGAGCAGAAAGGAGAGTGGGGGCTTGGGTTTCGCCCAACGCCAAAGCCGTACAGAACACACTCACCTGTCCCCTCTGACAGCGTCCCCAGGAAGTCGAGGGCTGCTCGCTGGACCCGGACACAGCCCGCCAGAGTCCCACAGAGGTGGCCCCCCACGCTGGAGGCGGGGGCAGCTGAGCCATCACAGAGCCGCAGGACAGTCACTGCAGCCCCCAGCAGGGACGCCTGGGGCCACGGCGACGGGCGCTGGGGCTGGCGAGAGAGGGAAGCGTTAGCCAAGGTTGCGTTCCCACTGCTGGCGTGGATGCAGGGACGCTGGGGCTTCGAGGCGTGTGGGGCGGGGGACATCAGCCAGGGTTGTGATCCCACGGCCAGCGTGGATGCAGGGGCGCTGGGGCTGCAAGGGGTGCGGGGCGTCAGCCCAGGTTGCGGTCCCACTGCCGGAGTGGATGCTGCTGGGCTGCATGAGGGCGGGGCCACACCTACCAGCGGCTGCAGCTCCTCCAGGTGAGCCAGGGTGCGGCACAGGAGGCCCGCACAGGACGACTTGGAGGCCAGGAGCGCGTCCACCGTCGTGGCATCGTCTGCCGTCCCGTCCAGCAAGCCTGGGGGCCAAGCCAGGAAAGAGCTCCCTTAGAGAGCACTTCTGCCTGCCCACGGTCGCCAGCCACCCCCTGGCCACCACTCGCAGCAGAGGCCAGGACCTGGGTGCAGAGCAGCGGCTCACCAGGGATGATGGCCACGGCCCCGGTCCCCTTTCCTCTTAGTGGGAGGCCTGGGTGTGACTAAAGTGGGATGGGGGTGGCGAGTCTGGTACTCCCATCCATCTCCCCTCCCCCAGCTGCAGGGACCCAGGTTCCGCCCTCCCAGCCCTTTCTGAGCGGCGTACCTGGGGGTCCGGGGGCCTGAACTGTGGCCTTCAGGACACAGGCCAGGGGCTGGAGGAGGACCTGGAAGGCCTGGGTCCTCAGTGCCTGTGGGCTGGAGACAAACACACAGTGAGCGCCGTGACCCTGGCCATGAGGCAAGCTGGCTGTGCTAACATCCCCAGCAAGCCTGGGGCAAATCAGGGAGGGGGTTGGGACACCCCGCCAAGAACAGTTTCTCTGCAGGCCACTGGCCAGGGGACGCCATGAGACAGAGAGTGGTGGGCAGACAGACCTGACCAAGGAGATGAGCCTGATACTCCCAATGTCCTTAGGAGCAGACACTGAGGGGTCTCCTGGAGGGCCCGGCCATGCACCCAGAGAGAGGGGCAGTGCCCACTCAGGTGGACAGGGACGGGGTGTCCCCAGGTGTGCACAGCGTCCACGTTGTAGGAGGGACCTGCCCTCATGTCTGGGTCCAGGTGGGGGCAGTGCCCGCTCAGGGGGACAGGGACAGGGTGCCCCCAGCCTCCTGGGTGTCCCCAGGTGTGCACAGCATCCACTTTGTAGGAGGGACCTGCCCTCACATCTGGGCCCAGGTGGGGGCAGTGTCCCCACAGTGCATTCCTGCAAGGCCGGGTCTGTTCCTCCGTCCTCCCCGTCTACTCTCCTAAACATTCGGCGATCCCGGAGCTCAGAGCCGGGCTTTCATGGTACCCTTGGGCCCTTTGGGCAGCAGGTCCTGAGGTCATGTCCACCCCTAATGTGAGCCCACCCAGAACCCTGGCAGGCCGTCCACGGCCTTCCCACCTGTCCTGACCCAGGCACTGCCGTTCCACTGCCCCCAGGCCCCCCATCTGCATGGTGTACGTGCTGGGGAGCTCCAGCACCTCCAACCAAGGCTGCGGTGGGGGACAGGTGGGAGGGCAGCGGAGCGCAGGGCCTGGGCAGGACCATCCCGCTCTGGGCAGAGCAGCTCCGGCCATCCTTCTTACCTCTGGGGATCTCGCAGAGCTTTTGTCTTGAAACAATTATTCTGTTGCTAAAGATCCTGCAGAAGCCGCCAGCCTGCACGACTGCCACGTGTAACCCACGCATGGCCCAATCACACCCCACACGGCTGCCTGACTGTCCCTGGTTTCCGGAACTCCCCTGCCTTGAGGGCTGCGCTCTCAACCTCCCTGCCTGCCCTGGCTCCCAACACCCGCCTCGGCGTGAAACGCACCCCAGCCCATACCAGTGCTCGAGCTTCAGGATCCCCAAAGCCAGGGGTCCCACGTGGGTGGGACCCAGGCAGCTCAGAGCCTGCGCCAGCATCTCCCACAGGCCGCCGTCAGAAGAACTGAACACAGGAGAACTGCAGGGAGACCCCAGAGAGAGAAATTATCCCCCATCCCCTAAAACCTCATTCCAGGCCTGGCTGAGAGACTGCCATGGCCCCAGCGCTGAAAGTGCCCAGCCCAGGACAGGCCTTTCCCCCCGAGGGTTCCAGGGTCACCCCGGTGCCGCTTCACTGCAGGCCACATCCTCGGGGAGTCTCTGGCTGCCAGTGGGACATGCCCGGGCATCATCTGAGGAAAACAATTGCCCACCCAGGCCCCCCAGCTGCGTCCTGGGGGCCTGACCGAGCCACACAGAGAAGCAGGTCCACGAGCGAGTGTGCGGCGGGGATGGGGTCTCTCTCCAGCAGACAGGCCACGCGGGAACTCAGCCGCACCCACAGGGCTTCCGTCCAGGGGCTCTGGCAGCGCCCGAAGGTCGTGGTCAGGACGTTCAGGGCCTGAGTGACCTTGGGGGTGGCCGTACAGCACAAGGACTCCTCCACATGATCTGTGATCTTCTGGGCACACGCGGGCCAGTCATCCCCCCGCAGGCAGGGGTGCCCCTCGGCTCCACCTCGCATGGACAAAGCCAGGACGTGCACCAGGAGCTGACTGGCCGCCGAGGCCACAAACAGGCTGGAGTCTCCCTGTAGGGAGAAGATGGTGTCGACTGCACCTGGGTAGGGGATGGGGCAAGACAGGAAAAAGGGGATGAGCCAGAATAGAGCCAGGGGAGGCAGACCGCAACCTTAATCCAGGACTCCAGGGCCTCAGGGAAGATGCAAACAGCAGAGGGCACCCCAAGACGCCCCCAAATGCCCCTCCACTCAAAAGCAAAAGAGAACAGGAACTGAAGCTCCCTAGAGACAAGCACCTTCCCCCCAGCTGAGCATTAAACACACACAGCTTGTGATGCTTCCCAATTCGTTCCTTGTTGTTTTTAGTTCTTCTTGTTGTTGTTGTTTTGAGACGGAGTCTCGTTCTGTCGCCCAGGCTGGAGTACAATGGTGCAATCTTGGCTCACTGCAACCTCCACCTCCCGGGTTCAAGCCATTCTCCCACCTCAGCCTCCCAAGTAGCTGGGATTACAGGCACCTGCCATCATGCCCTGCTAACTTTTGTATTTTTAGTAGAGATGGGGTTTCACCATGTTGGCCAGGCTGGTCTTGAACTCCTGACCTCAGGTGATCCACCTGCCTTGGCCTCCCAAAGTGCTAAGATTACAGGTGTGAGCCACTGTGCCCGGCCTTGTTTCTTGTGTTTTGAGACAGGGTCTTGCTCTGTAGCCTAAGCTGGAGTGCAGTGGCTCAACCACTGCTCACTGCAGCCTCCACCCCCTGGACTCAAAAGATCCTCTTGCTTCAGCCTCCCGAGTAGCCAGGACTATAGCCATGCGCCACCACGCCTGGCTCTCAAATAGTTTCAAAGACTGAGTCCTCACAGCTGATCTGTAAATGGCTGAGAAAGCCGTCTCGGCTCCTAGGGCCTGACTTACAAACCAGAGGACACTGGACAGCAGTACTGTCACGGTGCATTCTTCACAACAACCCTGCGACATCGCACAGACCAGACGCTCAGATTCAGCAAGGTGCAGTGACTCCCCTGAGGTCACACAGGCAGGATGAGGAATGGGGTGGGGTGTGGGCGCACTCACCGTGGTCGGCCAGGAAGCGCAGGGCGCTGGGGTGCTGTGCCAGGGAGCGCAGGCCCTGGATCCAGCCGCTGCGCACGGTGGGGACGGCCCAGGCTGCTCGGCCGAGGGGTCCTGCCTCCCCAAAGAGCCCTGGTAGCAACTCCCCCTGCTGGGAAGCAAAAAAAAGAGGTGAGGGGGGGCCGGGTGCGATGACTCACGCCTGTAATCCCAGCACTTTGGGAGGCTGAGGAGGGCAGATCACGAGGTCAGGAGTTCAAGACCAGCCTGACCAACATGGTGAAACCCCGTCTCTACTAGAAATACAAAAATCTGCCGGGTGTGTTGGCACGCACCTGTAATCCCAGCTACTCAGAAGGCTGAGGCAGGAGAATTGCTTGAACCTGGGAGGCAGAGGTTGCAGTGAGCCAAGATCGCACCACTGCACACCAGCCTGGGTAACAGAGTGAGACTCCGTCTCAAAAAAACAAACAAAAAAGAGGTTAGGGGACCTGGCAGGTTTCCAGGGATGTGGAGCAAAGCACAGATGGGTTTTCAGTTTTCCAGGGCTGGTGGAGGCACTTTTGGAGGACGCTTTCATGTATGTATGTATGTATGTATGTATGTATGTATGTATTTATCGACAGTCTCACTCTGTTGCCCAGGCTGGAGTGCAGTGGCATAATCTCGGCTCACTGCAACCTCTGCCTCCCGGGCTCAAGCTATTCCCCTGTCTCAGCCTCCCGAGTAGCTGGGATTACAGGTGCCCGCCACCACGCCCAGCTAATTTTTGCATTTTTAGTAAAGACAGGTCTTTACCATGTTGGTCAGGCTAGTCTCGAACTCCTGACCTCAGGTGATCCACCTGCCTCAGCCTCCCAAAGTGCTGGGAGTACAGGCATGAGCCACCACGCCTGGTCTGGAGGGCCCTTTCCTGCCAGCTGCTGACAGACAAAGGCCCCCGGATTCACTGTACAGCAGCGCCCTAGGACGTCTTGGAAAGTCTGTCCTGCAGCAGGATGGTGCCTGGGTGGGCTGCTAGGGAGTCTGCAGGTGCTTAATTGGGGGGCACCATGAATGGCAGTAGCTAACGGTACTGGATGTGCCTTCGAGCAACCTGGCGAGGGCCTGTGGGGCACCAAGAGAAGCCGTCGTGCTAGACGGGCATCATCAGGCAGCACCTAACAGACTCAGCGCTGCCTGTTTGGAGCTGGAAGACACAGCTCTGGAGGGCTCTCGAGCTCTCATGCCTTGTTGCTACGTAGAAATTCTTGGCTGGGAGCAGTGGCTCATGACCGAGGCAGGAGGATTGCTTGAGGCCAGGAGTTTGAGACCAGCCTGGGCAACACAGTGAGACCCCATCTCTACCAAAGATAAAAAAAGTTAGTCAGGTGCATGCACCTGTGGACCCAGCTACTCAGGAGGCTGAATGGGGAGGGTCACTTGAGCCCAGGAGGTCAAGGCTGCAGTGAGCTGCCACTGCACTCCAGCCTGGCCAACAGAGCAGGATTCTGTCTCTAAAAAACAAAACAAAAAAAGGCCGGGTGTGGTGGCTCACGCCTGCAATCCCAGCATTTTGGGAGGCCGAGGCAGACGGATCACTTGAGGTCAGGAGTTTGTGACCAGCCTGGCCAAAATGGTGAAACCCCGTCTCTACTAAAAATACAAAACTTAGCTGGGCATGGTGGCAGGTGCCTGTAGTCCCGGATACTCGGGAGGCTGAGGCAGGAGAATCGCTTGAACCTGGGAGGTGGAGACTGCAGTTAGCTGAGTTTGAGCCACTGCACTCCAGCCTGGGGTCTCAAAAAATAGTAATAAAATAAAATAAAAAATAAATAAAATTAATTAATTTTTTTTTAAAAAAGACATTCTCATTAGTCATTCATTCATCTGTAGGCTGGGTTGCTAGAGGTGCAGGATGTGCGGTCTCATTTGGTCCTCATGACAACCCCATGGCGCGGCTACGACTTCCATCTCCGTCCTACGGAGGGACGGAGGCCACGGCGCGGCTACGACCCCCATTTCCGTCCTAGGGAGGGACGGAGGCCACGGCGCGGCTATGACCCCCATTTCCGTCCTAGGGAGGGACGGAGGCTTGCGGCCTTGGGAAGGTCAGACAGCTGATCAGAGCTGGGAGCCAATCCCAGTCATCTTATTCCAAAAAACCTCAACTCCTTAGCCCCAGCAACACTCTGGGAGAATTTTTCAAAGGGACTACAGTCAGGGGTAAAAGCATGCAGTTCTGGCGAGGACACAGGGTTGGGGCAGGCCGCTGGAACTTGGGATGGTGATGGCTACAAACGCCCCACCTGGCTGCAGGAGGAGAAGGTTGCCCACCTCTCCACGGGACACTCGGGTGGGAGGCCCCAGGCTCACCTGAAGATACTGGAAGCAGTTTTCCTGGGCTGCGAAGGTTCCTGCCAGGCGCAGAGAGAAGGAGAGGACCCCGGGACTCAGGTCCTGGACTTTCAGCACATGGGACAGCAGCTCCACCAGGCAGGGGTGCCCCTGCAGCAGCACGAGACTGGACTCTGTGGGGACAGCCCAGCCTAGGGGTTACCAGGGGCACAGCACCAGGTGTCCCCCCTGGATGACCGCTCTTCTCCTAGCAATTCCCAGACCCTTTTCTTGCAGGGTGTTAGATTTAGGGATCCAACTGGGAAAAAAATATTTGCAACAAATACGGCAAATGACTCATAATTTTAATTCAGTAAGGGCAGAAAAACTAGAAAGTTTAACAACAGCTGAAAGGCGGAACATTTTCACCTTTTACAACAGGTGAATGGCCAAAGATGCCGAAAAAATGTTCTGCCTCACTGACAGTGAAAAAGAAATACAAATAAAAGTGAAAGACCAGGCTGGGCGCAGCGGCTCACGCCTGTAATCCCAGCACTTTTATGAGGCCGAGGCTTGTGGTCACTTGAGCTCAGGAGTTTGAGACCAGCCTGGCTAATATGGCGAAGCCCTGTCTCTACTAAAAATACAAAAAATTAGCCGGGTGTGGTGGCTCATGCCTGTAGTCCCAGGTACTCAGGAGGCTGAGGCAGGAGAATCGCTTGAATCCAGGAGGCAGAGGTTGCAGTGAGCCGAGATTGCGTCACTGCACACCGCACACCCCAGCCTGGGTGACGGAGCGAGATTCCATTCCAAAAAAATAAAAAATAAAACAAAAAGTAGAAGAGCATTTTCACCTTTCAAATTGGTACTTTTCCTTAGCGCTCTGTGCAAGGAGGTACAATGGAACAGGCATTCCTCTCTAGACGTGGCATCCTGTATTTCTATACCTAGCTACGCTATTGCTCAAAAGCACCAGTGGCGAAAAAGATATTTTGAGGCAAACGCTGGGAGAGTTTTCCAGTGAGAGGCTCTTGTAGAAAGAATATGGTTCAGTAAGAAGGAGAGTGAGGAGCATGCAGAGGAGGAGAACCAGGCTAGGACTCAAAAAGCACTGAGTCCACCTGAATCAGCACCGCAGGCTGGGCGAGGTGCTCATACCTGTAGTCCTGGCACTTTGGGAGGCCAAGGCAAGAGGATCACTTGAGCCCAGGAGTTCAAGACCAGCCTGGGCAACATAGCAAGACCCTGTCTCTACAAAAAAATAAAATAAAATAAAATAAAAATTCGCCTGGAGTGGTGGCACACATCGGTAGTCCCAGTTACTCAGGAGGCTGAGACAGGAGGATCACTTAAGCCCAGGAGTTCAAGGCTGCAGTGAGCTATGACGGCACCACTGTACTACAGCCTGGGCGACAGAGGGAGACCCTGTCTCTAAAAAACAAAAAACAAAAACAAAAAAAAAGGCGGAGCGCAGTGGCTCATGTCTGTAATCCCAGCACTTTGGGAGGCTGAGGCAGGCAGATCACGAGGTCAGGAGATTGAGACCATCCTGACAAACATGGTGAAACCCTGCCTCTACTAAAATATAAAAAATGAGCCGGGTGTGGTGGTGTGCGCCTGTAGTCCCAGGTACTCAGGAGGCTGAGGCAGGAGAATTGCTTGAACTTGGGAGGTGGAGGTTGCAGTGAGCCGAGATTGCACCACTGCACTGCAGCCTGGTGACAGGGCAAGACTCTGCCTCAAAAGAAAAAAAAAAACCTCACTGAGTTCAAAACTAAAAACTCATTGTTGAAGGTTTTGAAACAAAACAGAATTAAAATACTAAACAACAATAACAGAAGCTCGTGATGACCGGAAGGTCAAGCGCTCTGAGATCCTTCAGTTGCCTGGATAGAGAATGGAAAGTCTAATTAACTTCAGACTTTTAAAAAAAATCCAGTTCTCATGTTAAAAATGTAAGAGTAACCACTAAAGAACATAAATAAGCCTGTGGTCCCAGCATCTTGAGAGGCCGAGGTGGGCAGATCACCTGAGCCCAGGAGTTCAAGACCAGGTTGGGCAACACAGGAAGATCTCTCTATAAAAATTCGCTGGGAGGCCAGGCACGGTGGCTCAAGCCTGTAATCCCAGCACTTTGGGAGGCCGAGATGGGCGGATCACGAGGTCAGGAGATCAAGACCATCCTGGTTAACATGGTGAAACCCCACCTCTACTAAAAAAATACAAAAAACTAGCCAGGCAAGGTGGCGGCGCCTGTAGTCCCAGCTACTCGGGAGACCGAGGCAGGAGAATGGCGTAAACCCGGGAGGTGGAGCTTGCAGTGAGCTGAGATCTGGCCACTGCACTCCAGCCTGGGCGACAGAGCGAGACTCCGTCTCAAAAAAAAAAAATTCGCTGGGCGTGGTGGCACGCATCTGTAGTCCCATCTACACTGGAAGCTGAGACGGGAAGATCGCCTGAGCCCAGGAGGTCAAGGCTGCAGTGAGCCGTGATTACACCACTGGCCTCTAGCCTGGACAACAGCGCAAGAACTTGTCTAAAAAAAAGAACATAAATAGAATGTATCACTTCAAAACCAGAAGAGGAAAGATTAAAAAAAAAAAAAAAAAAGCTTTATCAATCTGATGGAGGGCAGAAAAGGAGGAGGATAAAGGCACAAAGATAAGGCACAGGAAATTAAAAAATACAAAAGAATTCGAATCTAACGGTCGCCTCGACAAATTAAAGAGATCAAACTTATCTGTTAAAAGAAAGAGTTGCTGAGCTTAAATTAAACACTGAAAACGAGCAATGTGGTGTTTCTAAAAGCAATAAAATGCAACAAAGGGAAAGGCTGGGAGCAGGAGAGAAAAAGACACAGTAGGCAAATTCTAACTTTAAAGAAGCTGGTGTAGCAACAGTAATAGCAAACAAAATGGGCTATAAAGCAAAAAGCAGTATTCACTCAGAAGAAAGTTCACTGATCACACAGAGAAATTCCAGAAAGATACAACATTCCTACATCTATGTATATCTAACCTAACGTCAAAACGTGTAAAGCAGCCTGGGCAACGTGGTGAAACCGTCTCCGCAAAAAAATACAAAAAATTCGCTGGGTGTGCTGGTGTGTCCTTGTAGTCCCAGCCATCCAGGAGGCTGGGATGGGAGGATCACTTGAGCCCAGAAGTTGAGGCTACAGTGAGCCGTGATCACGCCACTGCATACTAGCCTGGGTGACAAAGTGAGACCCTGTCTCCAAAAAAAAAAAAAAAAAAAAAGCCAGGCACAGTGGCTCACACCTGTAATCCCAGCGAGAGGCCAAGGCGGGCAGACTGCTTGAGCCCAGGAGCTGTCTCTTATACACATCTAGATGTGTATAAGAGACAGGTGAAACTCCATCACTACAAAAAATACAAAAACTTAGCCGGGCATGGTGGTGGGCTCCTGTGGTCCCAGCTATTAGGGAGGCTGAGGTGGCAGAATCATCTGAGCCCAAGAAGTCGAGGCTGCAGTAAGCCGAGATCATGCCACGGTACTCCAGCCTGGGCAATAGAGCAAGACTCCGTCTCAAAGAAAAAAAAAAAAAAAAGAAAAAGAAAAAGAAAAAAATACGTAAAGCAAAAAAAAAAAGAATGCAATTCAAAGAAAAGTCATGAATCCATGACCTTGGTGTAAGCTTTTTACACACCTCTCAGAAACAAGCAAACAAATTAGCAAGAACATAGCAGGTCTGAACTAATGAACAAGTGTGGAAACTACTCTTTCCATCAAGTACAGCGCAGGAGAAATGACAGAGGCTGGGAGGGAGGAGGAAACAGGGACTCACTGTGAATCCAGACTCGGTTTCTTTAGGAGAACAAAATTCGATTGTGCTGATGATTCCAGAGCCCTATAAATTTACTAAGAACTGTTGAATTGATACCATTTATTTATTTATTTTGTCCTTTTCTCATGTCAGACGGGTCACGTACTGACATCATACCACAGTTCCACGGTGCCACATCTCACACATGCACCTGAACACTCAATTATCATGCTTAGGCTGGGTGTGGTGGCCCTCCACTGTAATCCCAGCACTTTGGGAGGCCAAGGCGGAGGCATCACCTGAGGTCAGGAGTTGGAGACCAGCCCGGCCAACATGGTGAAATCCCATCCCTACTAAAAATACAAAAATTGGCCGGGCATGGTGGCAGGTGCCTGTAATCCCAGGTACTCGGGAGGCTGAGGCAGGAGGATCGTTTGAACCCAGGAAGCCGAGGTTGCAGTGAGCCGAGATCGTGCCACTGTACCCCAGTCTGGGCAACAGAGCAAGACTTGGTCTTGAAAAAAAAAAAAAAATATATCATGCTTACAAACTACAGAAGGACCTGGTACACGTTAAGTGGGTGAATTGCAGGGTATGCAAATTATATCTCAATAAAACTACTGAAAAATACTTCTTAAAATTTGAATACAGGCCAGGCATGGTGGCCCGCTCCTGTAATCCCAGCACTTTGGCAAGCCCAGGCGAGAAGACTGCTTGAACCCAGGAGTTCCAAGCTGCCTGGGCAAGATGGTGAGACCTCATCTCTATGAAGGAAAAAAAAAAAAATTGCTGGGCCTGGTACACACCTGTGATCCCAGCAACTCAAGAGAATGAGGCAGGCAGACTGCTTGAGCCCAGGAGGTCGAGGCCGCAGTGGGCTGTGATCACACCATTGCACTCCAGCCTGGGTGACGGAAAAACCCTGGCTCAAAAAAAAAAAAAAAAGAAAGAAAAAGAAAGTAAAGAAAAACTGACTACAAACTAGGCCACAGTTGAAGACCTTCAAATACCAAAACATCAAACTCATACAGTGAAATCTCTAGAACACGGAGAAAACTCGCCTGGGTCCTGTGTCTCAATAAAAGTCTCAATAGCTATAAAGACTCAAAACATGTATTTTCTAACCTCCATAAAATAAATTAAAAATCAATAACAAAAAGACTGGAGAAATCCACATTTTGAAACTAAATGATATTCTTTTAAATAACTTGTGGGTGGAAAAAAAACCAGAATGAAAAGCATGAAATACTTAGAACTAAATTACAACCAAAGTACTGCATAATAAAACTGGTAAGATGTAGCTAAAGTCATACTTCTAGAGAAACGCACTCTTAAATACATATATACACATATATACATACACATATATACACACATACATATACACACACACATATATATATGTATTTTTTTTTTTTTTTGAGACAGAGTCTCACTCCATTGCCCAGGCTGGAGTGCAGTGGCGTTATCTCAGCTCACTGCAACCTCTACCTCCCAGGTTCAAGTGATTCTCCTGCTTCAGCCTCCCGAGTAGCTGGGATTACAGGCATGGACCACCATGTCAGGCTAATTCTTGTATTTTTAGTAGAGACGGGGTTTCACCATGTTAGCCAGGCTGGTTTTTCAACTCCTGACCTCAAGTGATCTACCTGCCTCAGCCTACCAAAGTGCTGGGATTATAGGCATGAACCACCGCACCTGGCCTTAAATGTATGTATTAGAAAACAAGGAAGACCCAGATATTTAGCTCAAAAGAGGGTAAACGGCACTTTGGGAAGCAGAGGCAGGTGACTGCCTGAGCCCAGGAGATCGAAAACAGCTTGGACAATACAGTGAGACCCCATTCTAAAAAAAAAAAAAAAACAACAACATAATTTAAAAATAAAACGAGTAAAAGAACAGGGTAAACCAAAAAAAGGAAGTAAAGAATAGCAGAAATTAAAAACATGCAGTCTATCCCAACACAATGATCGACCATGAGAATAAACATTTCCACGCAAGAATATTTATGTAAAAGGAAAGCCATGATGACACTATTTTTTTTGAGACGGAGTCCATTCTCAGTCGCTCAGGCTGGAGTGCAGTGGTGCTATCTCAGCTCACTGCAACCTCCGCCTCCTGGGTTCAAGCCATTCTCCCCTCAGCCTCCCGGGTAGCTGGGATTACAGCGCATGCCACCATGCCTGGCTAATTTTTGTATTTTTAGTGGAGACAAGGTCTCACCATGTTGGCCAGGCTGGTCTTGAACTCCTGACTTCAAATGACCTACCTGCCTTGGCCTCCTAAAGTGATGGGATTACGGGCGTGAGCCACCATGCCGGACCTATGACACTACTTAAAATGATGAAAAATGAGAAATATAAACATCTAATAATAACAGTGGAGTGATTCGATGAATTGTGGTCCACTCCTACAGCAAATAACATGTAGTCAATAACATTAACGTATTACATGGAGAAAACACTCACTATGATGGCAAGAGAGAAAGCAAGACACCAAAATTATATTTACGGTATGACCTCATTTTTTTCCCAGAAAAATACAGCTTTATGATGTGTTATGAAAAAGGCTGGGAGGAAATTAAAAAGTTAATGGTTTAATTTTTCTCTTTACTCTTTTGTTCATGTTTTAAAGAACATGAATTACTTTTTTTTTTTTTTTTAAGACAGGGTCTCTATCACCCAGGTCAGAGTGCAGTGGCACAATCATAGCTCACTGCAACCTCTACCTCCCGGGTTCAAAGGATCCTCCCATCTCAGCCTCCAGAGTAGCTGGGACTACAGGTGCGCCACCAGGCCCAGCTAATTTTTGTTATTTTTTTTTGAGATGAGGTCTTGCTATGTTGGACCAGGCTGGTCTCGAACTCCTGGACTTAAGCAATCCGCTCACCTCAGCCTCCCAAAGTGCTGGGATTACAGGTGTGAGCCACTGCATCCAGCCCCTACTTTCATAATCAGAAAGAAAACAAACCTGGTGTTTTAAACACACTAAATACAATGAGAACAACAATAAAATAAGTTTGTTCACGCCTTCCACAGAACTGAACCTTGGGATGCCCTGATCGTGGCTGAACTGGCTGACTTTCAAGCTCTAACTCTCCAGATAATTCTCTCGGGCTTCATCTTGACTTGCCCTCAGTCTGCCACAGATAATCTCTAGGAAGTGAAGGAAAGACATCTGATTTGCAGTTTCTGCCCTTCTTCCAGGACAGGGGAGTCCCCACCCGGTCCCTGCTCCCTGTCCCAGGCTCTGCGTCTGGTCTCTGGATAGACAGTAAACAGCAGCACCACCTCCTTACCTCCTTCAGTGACAGTTTTAAACCAGTCCAGCAGCTTCTCCAAACAGGTGTCATCTGCCACCGGCTGCCTGGGATCTACCAGAACATCACAGAGAGCAGGGAGCAGCCGGGAGCATTCGGGGTCCATGGTGAGGCCGCAGTCCCTGCAAAGGCAATGTGAGACCCAAACCTCAATGCCCACTGCAGACCCAGCTCGTTCTAGTCACAGCAGCCCACCATGCCTGCTCAGGCCTGGGAAGAGGCCCCAGAACTTTCATCTTAGACCAGGAGAACCATGATCCCCAGACCGGAGGTCTGTTCTGCAGGGATGGATCAAAGCTTTGGTCTAGGTGGGGCCCCGAGCTCTGGTGCTGGGGCTGAAACGGGCAGATGAGAGTCTGGCTGAAATCACAAGGCCTCCAGAGCTGAAAGTCTGTCATCCTTGGGCTTCGGTGCAGTAGGGGCAGCAGCGTGGTGCTGGCCCAGGCTGCAGGTGGGCCAGAGTCAGGGGCATCTTCGAGTTCCGGGGTCAGCCATGTGTGCAGGGGGATATCTATCCATGCCCCAGGGCCAATCTGGGCTGGAAAGTGTCTGTCCCTCCCAAAGTCAAGTTGTGGCTGCATTTGAGGTCGTAAAGCCAGCAGGGGGGTGCGGAGGGGAAGGGGCGACTGTCCGTGTCTGTCCCTCTCAGGGTCAGTGTTGGCTGCATTTGGCGTTCTGCAGTCAGCAGGAGGGTGCAGAGGGGAAGGGGAGCCTGTCCTTGTGTCTGTCCCTCCCAGGGTTAGTGTTGGCTGCATCTGACGTCCAGCAGCCGGCGGGGGGAGGGGGGTTCGGCGGGGTGCGGGGGGCCCGGCGGGGTGCGGAGGAGAAGGGGCGCCTGTCCCTCCCAGGACGGGGTGTGAATCCGTGCGTCCGGCCTCGGGGGTGGGCGGGGTGGTCAGTGGCTCTGTCTGACCGGGGCATCATCTGCCAATGTCCGGGGAGGCTGCGTCCCCGGGAAGAGGAACCCTCCCAACACTTTGGAGTCGGTTTTGGCCGCGGGAGCCAGGCCCGAGGGTCCAGAAAGGGCGCCAGACCAGGCGGCCACAGTCGGGCTGGGAAGCGAGCGTAGGTCGCGTACACCCCGGGTTGGGCTGCTCCCTGGCCCTCCCGCCCCCTCGGCCGGGCCTTGGCCTCCCCACGCCCGGCTACCGCTACCGCGACCCCCCAGGCTCCGCGCGCCTCACCGCTTGGTTCCGTCCTCCGTCACAACCACCCCTTCCCCAAGGCTCCGCCTCCGGACTGTGCCACCTGCCAAGCCCGGAGGAGGCGGAGGACGGAGACGGCTGGCGTGGGGAACCGAGACAGCTCTCCTGGAGCCCCCTCTGGAAGCCTCGAGGGCTCACACTTGAAGGAAGGAGTTCAAGCTGAGAGGGACAGGCAGGCGCCGAGCCGGTCGCTCCGACTCATCACCCCCGCCAGGCACCCGATGGTACATGCCCAGCATCCGGTGGGTGGGCGGGGCGTCCCGGGGGCGGGGAATCTCTGAGGAAGGCGCGGCGTTGTGTCCGGAGGGGCGGGGCCTCGCCTGCAGGGGCGCCCCGTGTGTGCATCCGCCGGAGCGAGAAAACCACGTGCCGGAGAGAAGCGTCCCGATCTGTGCACCAAAGC
>NW_012101710.1:2544831-2546193 GCF_000951045.1 Mandrillus leucophaeus
GGGTGGATCACGAGGTCAGGAGATCGAGACCATCCTGGCTAACACGGTGAAACCCTGTCTGTACTAAAAATACAAAACATTAGCCGGGCGTGGTGGCGGGCGCCTGTAGTCTCAGCTACTCGGGAGGCTGAGGCAGGAAAATGGCGTGAACCTGGGAGGTGGAGGTTGCAGTCAGCCGAGACCACGCCACTGCACTCCACCCTGGACGACAGAGTGAGACTCCATCTCAAAAAAAAAAAAAAAGAAAAAAAGAAATGTGACATGGCACGTGTACATTAAATATGAGATTATCAGCAGGGTGTGACACACACCCCATAATTAAACGTATTAATAGCTATTCAGGGCCGGGTGCAGTGGCTCATGCCTGTAATTCAAGCACTTTGGGAGGCAGAGGTGGGCGAATCACGAGGTCAAGAGAGTGAGACCACCCTGGCCAAGGTGGTGAAACCCTGTCTCTACTAAAAATACAAAAATTAGCTGGGCGTGGTGGCATGCACCTGTAGTCCCAGCTACTCGGGGAGCTGAGGCAGGAGAATCGCTTGAATCCAGGAGGCAGAGGTTGCAGTGGTCAGAGATCGCACCACTGCACTCCAGCCTGAGCCACAGACCCTGTCAAAAAAAATTTGAAAAGTTATTCGGTGAAACTCACTCATGTACACCCCGTGGAATAAATAAACGCTATAAATAGCCTCAGCTCAGAGTTTTCTTCCCGGAGAGTTGAGGTTAGGACTGGTCTGGCCTTCCAATAAGTTGTGAAAGTCTTTCGGAAGTTTATGGAATTCAGAATCACAGATGAAAGGTCATAGATAGGCACAGCTCTATAATTAGGTAAGAGAAGGGCAAGAAGTTTGCGAAGCCCAAGAGTGGGAGAATGGCAAGAGGAGCTTATGCACAGGGAGCACGGAGAGCAAAGCTCCCTGGATGAGACCCTGAAAACAAACAAAAGTTTATTATGTGTGTTTGATTGAAGTAGGGTCTTGCTCTGTCGCCCAGGCTAGACTGTAGTGGTGCCATCATAGCTCACTGCAGCCTCGACCTCCTGGGCTCCAAGCGATCCTCCCACCTCAGCCTCCCGAGGAACTAGGACTATAGGATGCACCACCATGCCTGGCATTTTATTTATTTTATTTTATTATTTTTCGAGAGACGGGGTCTCGCTACATTGCCCAGGCTGGTATTAAACTCCTGGGCTCAGTTGAATCTCCCGCCTCAGGCTTCCAAAGTGTTGGGATTACAGGCGCGAGCCCCAGTTCCCGGCCGGATTTTTCCCCCCCTTTCAGCCCAGCGCTCCGCCCCGGGAACTCCGGGAGCTCTCCTGGTCGGCCGGCCGGCGCCCGTGGACTCTGCGCACGCGCATGGTCG
>NW_012101710.1:2546758-2552986 GCF_000951045.1 Mandrillus leucophaeus
CGCCGCTTCCAGGAAGCTTTCCGGGAAGCCGCGCCATCGCCTCTGGGCGCCTGTGAGTCTGCGGCCCGCCGGTGACGGAGCTCACGGTGTAAGTGCCTCCGGGCACCCCCAGTCCAAGGCCGGATCCACGAATCCCGTATAGCCCCAAGCCGTCGGGGTGGGAGGGAGGCAGCCCCAGGGTCTGGGAACCCCGCTTGGTCAGAGGAGGCCTCCTGAAAGAGGGTGGTGCCCGATGTACTCCCCAGGACGAGGGTGCACGGGCCCTCGGTTAGTTCCTTTGCCCGGTAAACACCTACTGTGTGTTAGAGACACCGGAATAAACTGCATTCCACGGGGTTGGGGGTCTGAGGGACAAGGTGATAAACAGGTAATTAAGATCGTGTCAGAAAGTGAGAAGTGCTGTGCAGAAAATGAAACAGGCCGTATGGCCGGGAGCTGTGGCTCGGTCAGGTAGTCCCTGCACTCTGGGAAGCCGAGGTGGGAGGATCGCTTGAGGCCAAGAGTTCCAGACCAGCCTGGGCAATGTAGCAAGACCCCATCTCTACAAAAAACATTAGCCGAGCTGTGGTGGTGCCTGCTTGTAGTCCCAGCTACTCAGAAGGCTGAAGTGAGAGGATCGCTTGAGCCCAGGAGGTGGAGGCTACCCTGAACTGTGATAATACCATGGCCCTCCAGCCTGGGCGACAGAGTGAGGCCCTGTCTAAAAAAAAAAAAAAAAAAAAAAAGAAAGCCCATTGGGATGCGGGCAAGGGCAGTGAACGGAAGATGGGCATGAGCCTGATTATGGGGAATCCTGCTGCCCATGCAGGGAATTTGGATTTTATTGGAGAAACAGAGGAAGCCTTTGGAAGCCCATCCAGGGAACTGTGCTCACCTTGCTTCCTCCTAAGGAGACCACAGGGCTCAGCATAGGTGCACCTGCAGTAGCGGCTTGGTGCTGCTGGCCCATTTGGAGTAGCTGAATTTGCCTGCTTTTTCCCCAGGGCACCACGTCCAGTCTCATCTGGAGGGCCTGTCTACACTGGCCTTCAGTTACTGCTTCTTCATCTTTGAGAACAGAACTGCTTGTTGTGATTATAAAAATAATTCACACGTATTATTTATTTATTATTATTCTTTTAAGACAGAGTCTCTTGGCCGGGCGCGATGGCTCGTGCCTGTAATCCCAGCACTTTGGGAGGCCGAGACGGGCGGATCACGAGGTCAGGAGATCAAGACCATCTTAGCTAACATGGTGAAACCCGTCTCTACTGAAAATACAAAAAATTAGCCGGGCGTGGTGGCCGGCGCCTGTAATCCCAGCTACTTGGGAGGCTGAGGCAGGAGAATGGTGTGAACCTGGGAGGCAGAGCTTGCAGTGAGCCGAGATCGCGCCACTGCACTCCAGCCTGGCAACAGAGACTCCCTCTCAAAAAAAAAAAAAAAGACCAAGTCTCGCTCTGCTACCCAGGCTGGAGTGCAGTGGTGCCGTCTCGGATCACTGCAACCTCCGCCTCCCACGTTCAAGCAATTCTCATGCCTCAGCCTCCCTTGTAGCTGGGACTACAGGCCCCCACCACCACACCTGGCTAATTTTTGTATTTTTAGTAGAGATGGGGTTTCACTATGTTGGTCAGGCTGGTCTCTAACTCCTGACCTCAGGTGATCCACCCGCCTTGGCCTCCCGAAGTGTTGGGATTACAGGCGTGAGCCTTTGCTCCCGGCGCTATGTAGATCTTTAATTTCTTTCAACAATGGTTTATATTTTTCAATGTACAAAGTCTATGCTTTTGTTAAATTTATTCCTAAGCATTTTATGTTGTTTGATGTTATTGTATATTGAATTTTCTTAACTTCATTTCAGCTTATTTACTACTCGTATTTACAATAATATTTTTATATGAATCTCATATCCTGCAAACTTGCTGAACTCATCTATTATGTTTACTAGTTTTTTAGTAGATTCATTAGGATTTTCTATGTATAAAATCATGTTGTCTGTGAAGAGATAGTTTTACTTCTTTCTTTTCAATCTGAATGTCTTTTATTTACTTTTCTCGCATTAATGTCCTGGCTAGAGACTCAAGTATAATTTGAATTGAAGTGGTGAGCAAGGACAGCCTTGTCTTGCTGCTGATATTAGAAGGGAAACATTCCATCTTCCTCCATTAAATATTGTGTTGCACTGGATTTTTGTAGATGCCATTTATTAGGTTGAGGAAATTCTCTTCATAGATGATTGAGTGTCTTTATCATGAATGAATGTTAGATTTTGTCAAATGTACCTTCTATATCTTTTAGAAAATCGTATGATTCTTTTTTTCATTGTATTAATATGGTATATTATATTGGCTGATTTTTGTATGTGAAACCAATCTTTCGTTCTTGGTCTTGGGGGGTGGTGTGTGTGTGTGCGTGCATACATATATACCGTGACCAATTAGGGTGTATGTGTGTATATATGTGTGTGTGTGTGTATATATATGTGTGTATGTGTGTATATATATATATACTCCCTTTCATGCCTACTAGCATTTTGTTGAGGATTTCTGCAACTGTGTTCATAAAGAGTGTTGGTCTGTAGTGTTCTTTTCTTGTGATATTTCTTTGTCTGCCTTTGGTATCAGGGTAATATAGGTCTCATAGAATGAATTGGGGAGCGTTCCCTTCTTTTCTGTTTTTTAGAAGAGTTTGTGAAGGATTGGTGTTAATTTGTCTTTAAATGTTTGATAGAATTCACCAGTGAGACCATGTGGTTCTGGGATTTTCCTTATTTCTATAAGGTCAGTAGTGAGGCCCCTCTTCCCCTCCCCCCTCTGTATTTTGATAATTTCGTGTCTTTGGGTTTTTTTCTTGGCTAAAGGTTTGTCAGTTTTGCTGATCTTTTCAAAGAACCAACTTTTGGCTTCATTGATTTTTCTGTTGTTTCTATTCTGTATTTCATTTATTCACTAATTTTTATTCCTTTTACTTCATTTGAGTTTAGTTTTCTGTCTTCTGGTTTTAAAGGTAGAAGTTTAGATTATTGGATTATTGCCTTGAGATCTTTCTTTTTTTTTTTTTAATATAGGCATTTACAGTTCCAAATTACCCTCTAAACACAGCTTTTGTGTTTTGATTACTTGTTTTTGTTTTTCAGAGGCAGAACCTCACTGTGTTGTTGGTGCTAGAGAGCAGTGGGACAATCACAGCTCCCTGCAGCCTCAAACCCCGGGCTTGAGTGATCCTCCTGCCTCGGCCTCCCAAGTAGCTGGGACTACAGGCATGTGCCACCATGCCTGGCGAATTTTTTAATTGTTTGTAAACACTGGATGTCACTATGTCACCCAGGCTGGTTTTGAACTTCTGGACTCAAGCAGTCCTCTCTCCTCAGCCTCCCAAAGTGTTGGGATTACAGGCATGAGCCACGGTGCTCAGCCTGCTTTTGTTTCTTTGCGGCTGGAGTGCAGTGGCGCCATCATGGCTCACTGCAGCCTCAACTTCCTGGGCCCAGGTGATTCTCCTACCTCAGTCTCCTGTGTAGTTGGGACCACAGACATGTGCCATGATGCCCAGCTAATTTTTTGTAGTGTGTGTGTGTATATATAGGGTTTCTCCATGTTGCCCAGGCTGGTTTTGAACTCCTGGGCTTCAGATTACAGGCGTGAGCCACCACACCCGGCCCTGCTTTTGTTTTTAAGGTGGAAGATTAGGTTATTTATTTGATGTGATCTTTTAAAAATATAGACATTTACAGCTGTGTGTTTCTCTTTGAGCTCTGCTTTAGATATAACCCGTAAATTTTGATTTTTAAAATTCACTCATCAGCCGGGCACAGTGGCTCACGCCTGTAATCCCAGCACTTTGGGAGGCCGAGGTGGGCAGATCACAAGGTCAGGAGTTCAAGACCAGCCTGGCCGACATAGTGAAAGCCCATCTCTACTAAAAATACAAAAAAAAATTTGCCAGACATGGTAGTGTGCGCCTGTAGTCCCAGCTACTCAGAAAGCTAAGGCAGGAGAATTGCTTTAACCTGGGAGGCGGAGGTTGTAGTGAGCCAAGATCATGCCATTGCACCCCAGCCTGGGCAACAGAGCAAGACTTGGCCTCAAAAAAAAAAAAAAATTCACTCATCTCAGATATTTTAAAATTACCCTTGTGATTTCCTCTTAGACCCATTGATTGTTTAGGAATTTGTTGTTTAAAATCCAGGCCAGGCACAGTGGCTCTCGCCTATAGTCCCAGCACTTTGGGAGGCTGAGGCGGGCTGATCACCTGAGGTCAGGAGTTCGAGACCAGCCTGGCCAACATAGTGAATGAAACCCATTTCTACTAAAAATACAAAAATTAGCTGGGTGTGATGGCGGCACCTGTAATCCCAGCTACTCAGGAGGCCGAGGCAAGAGAATCGCTTGTACCTGGGAGGTAGAGGTGGCAGTGAGCCAAGATTACACCACTGCACTCTAGCCTGGGTGACAGAGCGAGATTCCGTTAAAAAAAAAAAAAAACACTATACATTTGTGAATCCCTTTCTTTTGTTGATTTCTAATTTTCCTTGTTGTCAAAGAATATACTTTGATTTTCTCTTTTAATTCATTGAGGCTTTTTTGTGACCTATTGTCTGGTTTATGTTTAATGTACACTTGAGTAGAGTACGTATTCTGCTGTTGTTTGGTGGGGTGTTATGTAAACGTCTGTTAGGTTTTTAGTGTTTGCTGATCAAGTCTTTCTAACTCCTTGTTGATCTTCCGCCTTGCTGTTCTGTCTGTTAGGAACCTGGCCCTGCCAACACCTTGATTCTGGACTTCCAGCCTCCCAAACTGAGACACTTAATTTCGGTGTGAAGTCACCGCATTTCTTCTGTTACAGCCACCCTGACACAGGCTGAACGAGCTTAATCTAGCATGGAAATAAGTGGCAACCTCAGACAGTGCTTGAAGGAGGCAGAACAGATTGGCCGTTTTGTGTGTGTGCGTGTGTGTGCGTGTGTGTGCATGTGCTGTGTATGGTTGTATTCTGCTGATTAAAGGTGTGGATCCTTGGACTGTTGTGTGATTTCAGGTGCGTGTGTGTGTGTGTGCACATTTGCGTGGGTGCACGTGTGTGTGCTGTGTATGGTTGTATTCTGCTGACTGGAGGCATGGATCCTTGGACTGTTGTGTGATTTCAGGTGCGTGCGTGTGTGTGTGCATGCGTGCGTGTGTGCATGCATGCGTGTGTGTGTGTGCTGTGTATGGTTGTATTCTGCTGACTGGAGTCGTGGATCCTTGGGCTGTGGTGTGATTTCTGGTCCTGACTGCGTTTCACCACTTCCCTGCACTACAACTGGCAGACTGGAGGCAGCACGGCTGGAAGGGAGTGGTGGAGAGGGCAGCCGTTGTGGGTGAGATCAATGCATTTTGTTTACTACACATAAAATCTCATTCCTTCATTGAATTTCAGGTCATTCAAAAAGTCTTCAAGATTTTCTTCACAGCGGGGAATAATGACAGATGTTTACAGAGAAAAGTTGCTGCTGCTTTTTTAGACAGTTTTCAGCAGGTTTCCCTCTATCCTCTGCAGGCACATCCTTGTGATGCCCAGGGCTGACTTGGCTTTTCTGATCCTCCGCTAACCTGTGTGTCCAGTTCCCGGCCTGCCCTTCCTCAGTTTTGTACATAATTGTAATACACTTTGCTAAAGGAAAACTTCTCTCTATAATTGTCATGTGCTGTTTGTGCCTAAAAGGTCACCTATTTAATGATATAAAAAATGTCAGTCAGTGACTGATTTTTTAAAAGATTCCATTTATTTGGAATGCACCGTCTTCCCTTTGGCCCTCGAAATGCAGTCACACTGCACTTGTGCCCTGACCTATCTGTGTTCAGGGCACTGGATCACTGCAGCTGCACCTTATCCGTGTATTCATGCAGCCAGATATTTCTCATAGTTTCACACTGCTAGCAAAATTGGCGCTTCTTGTACTATTAACCTTGTAGAAAATATGTTTGCTTTTCAGAATGCAGTAGCATCCCATTATGATACTACGCGGACTCAGCTATACCAGCGACAGGTGGCGGAAATGTCATCGCCTCCTCCCTGAGCTGTGGCACTATTGGTTCGTAATAGGGTATTCAGCTGTAACTTCCAGTGTCCGCATCGGAAAGCACCATACAATCTTCCGAGGGAGTTTAAACTTTTTTTTTTTTTTTTTTTTGAGATGGATCTTGCTCTGTCGCCCAGGCTGGACTACAGTGGCACAATCTCGGCTCACTGCAACCTCCGCCTCCT
>NW_012101710.1:2553036-2575869 GCF_000951045.1 Mandrillus leucophaeus
TTTTTTTGAGATGGATCTTGCTCTGTCGCCCAGGCTGGACTACAGTGGCACAATCTCGGCTCACTGCAACCTCCGCCTCCTGGGTTCACACCATTCTCCTGCCTCAGCCTCCCGAGTAGCTGGGACTATAGGCGCCCGCCACCACGCCCAGCTAATTTTTTGTATTCTTTAGTAGAGACGGGGTTTCACTGTGTTAGCCAGGATGGTCTCGTAATCCGCCTGCCTCGGCCTCCTAAAGTGCTGGGATTACAGGCGTGAGCCACTGTGCCCAGCCAATTAAACATGTTATGCTTTCTCTTTTTGGATTTCAATTTGAGTGAGTAAATACAGAAACATTTTTGTCTTCAAAAAGCTTCCTGTTTTGTTTTGTTCTGTTTTGTTTTGTTTTGCCATCTTAGTGCTGACATCAGACAGTGCGAATTTTATTTCATTCCCTGGGCCAGGACAAAGTCACTGGAATAAGAAGGCAAGAACCTTTATAGGCCCAAATGCCTTCTCGTTGTAATGCATATGTTTTTGTTTTTGTTGGTTTGGGGGTTTTTTTGTGTTTTTTTGTTTTTTTTTGAGCTGGGGTCTTGCTCTGTTGCCAAGGATGTAGGCGTGGTCATGGCTCACTGCAACCTCGACTTCCTGGGCTCAAGCAATCCTCTCACCTCAGCCTCCCGAGTAGCTGGGACTACAGGTGTGCAACCACAGCCTGGCTTATTTTTTAAATTTTTAAGATTTTTTTGTAGAGAGTGTCTCGCCATGTTACCCAGGCCGAGTTTGCTTTTTAAAAGATGACTCTGACCAGTTCTTACCAGGAGACAGTCACAGATTTGTTGTGCTTTGATGTAAAGATGAATAAGAGTGAGAACATGTATGTGAAAATGAAATGCTTTCGGCAAGAACTGGTTTTTTTTTTTTTCTTTGTCAAGACACAATTCTGTGGGAAATAGTGTTCCTGGATTTGCAGACATTTGCACGCCTTCTGGGCGGCGTTCTGTGTTTCTTCCCCCCACCCACCCATTCCTTCTGATGAGACTGAGGAACTGGCCGCTGCCCAGCTGGAGTGTTCCGAGTGGCCTTGGAGCTGGATTTCTGGAGTTTCTGTTTCCGCAGCTGTGGACGGGCTGTTTTCACTTTTGTAAACGTGACTGTTGGAAGCCCAGCAGGTGCCGTCGAGTTACAGTGTTTGCCTCTCTTCCTCCAGGGAGATGACAGTCTGTCTGCAGTCACCTTTGACTCTGACGTGGAGACGGTGAGTGCCGCTGGGCATCAGCCGTGCGCCCCAGGGCTGGTGGTGCTGCCCTTGCAGATTTCACTCAGACTGGTAAAATGGGCCATTCTCCACAATACTGTGTTGAGAGCTGGAATGCGTATTCCAAATGCTACTTGGTGTTTGAAAAGTTTCCAGCCCTTCGTTGGGTTTAAATACCTGTGGTGATAACTTTACAACTTTTATCCGGAAGTGAATCTTGAGCAGGGCTCACGTGAGGTGGATTGCTGGTCCCTGGCCTGCAGCTGGTTTTGCCCTGCCCCCTACACCCCCATCCTGACACTTGAGGGGAGGAGGAGAGCCCCTGCTCATCTGTTGGAAGGACCTGATGGGAGAAAGCAGAACTGGGCAGCCACCATCCCAAGCTGAGCCGCTGCCTGGCCTCCCAGCCTGGAAGGGAGAGGGGCAGGAGTGGTGTCTGATGGCCCAGTGGCACACTGTGGCCCCGGCCTGGACTTTGGGTTTGTTTGGCAAGCTGTGCAGGGTAGAAAAGGAAGCGTGCCAATTGTTCCCGTATGAGCAAAAAAAAGCTTTTGTTACTGCAGACGCAGATCTAGCAGAACTGCAGCCGTTTTGTTACTGCAGATGCAGATCTAGCAAAACTGCAGCCGGCAGAACGAACCCGGTGCCAGCCGATCTCGATTCCACGTTTGCTCTGTGGACTCAAGGGGGAGCCTCAGCTCCACTGTCTCCCTCCAGGGACCTCTGTCTGCAAAGTTAAGGATTTTCACTCCATGTCACCGAGGGCAGGGGATGCTCCCCTGATGCTCCCCGGAGGAGGAGGGATCCAGACCAAGCCCCGGGGAAAATTGCCCCTGCATAGAGCCTGGGCTCACTGTTTCTGCTGGAGGGGAAGTGAAGAGACCTGGCCGCGGTACCCTTAGCTGCTCGGTCTAGTGCAAGGTGATAAGGAAGTTAAGGTTGGAAGTGTGGCAGCATCTTCCCCAGGCCATGGCACGACAGGTTGAGTGTCTCTAATCCGAAATCCAAAATGCTCCAAAAATGGAAACTTTTTGAGCACCCTCATGAGGCCACAAGTGGGAAATTCCACACTTCAGTTACTTTACACAAGCTTTGTTTCATGCCCAAAGTTATTAAAAACACAATCTAAAGTTAGTTTTGTGCTATGGGTATAAGGTATACATGAAATATAAATCAATTTTGTGTTTAGACTTGGGTCCCATCCCCATACCTCATTATATGGATGTAAATATTCCCAAATCTGAAACACTCTTGGTCCCAAGCATTTCAGATACAGGACACTCACCTGGTAGTAAGCAGTGGAACCAGATCTGGACCCCGTTCTGTGTGTGTCACAGGAAACCACCTTCCAGACAGGGTCTGCCTTTGCTGGGCCTTCTTCCTTAGTGGGCTTTGCAGTTGACTTACATGCAGGGATTTCATCTCACCACCTCCACCCGAGTGGACAGAGGTGCACGCTGGGGCTCCCAGGCTGGCTGTGCGGGCAGTTTGGGTGGGGGCAGATATGCCATTTGTGTGGGACCCTCAGTCTGAACGTCAGGAGCCCAGGCCCAGTGGTTTTCTGTCATTGGAACTTGTACTCTGAGAACCCAGCCCCGAGCACTGATGTGAGTGCATTTTTCTGGGGTCTGTGTCGGGCCCTGCATGTCCTGTGCCTGGACCCTCCTTACGTCCCCGTGAGCTAATGTCCTCTTGCTGCTCTTACACGACCCCTGACCGTTTCTGAACATGGCAGGGTCTTGTGACGCACCATTGTGGGAGCTCAGCAAGCCTTACGCCATTTCTTCTTTCTTTCAGAAAGCAAAAAGGAAAGCTTTCCACAAACCTCCACCCACATCGCCAAGTAAGTATGACCGGCCTGCCTTCCCTCTCATGCCTACGTTCCCTAGTGTCCTGGAGAGAAGGAAGGGTGTTTGCTTTGTACATTTAGGTAGCTGAGACCTGACGCCTCAGCCAGGTGGCCCCATTCCCTCTGGGGTCTCCCAGTTTGCGCTTGGGTCTCCCCCATTCATGTTGGGGTTCACGCTGGGGTCTCAGGAGCACGTGGAGTCCCTGCCGGTGCCAGTGACAAGCCCTTTCTCAGGGCTGAGGCTGCCATCCACACCCCCAGCCTTCCTCCGACAGGGCCTCTAGGCCTTTCGTTTTCTTTTTCTTGCCTTCTCAAAGGCTTACCTCTTCTGAATGCTGCCAGAGTTAAAGGATTTTTGACCTGGGATTTGTTCCTGAGAGTCAAAGCTACTGAGAAGGTGTAGTTGGTGCAGGATGGGTGGAAAGTTCACCTTTTTTCCCTTTGGATCGCCCTGGGGTTGTGTTGCTGCTAGGGTTCTGTTCTTCCTCACCCTCAGTGGGAGGAGGGCCGTGTTTGCCCCCTGCCTGTCTGGAGGATGCCGCGGAGATGGGGTTAGTCCAGGTGGCCCCAAGGCCCCTCTGTCCCTAACGCCGCTCTCGTGTACAGCAGCCCATGTGCCGACCTCGTGCGTACAAACATGTTCGTGATCCTGTAAATCCTAGGCCGGCGTCCTGTGCTGCCCCAAAGGCTGTGGCCTTCCCTGGCTGTGCCATCTGCAGATGTCTATTTTATATACATGTATCAGGTATTTCAAAGGTTGAGTCAAGTGTATGACGTACTCAGAGAATATAAAAAAACTTTCCTACTGGCCCAAGGAAACCGTAATTAGAAAGGTAAATCCCTGCAAAGAAAAGAATGCATGTTATATGTTGCAAATCAGTATGAATACTAGAAGGAAATCACCTAGCATTTTGGATTTTTGATGTTCTTTCTCTCCTTCCATGGAGAAAATTGAGAATTGATATAAAGTAAAAGGCCAGGACCAGGGGTGCCTCCTGACTCACACTTGGGGCCTGTTTTTCTCCAGGTTTCTGGTGCCGTGAGTGTAGGGACCATGTCTGTCCTGTTCACTCAGCCAGTGTTTTTCTTGAAGGCCTGGTCAATCTGCTTGTAGGTTTGCAGCTTCCACCGCGTTCCGAGGCTTTGCATCGTCCTGGTCACCCTGCGAGGAGGGCAAGGCAGGCGATGATGTTTTTGTGCTTTCTGAGTTTGTCGTTTTCTGGGCAGTATCAAACGTTGGCATGTCTCCACCACCCTGTCGCCGTCTTCTCTTCCTCCCTCCCTGCTTTTATCCGCGTGCATACGTGCTTTCCTGAGGAACCCTTCCTACTGGCCGATAAACCCACACACTCTTAGGAGGGAAAGGTAATGCGTGGGGCTTTTTTCCGCTCACTCATTTACTTGTATAAATGACAACTTAAATCTTTACATTTTGGAAGAACTTGAGAATATCTCGGAGGCAAGGTTCTGTGGTCCTGGGGTGTGTGAAGACGCATCAGGGTCCCTGCGCCTTTATTCCCTCATTCAGAGTTACAGTGGCAAATTTCCCATACATTGTGAAACCACAGGAAAAACGTAGAAATTTAAACATTTTGAACATATTAGACTTAAATTTTCAGAACCTACTGACATAAATTTTGCAATTTAAGATATATAAGAATGTTTTAAGAGTGCCTTAGTTTTTGCAAATGTTTATTTTTTTTTTATACTTAAAGAGGTAAAATCTCAGATAAAGATTTTAAAACATTTCCCTTACTTTCATACAAAATCAAGAATGCTCTGAAAAAGTATAATTTTTCTCATTTCTTTTAGATATTTTACATATTAAGTTCTAAATATTGCTTTGTTACTATGTAATGACATTAAACATTTACAATGTTAAATAAAAAGGATACAAAATTGTATGTTCACTATGATTGTGACTATGTAAAAACATATATATATCTCTAAAAATTGGGGGTAAGAAATTAAATACTATAATAAATATTGGTAGAATTCATATATTTCCCGTTATATTCTTCCCATTACGTTCTGTTCTTTTCTCTTTTCTTTCTTTCGAGAAAGAAAAGCCTGTTACTCAGGCTGGAATGCAGTAGTGTGATCACAGCTCACTGTAGCCTCCTGGGCTCAAGAGATCCTCCTGCCGTAGCCCCCTTGAGTAGCTGGGACCACAGGTGTGAGCCACCGCACTTAGCTGATTTTTAGATTTTTTGTAGAGACAGGGTCTTGTTGTGTTGCCCAGGCTGGTCTTGAATTCCTCGTCTCAAGTGATCCTCCTGCCTTAGCCTCCCAAGGTATTGGTATTACAGGCATGAGCCACCATGCCTGGCCCCGTTATACTATTTCTTTATAATAAAAGTTGGAGGAGAAATGTCAGCGTGTAGGTAAAGTAACTCTTTTTGAATTTTTGCCGGAATGTTTGACTAGAGTCCCCGCCCTCACGGATGTTTTATTTTCCCCTTTCTGTCTTTCTAAAGCTCGTGTGTTGAGCTCACGCGTTGCTCTCGGGCACCTCTGAATCCATGTGTTGGCTTTTCTAGAGTCACCTTATCTCTCTAAGCCAAGAAAAGTGGCCTCCTGGAGGTCCCTCAGGACGGCAGGGAGCATGCCTCTGGGTGGCCGAGCGTCCCTGACCCCGCAGAAGCTGTGGCTGGGAACTGCAAAACCAGGTATGTGGTTGCCACACTGGAGGCCCTTCCTGCTTCAGAGAAGAGTTCAAGAAATTTCAGGGAGGGGTTTGAGATGGAGTTTTTAATATTCCTTGTTTGAATTATATTGTCTTTAATTTTCTCCAAGACACTGAATATTTTTTTATGTCATGCACAAACGTGGTTTCGCCAAGTGGCACTTTAGCCTCCCTTGGCCCCATGTGGTCTCTGTGTGGGAGTGGTGAGTTGGAGCCGGTTCCAGCCGTCTTGCCAGAGCCAACTGTTACAGTCTTAGGAGTTTGGTGGGCTGGTCAGTGCCATGCTGGCTACTTGATATTAGACATGGTAGAAATATTTCTACTGTGGAAATAGGCAACTACTGTAATCAGGACTTTATTAATGTATATTTGGGAGCCGGTTATTAACCATTTACCAGCACACCACTGACGGCTGGTGTCTACCAGTGATTGAGCTTTCTTCAATCCAGGAAAGTTGATTAGAAACAAAACCTTCCATTGTGTGTGTTTGTACCTGTCATGTTAAACCCATGCACATTCAAACCAGGAAGTCTGACCCAGGCCCTGAACTCACCCCTCACCTGGGAGCATGCGTGGACCGGCGTCCCCAGTGGCACTCCCGACTGTCTGACAGACGCCCTCAGAGTGAAGAGGCCACATCTCAGGCGCTCTGCCAGCAACGGTGAGCATGCCAGTGGTGGCAAGGCCGAGGCCAAGGAAGAACAGGAAGGAAAGGACAGTCTCTGGGCTGGAGGCGTCCTTCGTCAGAGCGGGATTTCAGGCTTCATGTGTGAGCTCCGTCAGTGGGAGGTTTTGGGAGGTCGTGGGAACAGTGACTCACGAAACCTGCCTGCGCCAGAAGGTAGCTTTCCTCGTGGGTGCAGAGACGTCTTGCCAAGTGTTATTTGTGCCTCCCACCCTAAACACAGAGGCCTGCTTAAATTTATTCATTGAGTAAATGATATTAGGAACAAATAATAATAAATAAATAATGATAAAAAGTCCAAGTTGCACCAAAGAGAATCAGCTTGTTGCTGTGTTTATGTTCCTGTCTAGTCTTTTTTTTTTTTTTTTTTAGAGATGGGATCTTGCATGTTGCCCAGGCTGGTCTCAAATTCCTGGACTCAAGTGATCCTCCCACCTTGGCCTCCCAAAGTCCTGGGATTACAGGCGTGAGCCACCGCGCCTGGCCTCTCGCTTTATCCACATGTTTCCCACCTATCCTCCTTAAGGAAGAACAGCTCCCAGGGTGTATTGAAAACCTCCTCACTGTACCCCAGGAATTGATTACCTTCCTGCTTTTACTGGTTAGGAGTTATCTTTTAGGCTGAAATTTAGATGTTTAATATACTAGGTATCATTAAAACCAAAGTAAACATGACTGTTTTTACATTGGAATGGGCGCTGGGATGCTCTGTGCATTTTTTGTGTTTGGTATTTGTTTGTTTTGCTATTTAAATCTGAACATGTCCCTCCTCCTTCCGTGAGTCCCTTCTTTCATCCTTTTACTGTCGTTAAACTTGGTCTTCACATCTTTATTTATTTCCTTTTTGCTTCATCTCTCTATATCTACCATTTTTAGTTTTCTTGCTACTTGGGGAAGTATCATGATCAGGCCAAAAAACGTGGAATTATTTTTGCTTTTTTATTTTTTTCTTTTTTAGAAGGAAATGTTATTAACTTCCAGATTTTCCTTAAAGTATAGCCAATAATTCTTTCTACTTTTTAGATAGTCTTTGAAAAGATTTGTCTATCTTTCTCTAGGTCATGTCCCTGGGACTCCTGTCTACAGAGAGAAGGAAGACATGTATGATGAGATTATTGAGTTAAAGAAGGTAGTATTTCGGTTTGTTCTCTATTGATTTGAAACAGTGAAAGCTTCCTATAACAATCTATTAGAACATCAGTGCCTGTGCTGGGAGGTGCCCAGATGGGAAGAGCGGCAGCATTGGGGTTGAACCTGAGTTTGAGCCGTGGCATAGTACCCTAGGAGCTGGTGTTCCTGGTTAAAGGCCATAGCACCAGCACGTAAAAGGCAGCAGAGCTCATGTTCCGTCTGTGTTCTGCTTCTCCAGCATGATGGGGAAGACTGGATGAGGACTAGATAAACTTCAGAGTCCCCTTGTGTCCTGAGATTGGGTACTGTGATAAGGCCAGTGGTAGAGTTATCAGTAACCTTCCATGTATGCCATGCTTTATGTTATCAAGACATCTCATGTGCCCTATCTCAGTTGCCCTCTACAGAAGCTCTGTGGGACAGGCAGGGCCACTTGTTACAACCACCGTCTGCTGATGGACTTGAGACTCAGCGACGTTAGTAGTCTGTCCAAGGTCAACCAGTAGCAGAAGCAAGATTCAAGGTCACCTGCCTCCCAAGGCCAAGACTCTATATTACCCCATGGCCCCTCCCATTCATGAAAGCATGAACTGCACTGAGCTATATCATGATTGTCACTGCCACCAGCACCGTTACCATCCCGCTGGCTCTCAATATCCGTAAATGTTTGCCCTGGAGAAGTCATCTGTGTTCATTTCCTCCCATAGTTTTAGTCTGTTTATAGACCTACTGTCTCCACCAGTTGATGTGTGTCTGAGACACTGCGTTCAGCTGGGGCACCAGAGGGCAATAGGGCATTGGCAGCCTCACCCTCAGAGCACAGAAGAGGATCTGGAAGCCGTTTCCCCTGGGGAGCTGGGAAGAAACTGGGGAACCTGGAGTAGGCCATTGTACAAAAGACAGCACCTTCTCTGTTGGCCGTAGAGAACAGTCAGACTTGAGGCTGTGTGAGAACACGCTTGCCACGAGAGCTGTCTGACTGGCCGTGCCGCTGAGGAGCAGGTGTGTGCCCTGGCCTTGGAGATTCTGAGCACAGGCAGCGGCTGCATGTTGGGGATGTCACAGACGTGATCCTCATTCTGGTTGGAATGAGCTGAATGAACTCGGTGTGGACTGGGGGGTTATCTCATTTGGGATTTTCTCAGCCTCTTGAATCTGTAGGTTTGTCTTTTGTCAGATCTGGGACATTTTCAGCCATCAAGTCTTGAGTTGTTTTTTCAGCCTTGCCCTCTTTGGTGACAGCTGCTCAGGTCCCTGGTCTCTGTTCAGTGTTTTCCCCTCCGTCTTCCTTCATGAAGATTGGGTAGCTTCATTGTTCGGCCCTCCAGCTCACGGATGCTTTCCGCTGGCCTCTGCATCCTGCCGTTGAGCCCATTGTTGGGTGTAACCTTACTGTCTGTTCGGTTCTGAAATCTCCATGCGGCCCCTTCTGTCTTGGTCTTCGCTGAGACGCCCGCCCTGCCTCTTCACTTGTTTCAAGCGTGTCTGTCGTCAGTCACTGGCGCATCTTTGTGGCGGCTGCCGTAAGTCTGCGGCGGGATTCTAATGTCCAGGCCATCTCAGTGTTGACGTTGTAGCTTGTTTTTCTTCATTCAGGTTGAGCTATTCTTGGTTCTTAGTATAAAAGTGATTTCCTTGAAACCAGGACGCTCGGAGTGTTTCATCGCAAAACTCTGACTCTTGCTCAATCCTGTGTTGTGGCAGGCCTCCTCTCACGCTGCCCTGTGGGTCAAGGGGGCACCGCCTCACTACCACCCGCGAGGGTGGAGGTCCAGTTCCCACTCAGCCGTCATCAACCCCTGCTCCCGGAGGGGCTCCTCATTCGTGCTGGGCAGGGCGGGAGTTTGGGCCCCTCACTCAGCCTCTGCTGCCGCCCTGGCTGGGAGGGAAGGGCCACCTGTACTGCTTCCACTCAGCCTTCGCCGATGCAGGGGTGGCCTTGGTGGTCCCGACTCTGCACGGCCTTCTCTGGAGCCCCACCAGTGCAGGAGGGGAGGGGCCTGGGTGCAGCCGGACAAGGGTGAGTGTCCGGGCTCCCCACATAGCCTGTGCTGTGGGGAGGACTGTGGCGTTTTCCGTGGTCTGCCTAGGGTAGAGCGGCTCCTGCCTGTCAGTTTCTGCCTTGTTGGTCTGTTCCTTTCCTTGTCTTCTGGCTGGAGAGAAGAGGCTTTGCGTGGGCTTTTATTGTCTGCACCCACTGGCGTTTTTAGGCTGTTGGCTTCTCCAGCATCCAGCCCAGATGAGGCAGAAAGAAAACTGAAGGAGCTCCCTGCCGTGTCGATCGCTGGCCCCCCAAGTCCCGGCCCGTCTGCCACCTCCACCTTTCCAGTCTTAGGTTGCGTTACACATGGAGCGCAGGTATTGAGTGGAACTGACAGGAGGAGTTGGGAGGGGTGAATCTAGGTCACGCTCCTGGAAGCAGCAGTCCCGTTACTAGAGCTCCCATCTTCCTCCATGGCTGGGCCTTCGCTCATTGACTCCACAAGCTGAGTGCTGGCTTGTCGTCATGCCTCCTGAATCTGTGGGTTTGTCTTCAGCGATCTTGCCAGCTGTGGATGTGGCTGAAGTGCCGAGCCACCCCCACGGGGTGCGCACTCCAGATTGTCTTTTGCTCAGAGGTCCAGTCTCTGGAACACCACAGTCTTTTGCAAGAAGGCCGTGTGGGAGGATGGCTGGCGGTTAGATGTAGGCTGAGGCTGGGAGTTGGTGAGCTGTGGCACAGCCCAGCCTACATGCTGTTTCTTTCCTGGACTTTATCTACCACGAAAATAGTAGGAAGAACATAATTTCAAAGTACAGGATAGTTGTAGAGATTGAATAAACTTAGTTTTGTAAGAAATCGACTACATAGTTTTTTTTGTTTTTTTTTTTTTTTGAGACAGAGTCTCACTCTCATCTAGGCTGGAGTGCGGTGGCACAGTCTTGGCTCACTGCACCCTCCCCGTCCCAGGTTCAAGCGATTCTCCTGCCTCAGCCTCCCGAGTAGCTGGGATTACAGGCACCTGCCACCACGCCCGGCTAATTTTTTGTATTTTTTGTAGAGATGGGGTTTCACCATGCTGGCCAGGCTGGTCTCAAACTCCTGACCTCGTGATCCACCCGCCTCGGCCTCTTAAAGTGCTGGGATTACAGGGGTAAGCCACCGCACCCGGCCCCGACTACACAGTCTTTTTTGTCCCCCGTCAGGTCACCACAAATTGGTAAAGAGTTTGTCCACAGATAAAGATTGGGAAGCACTGCCTTCCACCTGAGCTGTAGCTGAGGATAAGCATTTGAAATGCATATTAGCCTTGGATGAGTTTTATTGATAAAAACGTGAACAAAACGGACTTTCTTGTGTGGTCATGGGAGAGAATGCATGGTGCGTCACCGTCCAGCCCCAGTGTTGGCGGCATTCCTTTCCCGTGCATTCCGTGGAACGGGGTTTCTCAGCACGGGTGCCGTTGGTATCTTGGGTGGGACAGTTCTTCTCTTCCTGCCCATCCAGCTTTTCCCGTCCCCACCCACTAAATGCCAGGCGTGCCCTCCGGTGCCCTCATGTGACATCCAGATCTCTCCCCACCCACCACACACCGTGCCAGGCAGCTTTCCAAATCTCCCAGCTCAGTGCTTCCCTGGGCCTGTGCGCGGTGTGGTGTGCATGGCTGTGTGCGGTGTGTGTGTAGTGGTGTGTGCATGGCAGTGTACGCGGGGACATGTGTGTGGCATGTGCTCAGCGGCGTGTGCGTGGCTGTGCGTGGGGGGACCTATGTGCAGCGTGTGCATGGTGTGGTGTGCTTGGCTGCGCAGGGACGTGTGCGGCATGTGCTTGGCTGCCCGGGGACGTGTGTGCGGCATGTGCTTGGCTGCCCGGGGACGTGTGTGCGCAGCAGCGTGTGCTTGGCTGTGCGTGCGAGGACGTGCGCACGGCGTGTGTGCGGCGTGTGCGCAGCGGTGTGTGGATGGCCGTGCATGGCCCTTCTTTTCTTCAGTCATTGCATGTGCAGAAGAGCGATGTGGACCTAATGAGAACGAAGCTCCGGCGCCTGGAGGAGGAAAACAGCAGGAAGGACCGGCAGATAGAGCAGCTCCTTGATCCCAGCCGCGTAAGCTCCTGGCGCTTCAGGGACGGGGCGCGGGGAGGGTCCTCGGGGCATCTACCAGCCAGCCCTGCTGTGGGCTACATCGAAGGCCGTCTTCATGTCTCAATCTGCTTACCACAGGGCACAGATTTTGTTCGGACTCTGGCAGAGAAAAGGCCCGAGGCCAGTTGGGTGAGTATGGGCTGTGCAGGGCAGAGCCTTTCCCTAGACGCTAGTTGCGGAGGACAGCCACAGCGGGGACGCCCTTCCCTGCAGCACTCACTCATGAAGAGTAGCAGGCGGGAGGCGACTGCGGACCCCCAAACCCTTCTCCACTGACACCTGGGGATGCCACGGGGAGGGGGGTCAGCAGGCTCACCACAGAGGCCAAGCAAGACACTGTAGGAAAAACCCGTCACAATGGGCAACTTCTCCCTCACACCTGAGAAAATACATTAAGCTCAACAAGTGCTCCCAGCACTTTGGGAGGCTGAGGCAGGTGGATCACTTGAGGTCAGGAGTTCGAGACCAGCCTGGCCAACGTGGTAAAACCCTGTCTCTACTAAAAATACAAAGAAGCCGGGTATGGCAGCCTGCTCCTGTAGTCCTGGCTACTCAGAAGGCTGAGGCACAAGAATCGCTTGAACCTGTATGGCAGAGGTTGCAGTGAGCTGAGATGGTGCCACTGCCCTCCAGCCTGGGCAACAACAACAACAACAAAAAAACAAGTGCTACTGAGGTAAATCAGGGAGCCAGGGCAGCGATAAAGTCCTTCAGATAGATCCAGACCTCCCAGGTACTATGTGACGATATGTAAAAAGTGGAATGAAATGGAAGGAGGGAAGACGTTGCCTTTTGGAATGGTAATGCCGTGGCGATCAACTGTAGGTAGCACAGTACACCTCCTAGGAGTCAAGGAAGTACTTTTCTAAAGCGGGAAATGCTGCAAGAAAACCGAAAGGGATACAATTTTGAGATTATTGAACACAAATAATAAAATAACATGAACGACGTGATTAATGGATTTGATCATGTAAAATTAGAAGTGACGGAATCAAAACCCATGGGACTAGGAGCACCCAGATCACTGTCATGGGGGAGGGGAAGGATATCACGGATCAAAACAGCAAAGTGTTCTGTTCAGAATATGCAAAAAAACCATACATCTCTAAAGAAAAAAGCCGTCTCCTCCGAACTATGTCACAGATACAGAATGTAGAACGATTGTATAATCATTACGTGTTTAAAGTAGATGGTGAGAGCCTGGTTCTGCACCTGGGATGGCACAAAGTAAATCCTTAACAAATGCCTGTAAGTAGTGGAGTGGGTACTTTCGTAAGGAAAGGGCTCCATATTTTTGTTGTTCTGATGCTCTGTGAGCGTGTCTGTGGGGTTTTTTTTTTTTTTTTTTCTTGAGACAGGGACTCACTCTGCTGCCCAGGCTGGCGTGCAGTGGCAGGATCATGTCTCACTGCAGCATTCGGCTCAGGCGATCCCTGGCTCAGGGAATGCTCCCACCTCAACCTCCTGAGTACCCAGGACCACAGGCACGTGCCACCACACCCAGCTAATTTTCTTTTAGTTTTGGTAAGATGGGGTCTCACGAAGTTGCCCAGGCTCATACGATCCTTCTGCCTCGGCCTCCTAAAGTGTTGGGATTACAGGCCTCAGCCACCGCACCTGGCTAACGTTAATTTAAACTAGGAATTCTAGATCCTAGGGTATATGCAGTATTCATTATCATATGGCAAATTGTCCACCAGAGTGGCTGCACCCTACCACATCTACTTGTCATCACCTGCCTTCAAGAAACATTTGCAGATGTGCCTGAGGAGACCTGGCCAAGGATTTTGATTATAGGATTGACCAGAATCACAAAAATGGGCTACAACTGAAGTATGTGTCAGTAGGCTACAGTGATAGGTTTTAGAGGATAGCTAAAAAAAAAAAAAAAAAGATTTTAAAAGGGTTTATTGGCCGGGCGCAGTGCCTCATGCCTGTAATCCCAGCACTTTGGGAGGCCGAGGCGGGTGGATCACCTGAAGTCAGGAGTTTGAAACCAGCCTGGCCAACATGGTGAAACCCCGTCTGTACTAAAAATACAAAAAATTAGCCGGGTGTGGTGATGTGCCTGTAATCCCAGCTACTCAGGAGGCTGAGGCAGGAGAATCGCTTGAACCCAGGAGGCAGAGGTTGCAGAGAGCCGAGGTCATGCCCCTGCACTCCAGCCTGGGCTACAAGAATGAGATTCTGTCTCAAAAAACAAAAAGTGTCTATCAATAGGAGAGACTGGATGGAGAGACTGTGGGAAATAGTGTGGATTCACAGGCGCCAGCAGGGACAGAGCACCAGGAGGATTTGTTGAATGTCAGGAAAAAAAAAAACAAGATTCAGAGGGATGTGTGTGACAGAGCCCCGTTTCTGTGAGAACAGAGGGCCTGACTCCCCGAGTGCACACACACAGCCATGCACAGAACCAGGTGCAGAGGGGCATGCAAGTGGAAACAGAATTCGGTTGGCTGAAGAGGGGAGTGGCCAGGTCAGAGTATTTTAGCCTCTATAACGTCTTCATTTTTGTTTTGTTTTGTTTTGTTTTTGAGACAGAGTCTTACTCTATTGCCCAGGCTGGAGTGCAGTGGTGCGATCTTAGCTCACTGCAAGCTCCGCTTCCCAGGTTCACGCCATTCTGCCTCAGCCTCCCTAGTAGCTGGGACTACAGGCACCCGCCACCATGCCTGGCTAATTTTTTGTATTTTTAGTAGAGACGGGGTTTCACTGTGTTAGCCAGGATGGTCTCGATCTCTTAACCTTGTGATCTACCCACCTTGGCCTCCCGAAGTGCTGGGATTACAGGCGTGAGTCACCGCACCCAGTCCTGTAACATCTTCATTTTTTTAAGGAAAATGTATTCATGTATGACTAACATAATTTATTTGTTTGTTTATTTATTTATTTTGAGACTGAGTCTGGCTCTGTCGCCCAGGCTGGAGTACAGTGGTGAGATCTCGGCTCACTGCAACCTCCACCTCGCGTGTTCAAGCGATTCTTCTGCCTCAGTGTCCTGAGTAGCTGGGATTACAGGCATCTACCACCATGCCCGGCTAATTTTTGTATTTTTAGTAGAGATGGGTTTTCACCATGTTGGCCAGGCTGGTCTTAAACTCCTAACCTCAGGCAATCCACCTGCCTTGGCCTCCCAAAGTGCTGGGATTACAGGCGTAAGCCACTGCACCCAGCCAACTAACATAATTTAAAATGACTTTAAAATCCAATGTAAAAGTTGTGTATTCAAGCCTGGTGTGGTGGCTCACACACATAATCCTAGTACTTTGGGAGGCCAAAGCAGGCAGATTGCTTGAGCCCAGGAGTTCAATGCCAGCCTGGGCAGCATAGTGAAACCCCATCTCCATTTAAAAGTTGTCTATTTAGAAGAAAAGAATGTTCTTTAAAGAATATAAGAATGTTGTCTCCTCCAAGCAAGACATTCACAGAAAAGGAGGTGAGGAGGCCTCTGGAGCTGTTCTCCCTTCCCCAGATGGAGGGGAGCGGCTCTTCGGGGCCCTACGGCTGCGCTGTCTCCCAGCCCCACTCACTGCCCTGTGGAGACTGAACTGGGTGGCCCTAGGGGCTTTGAGTCCGGGGTTTCTCCAGCTGGTGATGGGGCTGCTTCCTTTATTTAATATAATCAAGGGAGCACCCTGCTCTGTCCCCGAAGTATGTGGTGTGCTTGGGGAAGGGCTGCCAGTCGGTCAGTGTGCCCACGATGGCTGCCACCTCCTCCTGCTCTAGCCGGTGTCACACCCCTGCCATTCACCCAGCTTTACTCAGGGAGAGGACAGCACAGTGGGGCCCTCCCTCTTCCCTGGGCCTGTAGTCTAGAAGAGAGGACAGTGCTGGAGGGAGGAAGGCCAGTGAGGTGTGCAGGTGCTCTGGGAGGAGGGGACAGCCACGTCTACTGAGGGAGAGCGGGGGTGGCCTGCCTGATGGGCATGTTCCCCGGCAGGTCATTAATGGGCTGAAGCAGAGGATCCTGAAGCTGGAGCAGCAGTGCAAGGAGAAGGATGGCACCATCAGGTGGGCGCAGGGCCTGCATCCTCTCCCCTGCCTTCTGCCCCCCTGTGCTGCTCGCTCAGACTCCAGCCTTTGTTCCTCCCCAACCCCTGTCCTGTGTCCCTACTCCCACCCCAAAGCCGAAGGTAAATATTAGCTGCCTCTTTTTAATTTTTTTTATTGTCTTTGTTCTCTCTAAATATTTCCCTTCAACTTCTTCCTGTATTTAAGGAATGCTTTCTCTCTGCTTGCTCTGTGGACCCTGTATCTTCCCAGGATGAGGTTTCCATGCCTCAGTCCTGCACCGTCCCTGTGCTGTTTTTGGTGTGGCTACTCGCGTTTCTTTACCTGCCTTTCGAGTGCGAACGGAGAGTCCTTCTGGGCCGTGTTTTGGTTTCTTTAAGGGAAACTGAGGCCACACATCCATTGCCTCATGTCTCCTGTTCGTACAATAGTTCCCCCCTCGTTTCCTGCCCAATTTTGTCAACTTAAGTTTGCAGATTTCTTCTTGTTTCAGTGCAGAACCTCCATGACTTTACTTTGGTTTCTCTATCGCTGTCTCTATTTAAAGTCTGCTCTGTGTTGAGAGCAAGGGGACAGCCTGACAGTGCCAGGGAAAAGGTGATTCTCTCTTCCTTACAAAACCAACCACTCAAAGCGGCTTGTCCTCTCTAAGCTCCGAAGTCTTTCCTCACCATTAATCTAGTCTTTTAAAGACAGCATCTTGGAGAAGAGTATCTCTAGGGAATCTGTTTATTCACTTTGCGAAGCAGCTGGTCTACACAGGGGATGCTTTCCAGTGTGAGGAATTCTCCCATCAGGCTTGAAACGAGTCCCTTGTTCAAGGCAAAAGCTGAGTGAAGGCCCATTCAGGCTTTTCCCTCCCATCCCGGGTCTCTTCCAAATGTTTCTTCTCTCTCCTCTTCCGAATGTTCTGGGAAACTCTTCCTCTTGCTCTGTCCCCTGGGAACACTGGCACGGCCCTGTTAACACTGAACTTGGGTTTTCAGCAAACTCCAGGCTGATATGAAGACCACCAACTTGGAAGAGATGCGGATCGCCATGGAGACGTACTACGAGGAGGTGCGCTGTGCTGGGCAGTGGGGCGGAGGGCGGGCACCGTGCTGGGCGGCGGGGCGGAGGGCCAGCACTGAGTTGGGGGCACCAAGTGGGAGGGGACTGGCACTGGCCTCACGTGGTGGGTCGAGTCCAGGTGGCCCAGAGCTGCGCTCCTGGAGCCTGCTCCTGCTTCAAGCCCAATGGAAAGATGAAGTGCGACCACTTAGTTTTCGCTTCCGGCTGTAGGCAGTGGTCAGGACTGTGATGTCAGTCTTCTCAGAGAAGGTCTTCTCCATGCTAGCCTTATGTTTTCATGCATTTCAATTTGGTATTTACAGGTGCATCGTCTCCAGACCCTCTTGGCGAGTTCTGAAACCACCGGAAAGAAGTATGATGGCCTTTTGTGAGCTGCGTTTTGTGTGTTGCCTTCACGTTGTGGAAGCTCCTCTGACAGCGTGTGGCTGTCACGTGGGTGCAGCATACACTGCCCTTAGCTTGGCAGTGGTGCCAACACCGCACTGTTCTGTTCAGGGTTAGAGTTGATACGTTTCCATTTGCGGTGTTCACAGACTCCTCATAGTGACCACGTGTTGACGGCCAACGCTTGTTCAGTGCTGCCCGTGTTCGTTCTAGATTCTACATCCTGCCTTCCAGCTTAGAGCTAGAAAGTGCTGTTTCAAAGCAGATCCACCTTTTTAGGAAGACATTGCATACAAGGACAAGTTTACTTTGCCACCTAATGTTTTCCTAAATAAGTTTATCAGGAGAAACACTGAGGTTCTCCTTGTCTGGTAGATCTCCCATATCCCTTTCCCAACGGATGCATTCTGGGTGGCTGATCCCTGACGGTGGCTTTGGCTGTGTCACTGGCCTCTGCAGCAGCTTGCTGATGTCACGGACTGCTTTCCTTTTTCTTTACCCCTAATCCTTAAAGCTGGTTGGAAAACTTTTTCTGTAAAGGGCCAGATACTAACTACAATTGATTCTCATTATTCAGTTACAAAGTGTCTGTAGGTTTTTGTAGTGCAGTGGTTATCACGTCCGCCTTACAGAGTTATAAAGTCTCCATGAACATGGAATGAGCGAATGCTAAACCACTGCTCCTAGGGGAGGAACAGGGCTCCTGCGAACTTCTGCTCACAATATATGTATATATTTTTTTGGAAAATGTTGCCCAAGCTGGAGTGCAGTGATGCAATCTCAGCTCACTGCAACCTCCGTCTCCTGGGTTCAAGTGATTATCTTGCCTCAGCCTCCCGAGTAGCTGGGACTGTACAGGCATGTGCCACCACGCCTGGATAAATTTTGTATTTTTAGTAGAGATGGGGTTTTACTATGTTGGCAAGGCTGGTCTCGAACTCCTGACCTCAGGTGATCCGCCTGCCTCGGCCTCCCAGAGTGCTGGGATTACAGGCGTAAGCCACCGCGCCCGGCCTGGTCGCAACATTTTTATCAGCCAGTCAGAGTATAACCTGGCTAATGTGTGTGTCTGTTTAAAGACACCCTATTTAATAGTGATTGTGGATTAATTTTCATCAAACTCACGGCTGGCCTGAATGAAGCTTCTCGCACACACATAAGCATCTCTACAGGGGCCCACACAGCCTTCCTGAGCTTAGAGGCACTGGACAGCACTCAGCACTGCAGTCCAGCCCACTCAAGGCAGCATCACCAGCAAACAGCACAGAAGCGTGAGAGCCACAGCACCAGGCAGGCCACAGAAAGCACACTTGTTTTTACATGAGCTGAGGTGAGGAGCCGAGCACCACCTGGTTCAGCCCGAGCTGGCATTTTTCATCACTTGTGCACGTGTGAGAATTCCCACAAAACCCCCGTGCATATTGATTTTGGGCTGACGGATCCATTTTAGCAGCAAGCACATTCGCAATTATGGGATCTGCAGATAATGAGGATCGACTATACTTTAGACCTTGTGGGCTAAGAAGTGAAATCTAAGCTATTCTATAGGCACCTGCTGGAACAAGATACGTTTCCATAACCCTTCTAGTGATGGCATGGAAAATACAATACTGTTACTTGAGTACGATATTTTGTTACACAGGTTTACCTTGCTTAAGGATGGGGTTCCATTTTGGGTGCTAACGTTTTGCTTATTTAGGGTTCAAAGTTATTACTGCCTATTCGATTTCAAATACTCACCTACAAAAGCCACTCTGAGCTCATGACCAGCAAAGCAAGCTGTGATTCACCTGCCCCTCATTTCAAGCATGTGTGAAACCAGCTTAGCAATGCAAACCTCACCCCACGATTTGGTTGTTCTAGGCCCCTGGGGGAGAAGAAGACGGGCACCAAAAGGCAGAAGAAGATGGGCAGTGCCCTCCTGAACTTGTCCCGGAGCGTCCAGGAGCTCACGGAGGAGAACCAGAGCCTGAAGGAGGACCTGGACCGGGTGCTGAGCACCTCCCCCACCATCTCCAAGACACAGGGTACCTTCCTGAAAGCCACTGCAGGAGGGAGGCCAGGGAAGGGCGGGGCATGGCCACTGGACAGGCACCACGAGGGCAGATGTGAACCCTTGAGCGATGCCAATTCCCACCTGCGCTAGCACCTGCCACGGGCCACGCGGTGCCCAGGGGATGGAGCTGTGAACGGAAGCTCACAGACATCCCTCGAGGAGACAGTGCTTTTGGAGGGAGGGAGGAGTTGGGTCAGATGCGTGACAGGTGTGTCAGATGGCCGTGCCATGGAGGAGGGGAGGAGGACACATTTTGGGGTGAGGCAGGTGGTGTGTGCAGCTGCAAGCAGGGTTGACGGGAAGGCGCCCCCAAGACAGTGACAGCTGAGCAGGACCCAGAAGGGGCGAGACAGCCATGAAGACGGCAGCAGGGGTGGGACAGGCGGGGCAGGGCTGAGTGCCTGGGAGACACGTGGAGCGTGGCCCCTGAGGCCCAGTGGGGCGGCAGGGCAGGGTGCCATGGGAGCCTTAAGGGTGCCGTGGGAGTGTTAGGCAGAGGGTGGAGGGGGCCGTGCTGCTTCCCGAGGCCCCCGGCTTCTGTGCAGAGACAGGGATGGTGGCAGACAGAGGCTTCTGCGCTTGTCTAGTCGGGCTGCTGGTGGCCTGGATGTGGGGAGCAGTGGGTGTGGTGAAAGGTGGTCGGGGTCTGGTTGCATCTTGTAGCCAGAGCTTAGGGAAACTGCAGAGAGGGTGTAGGCTCTGAGAGGGAGCAGCCAGGCTCCAAGGCTTTTCGTCCCAGCAACTGAAAAGACAGAGTTGCTGTTTCCTGAGATGGGGAAGGGCCACGGGAGGTCTGAGTGTGTGGGAGTGCGGGCCAGGCAGTGGCTGTGTGGGGGGTGCGGGACAGAGGCCTGGTCTGGAGAGCCAAGCATGCGGGTCACCAGCACTCAGGTGGATCGAGTGAGCTCACCCGGAGTGAGAGGAGCAGGGGTCAGGCCCTGAACCTGGCCGTGTATGGTGGGGCGGGCGGCAGCCAACAAGGCAGAGGGGAGGAGTGGCCAGCGAGGGGCTGTGCATGCCAGGAAGGGGACAGACTGAGAACCGATGTTGGATTTGGCAGAATGACAGTCATCGGAGATCTTGATGAGAACTGTCTTAATGGCCTGGCCAGGTGGAATCGGGAAAGCACGTCACCCTGAGATGCTTGGAGGCCATTAGTACAGACATCTCTTCATGGTCCAAGGGGACAGAGACTGGGCCCGTGCTGGCGAAACCCCCAGGGGGCCGGGACCTGTCAGAGTGGCTCTGCAGCCCCGCAGGCTGCTCCGGCTGCGGGAGAGGAGCCTCAGGCTGTACCTGAGAAGGGTGGCCCTGCTGGCAGTGCTCGCCAGGAGCCGTTTGAAACCACACTGCTTCCCTCAGGTTATGTGGAGTGGAGCAAGCCCCGGCTGCTGAGACGCATTGTGGAGCTGGAGAAGGTGAGCGGGCGTCTCAGGGCCACTGTCCTTGAGGACCAGGGGCCTTATGCTGTGGGGACGGGCTCACAGGGTGCGGAAGGTGGCGCTGAGCATGGCACTGGCTGTCCGCCAGGCAGCGCCACACACAGACCGCAAGGAGACTTCTTCCAGGTGTAGACAACGCTGAAGGCAGCTCTCACGCCCCTCGCTGGCTGTGAGCTTCTGTGCGTGGCCGCAGGCAGACGCGCTTCGCACTGGAGCCCCTCACGGTCCAGCCCGCCTGTGCAGGCTGTGGGCTGTGCCCTGCCCGTCGACGACCAGGCGCTGCCTCCACCACTCGAGTTGTGTTAGAATCCACAGGGAACTGTTGACCCAACTCCTGGTCAGCCAGAAATATCGGGAAGTGAACGTTTCCCCACATCCCCTACGCGACTTTGCAAAGTAGGAATTAGGCTGATTCTACTGGAATTGGACCTCTGTTTGGGGTTGTATTTTTTAAGATGGAGTCTCACTCTGTCCCCAGGCTGGAGTGTAGTAGTGCAATCTCAGCTCACTGCAACCTCCGCCTCCCAGGTTCAAGTGATTCTCCTGCCTCAGCCTCCCCAGTAGCTGGGACTACAGGCACCTGCCACCACGCCCGGCTAATTTTTTGTATTTTTAGTAGAGATAGGGTTTCACTATGTTAGCCAGAATGGTCTCGATCTCCTGACCTCGTGATCCGCCCACCTTGGCCTCCTGAAGTGCTGGGATTACAAGCATGAGCCACTGAGCCAGGCTGGTTTTTTTTTTTTTTTTTTTTGAGATGGAGTCTCACTCTGTCGCCCAGGCTGGAGTGCAGTGGCGTAATCTCAACTCACTGCAACTTCTGCCTCCTAGGTTCAGGCAGTCTTCTGCCTCAGCCTCCCCAGTAGCTGGGATTACAGGTGCCCACCACCATGCCCAGCTAATTTTTGTATTTTTAGTAGACATGAGGTTTCACCATGTTGGCCAGACTGGTCTCAAACTCCTGACCTCAAGTGATCTGCCCACCTTGGCCTTTCAAAGTGCTGGGATTACAGTCGTGAGCCACCGCGCCCAGCCTGGACCTTTGTATTTTAAATAGTAAATTAGAGCGTCTGTGTTGTTTGGCCAAGAAGAATAAACCTAGAGGGAAAAACGTTTTTGAAAAATAGTTTTTTACATATTTACAATGTAGAAAACTAGCCAGATACAATGACTCACACCTGCAAACCCAGTACTTTGAGAGGAGGATTGCTTGAGCCCAGGAATTTGAGACCAGCCTGGGCAACATAGCAAGAACCCATCTCTACAAAAATGAAAACAATTAGCCGGGTGTGGTGGTGCACACCTGTATTCCCAGCTACTTGGGAGGCTGAGGCAGGAGGAACGCTTGAACCCAGGAGTTCAAGAATGCAACAAGCTGTGATTGCACTCCAGCCTAGGTGACAGAGCCAGACCCTGTCTCAAAAAAAAAAAAAAAAAACAAGAAGAGAAGTTTCTATAAATTGTGAATGTTTAAAATATAGAACTTGTTGGGAAGTCAAGGCACCCAGAGGTGGTTCGGAAGCACAGTGGGCAGCACGTCCGAGAGCCGGGAGAGGCAGGAGTGGAGGGTGGGGACGGGCAGGAAGGTAGATGTGCAGAGTCGTTTGAGTCACCTCCCCTCATGCCCTCCTCTCTGTTTTAATGGCTTCTGCCTGTGCCCTGCTTCAGCAGGGGTCTGGCGTGCCTCACTTCTGATTAAAGGGAGCTGAGCAGGGATCATGCTCTTCCAGTAGCCCTGTGCCCCGCTGTGTCTCTGGGTAACTCGGGTCCCCTCAAAGCTTTCTCGTGGCCCTGCTGGAGACTTGGTTCGCCCTGCTTCGGTGTCTCTTTTCTGGGTTTAGTAAATAGAAAGTAGAAATGAGAACTAGCATCTAAAACATGCCTGTGTTGCCTCCAGAAACTAAGTGTGATGGAGAGCTCAAAACCACACGCCGCAGAACCAGTCAGATCACACCCACCAGCCTGCCCTGCATCCAGCTCTGTGCTGCACAGACAGCCACGAGGGGACCGCAGCAAGGACCATGAGCGTCTCCGAGGGGCCGTGAGAGACCTGAAGGAAGAGCGGACCGCCCTGCAGGAGCAGCTGCTGCAGAGAGAGTAGGTCCTCCCGAGGCCCCGCCAGTGTCCCCACGGGAGCAGCTGCTGCAGAGAGAG
>NW_012101710.1:2576422-2615110 GCF_000951045.1 Mandrillus leucophaeus
CAGAGAGTAGGTCCTCCTGAGGCCCCACCAGTGTCCCCATGGGAGCAGCTGCTGCAGAGAGAGTAGGTCCTCCCGAGGCCCCGCCCACAGCCTCGCCAGGGAAGCAGCTGTCACTCCCTGTGGAAACTGATCTTCGCCAGGGTTCAACAGTTGTCAGTTTGGAAAACTGTTCAGCTCATAGTGGTCACTGCATATTTTTATATGATTCTAAAACTTCTTACGTTTTGGTGGTGAAAGAAAGGCAGCTTTAGTGATAACAAGAAGACACTAACTGACCATATTACATTATCAAAAGCATGAGGGGTCGGGCATACCTGTCATCCCAGCATTTTGGGAGGCCGAAGTGGGAGGATTGCTTGAGGCCAGGAGTTTCAGACCAGCCTGGGCAACATAGCAAGACTCCACCTCTCCAAAATAAATTTTTAAATTAACTGGGAGTGGTGGCTCATGTCTGTAGTCCCAGTTACTCAGGAGGCCACGGCAGGAGGATCGCTTGAGCCCAAGAGTTCGAGGCTGCAGTGAGCTATGATGATGTCACTGCACTCCAGCCTAGGCAACTGAGTGAGACTTCAACTCAAAAAAAAAGTGTAGGGAATGGTGGGAGAGCACATTTAAATCTCTCTACCCTGAATTCCAGAGAAATCTTCAAATTGTCTACTAGAGACAAATTTACTTTCATTGGTTTATGTAAAATCAATTAGATTTTATGCAGCATGGTCTTAATTCAGTAATATGTTTATGGGGCATATGATCTATTAATACATATGAAATAAAACATAAGTGCTGCAGCCTGACGCAGTGGCTCACGCCTGTAATCCCAGCACTTTGGGAGGCCAAGGTGGCAGGATTGCCTGAGTCCAGGAGTTTGAGACCAACCTGGGCAGCATGGTGAAACCCCATCCCTATAAAAAATACAAAATGTAGCCATTCATAGTGACTCAAGCTGGTAATTCCAGCTATTTGGGAGGCTGAGGTGGGAGAATCACTTGAGCCTGGGAAGTCAAGTCTGCAGTGAGCTATAATCATACCACTACATGCAAGCCTGGGTGGCAGTGAGACTGTCTCCGAAAAAAAAAAAAACAGAAGAAGACCTAAATGCTGTGAAATACTTGGTGTGAACATAGGGCTAGGAAGGCAGGGCCTCACCAGGTGTTCCGGAGCTCCGGAGCTCCATGACCTGTGGCCACCTAGCACCTGGTCTGGCTCCTGTCCTCCTCCTATTTGCGGCTCCTCTGGGCTCGGCTCTGCCATGAGGCAACCACCTCCATCACCTTTGGAATGATGTTTCTCTCTAGTTTGCAAGCACTACCGTGACTTGCCCCTCAGAGTGGCCTGTGAAGCAGCAGCAGGAGCAGGAGCTGGGAGCTGGTTAGCATGCAGGAGCCCAGGCCCTACCCCGGCCTTTGAAATCACACTCTGCATCCAGTGGGATCTGCAGGTGATGGTTTTTTTTTTTTTTTTGAGACAGAATCTTGCTCTGTCGCCCAGGCTGGAGTTCAGTGGCACAATCTGTGCTCACTGCAAACTCTTCCTCCCCAGTTCAAGCGATTCTTGTGCCTCAGCCTCCCGAGTAGCTGGGATTACAGGCATGCGCCACCACACCTGGCTAATTTTTGTATTTTTAGTAGAGATGGGGTTTCACCATGTTGGCCACGCTGAGTCTGGAACTCCTGATCTCAAGGGATCTGCCCGCCTTGGCCTCCCAAAGTGCTGGGAGTACTGGTGTGAGCCACCGCGCCCAGCCCTACAGGTGATTTGTGTGCCCTTTAGGGTCTGAGAACTCGGCCAGTGCCTCCCAGCCTGCTAAGTTCTCTGCCACCTGCTGTGAACAGTAGAAGGCCAACCCGTCACCACTGTCCTTACCCCTCACATGAGGTCTCAGATCGCATTTATGGCAATTGATAGGTCGTTTGTAAAAATTCGTATTTCATGACAAGCTTTTCCAATTAAGCAGTCATTACAGAGTTCATAGACATCAGGTAAAAAAAAAAATTAAGGTAGTCATGAAAGGTAAATAACTTCTGGAATTATCTATGAAACTGTAAAGTGGCATGACAAGAGCCACCTCGTATTAGCCCTTACTATGTGACAGGGGCTCTGCTAAGCACTTTAGGGTTTCTGGCATTTAATAGAGACTCACAGGCCCTGAGCAGTCAGGGCTCGCAGACAGCATACAGTCCATCTGAGACTCGGACAGAAGTCTCCGTTGAAGGCCAGTGTGTGGCCATCACACCACATGGGACGCAAGAAATGCATCTGGGAGCGGTTCAGCTGGAGCCCCGCATAGGCAGTGGCACGGTCTAGGCAAGGCAGGCCCCTGTCCCATTCACGGACCCTGCGCCTGCCTGCAGCACCCCCACGCGGGTGCGAGGTCCGTGCCAATGAGTGGCGGCTGGAGGGGCAACTCCCCATTCTATGGCCTGATGGCAGGGCCTTCTCTGGCATCGTCCTGTTGATCCCCTGCACACAGCAAGTGCTTGGTTCAGGGCAGGCAGGGCCTTGAGGTCTGTCCTTGGCACTGTGTGATTAGAAATGGGCTTTTTGGCCGGGTGCAGTGGCTTAAGCCTGTAATCCCAGCACTTTGGGAGGCCGAGGCGGGCGGATCACGAGGTCAGGAGATCGAGACCATCCTGGCTAACACGTCTCTACTAAAAATACAAAAATTAGCTGGGTGTGACGGCGGGCGCCTATAGTCCCAGCTACTTGGGAGGCTGAGGCAGGAGAATGGCGTGAACCCAGGAGGCGGAGCTTACAGTGAGCCGAGATCGCGCCACTGCACTCCAGCCTGGGCGACAGAGCAGCGAGACTCTGTCTCAAAAAAAAAAAAAAAAAAAAAGAAATGGGCCTTTGGTGGTCCTCCTGCCCCACCATCTGCTGTCCTAAGGAAGGGTTGAGCACTATCACTTTTCAGAAGCGCCTTCCTGCTCTGACATAACCTCCAGTTTTCGTGAACGCTGATGAGTCTCCTATTCTGTGTGTAGTTTGGAGGTGAAGCAACTCCTGCAGGCGAAGGCCGACCTGGAGAAGGAGCTGGAACGCGCGAGGGAGGGCGAGGAGGAGAGGAGAGAGAGAGAGGAGGCTTTGAGGTATGTGACCCGGGTCAGGGCCAGAGAGAGGAGCCAGGCGAGTCTGCACTCCTGCCACCACTGCAGCCCCCCGAGGCATCTCAGCCTCGCTGCCAGCCGGGTTTTTAGAAAGGCCACACCTCCCTGCAGTCTTTCCCTGGTTTTCTGTCACTCAGCTCGGGAATAACCTCTGGGTGCTGAGCAGGGCCTGCCCTCTGGCATCGTGGCCACCTCGCAGGGGCATCCTCTGCTCTGGCTGTGCCAGCACCTGCCCCTTCCCAACGAGCCATCACACTGGCCTCTGGTCAGAGCCACCCTGGTGTGGGCCACGTCCTCAAGAGGGGCCGCCCGTGCCCTCAAAGTAATGCCATTTGCGAGAGCCAGGAAGCAGCACCCTCCCCACGGTCCATCAGCTGCTGGTGGACAAACACCCTGAGGTCGACCACACGGAGGCGCAGAGCGGACAGCAGTCCCGACAGGCCTGGCCCGGGGACCCTCAAAAACGTGGTGCTTGGCAAAGAAAGCCAGATTCAAAAGGCCACGCAGCACACGATTCCGTGTGCAGGAAACGTCCAGAACGGGCAGACCCACCTGACAAGTGCTGCTGCTAGGGGCTGGGAGGGGAGCGGGGACTGCTGACGAGCATGGGTTCCTTTCTGGGGCGATGCAAATGTTCTGGAATTAGATAGGGGTGGTAGGTGCACAACACTGTGAATATGCTAAAATTCACTGAATTATACACTTTAAAATAGTGAATTTTGTGTGATGAGTCTTAACTTTTTAAAATGCACAAAAAACTAGGTTAGAAATCTGAGCAGACATATTTAGCACTCAGAATAATTAGTAAGACATAGATTACTGGAATGAAGAAAACCTTGGCTGGGCACAGTGGCTCATGCCTATAATCCCAGCACTTTGGGAGGCTGAGGTGGGCGGATCGCGAGGTCAGGAGTTCAAGACCAGCCTGACCAACATGGTGAAACCCCCTCTCTACTAAAAATACAAAAATTAGCCAGGCACAGTGGCAGGTGCCTATAATCCCAGCTACTCAGGAGGCTGAGGCAGGAGAATCACTTGAACCCAGGAGGTGGAGGTTGCAGTGAGCAGATACCATGCCACTGTACTCCAGCCTGGGCAACAGAGTGAGAATCCATCTCAAAAAAATTTTAAAAAAAGAAAACGTTTCATTTTAGGAGAAATCTGACTGAATTCTGTCAGAAGGCTAGAATTAAAGTAAATCCAAAAGCACACGTGCAGAAATGAATTTTTTTTTTTTTTTTGCCTTTAGTACCTAGAATGAACATCTAAACTGCAGTGCCTCCTGTTCATACTGTTTACTAACACCCCAGTGATCCCTGCTTATTTATCTCAAACGCGTGGGCTCGAGTGATCCTCTGGGCTCGGCCTCCCAGAGGGCTGGGATCACAGGTGTGAGCCCCCGCGCCCGGCCTCCTACTTACTTATTCACACAATGGATTCTGTTTTTAGTTCTTAGCTGTTGCAGGAGAGGTGCTGGGCCCTGGGGGTCCTCAGCCCTGGCCTCGTTGGGCTTCCAGCCCAGAGCAGGAGACAGCAGGAAGTCCCGGCCTGCAATGGGGTTTCTGGTGCCGTCAGGTCATAGCTGGGCCCTGTGGCTCTGGGAGACGTGGCCCTACCAGCCCTCTACAGGCTGCCTGGCGTCCCCCTGTCTCAGCGTGGACCGCCCGCCCCACCCTGCCCTGCGCCGGCCTTCATCACATAGTGACAGGTGAGGTGTCTCATTTTTCCCTTTCCGCCTTAGAGAGGAGATTCAGACGCTTACCAGCAAGCTCCGAGAACTGCAAGAAATGGAGAAAGAAGAGAAAGAGGATTGCCCAGAAGTTCTTCATAAGGTACAGTGACCGTTTGCCTGAGTCTCCCGTCAGGTGTGGTGTGGCTTCCGCTGGTCATGACGGTTCCGACCGTTTCTCTGCCCAGAGTTGTTTCTGACCATCCACTGAAAATCCCACTCCCTTTTGTCATCACGATTGATTTCTATAACTCATGTCGTGTGTGTCGAAGTCCGGCGTTTTGGGATTAATTGACTGTCAGCAAATTGACTTCTCGAACTGATATTTGAGTCTCAAGGCTGGTAAGTAAAGAGTTAACCGAAAGCTCAGCCGTGCAGAGGGTGTAGGTGTGTGGCCGGAGCTGTCACTGAGAGGCAGGAGGGGCGTAGGGGGAAAGGACAAAGGCTCAGTCAGGCCTCTGCATGGACCTAGGCCTGCGCCCTCTCCTCTCATCTAAGTTCCAGAACACGAGGCTGGCAAAGCCTCAGCGGGGACTGCCCTGTGGGTGGAGCGGGGCTTCCTCTGCCCTCTCTGCAGAACACAAGGCCAGCAAGGCCTCAGCAGGCACTGCCCTCTGGGTGGAGTAGGGGTTCCTCTGCCCTCTCTGCCGTCACTCAGCTGTGCACGGGTTGAACATGAAGTGACTGTTAGCAGGGACCCGGCAGGTGAGCAGGGACCCTAGGCGGATGCCCTCCTGCCTCTCCACTCCCTCCGCGTGTGTGGACGCTACCCAGGGGCAGCTGGTCGAGGCGGTGTCTCTGTGGCTCCAAGGTCCCTGGCCCTCTGCTGCCTCCCTGGAGGGTCACAGCCATGCTCTGGTCACCATGGCCGGTGCTGCCTGCACTTGCACTTCTGGTGGCAGAAGGGCGTCCTCACAAATCGCCTTCCAGTGGGTAGGATCCTTCGGAGGGCAGGTATGAGCCCATGCATGTTCAGGCAGGAAGAAGGAGCTTGGCGTCACCATCCTGGGGCTGCAGTTTGCTCTAAGAGGGGCTCGTGGATAAAACCAATCGAAGCCACTGCCTGTGGTCCCAGCTGCTCGGGAGGCAGCAGTGAACCAAGGTCGCACCACTGCACTCCATCCTGGGCCACAGAGCCAGACCCTGTCTCACTAAAAAAAGAAAAGAAAGAAAGAGAGTGAGAAAGAGAAAAGAACAATGTCTGAAAACAGAGAGAGGAGAGAGAGAGAGAGAAAAAGAAAACAAAAATGTCTGAAAATACTGCTGAAATACAGCCTTTTCTGTGTGGTGGGGTTATAAGCTTTTTTTTTTTTTTTTACTTTCTTTTAGTATTGTCTGAATTTTTCATAATAAGCATGTATTAGCTTTGTGTTATTTTCCTCCTCAGGAAACATTTCTATTTTAGAGACAAGGAAGAGTGGGATTGAGTGATCAGCTCTCCGAGTAGGGGAATCGGCTCTTAGCATTCACGTGGGAATGATTAATTGCAGGTTAAATGGAGTGACAAGAGTGGGTTTAAGAGTTGCCTCAAGGAATTTATAAGCATGTGAACATTTAGATTTTTTTTTAACTGTCTGTAGTTGTGTGAGTAAATGTTCATTTATCTTCTGAGGAGCTGATTTTACCTTTCCAATCACATTGGCACGGGCCACATACTAACAGCTGATCTCACTTTAGCGGAACAGAGGCCTGAAAATGTGTCAGGACTGAGGGAAGATGAGGCTCTTCTTAGGGTCACAAAATCAGAATGTGGAAGCCCAGGGCCGGAATGCTGGTGCCAAGCAACTTGGTGCCACAGCTAAAGGGATCTGGAAACAGCTGGCTGTGTGGATGTATCCAGGGCATCTTCGTCAGGGATGTTAAGATGTGTAGACATGCAAGTGACTGTCCTAGGAAGTTTACACTCCCAGGTCCCTAGAAACAGGAGGCAGGGCACGCAAGGCCACGCAGGAGCAGCGCGTCGGCCAGGAGGCGGCAGGGATGTGCGGAAGACCTGGGCCTGGGCCTTTATCATGGGAAGGAGCGGGCGAAGTGAGGTGAGCTGGCTGGTCGGGGCCGGTGGGCTGGAAGCTTGAAGAACTTCAGCGGGACCTGGGCCACAGGGTGGTCTTGAGCTGTTCCGCACCTGGCCCTGGGTGATTAAGGCTGAGGAATATTGCCTCCTGGAGTGTGGGGCCCAGCGCAGGAGACGATTCTGAGTGTGGGCACTGGATTAGTTGCTCGCATAGGATGGCCGTGCCCGAAGGCAGGCCCTTCACTGTCTAGGAATTGGCCAGGCCCAGAGGGGCATCAAGGCCCCAAGCGTCGTAACACACAGATAATGAAAAGCCAGTGCAATCCGTTCTGTGTTGGTTCAAGTCTGTGGACAGGCCACCTGTGCCCGCGCCTGGCCCAGTGTGCACTGGGAGCAGTCTTGTGTCTCCCTCTGGGGAGGGCTTTCAGCAACAGCATGCTCTCCACCGAGCTTGCATTCTTGACATGAGAGGCCTTTTCGTTTGTACTGGGTAGTGTCCTGTGGGTGATACATTTGGAGTCATCAGTGTTAGAAATCATAATTTTTCTTTTTTCTTTTTAGAGACGGTCTCACTCTGTTGCCCAGGCTGGACTACAGAGGCACAATCATGGCTCACTGCAGCTTTGACCCCTGGGCTCAAGCGATCCTCCTGCCTCAGCCTCCTGAGTAGCTGAGACCACAGTGGTGTGCCACCACACCCCGGGTATTTTAAAAATTTTTTCATAGAGGTGGGGTCTCGCTGTGTTGGCCAGGCTGGTCTTGAACTCCTGGGCTCAAGTGATCCTCCCTGCTTGGCCCTCCCACATTGTTGGGATTACAGGCGTGAGCCACTGCACCCAGCCTGAAATCATGGTTATTTCAGTGGTCGTTATAGCAATCCTGGCTTGTTTCTACCTTAAAAACCATGGTAGAAATATATATAATGCCTTCAATCCCAGAAATACCATGTTTATAATTTAGAGCGTTAAACTAGAAAACAGAAAAGGACCCCAGAAAAACAATTCTTGCAGGAACAAAATGTGACCGAGTGTAGTGAGTGTGTGACGGCCGTGTGAAGAAACGTCCTCTCTCTCTCCCAGAAGGCGTGGCCAGACAGAGTTGAGGGAGTTTAATGAGAGGTGTGTCTGCACGTGTGTGCTCGCCTGGACACGGTTTCTCAGCAGTACAGGAGACCGCTGTCATGTGGCCTGCGGACCAGTGTGGAACAGCTCTCGCCACATTAATAAGACTCGCCTGATAAGCCCAGCCGCACCGTGCAGAGTAATATCCTGTCCCCTTGCCGGGTACTGCTCGTCCCTGCCCTGGCTTCATCGTCCTCTTACTCCTTCAATTTCCTGCAGGCCCAAGAGCTCCCAGCTCCCACTCCCAGCAGCAGGCACTGCGAGCAAGACTGGCCGCTGGAGTCCAGTGAGGAGGGGCTCCCGCGGCCCCGCTCCCCCTGCTCTGACGGGAGAAGAGACGCCGCGGCCAGGGTGCTGCAGGCCCAGTGGAAGGTGTACAAGCACAAGGTGAGGCTCCCCAAGGCGACCTGGGCTGCTCCCCGTGAGTCTTCGTGCTCCAAGGCAAGCCACGCACTGTCTAGGAATGACTAGGCCTGGGGGGCCAGCCGGGCCCCAGGTGTCCGAGTACCGTAACATACAGAAAATAAAAACCTCATTCACACACTGACTCATCCGTTCTGGGTGCGTTTTGTGCAATACTGAACATCTCGCCAGATTTCTTTTCATACAGTTTTCTTCCAGAACTATTGGAAAGTGAGTTTTAGATGTTATGAAACATTAGCATGTATCTTGTAAGGAACAGTGTCTTCTCCTACCTGCCCACAGCACCGTGACTGCCCCTCAGACTGTCACAGCAGCTTGATATCCTCACCTACCGGCCCTTCCTGTTCACATTTCCCAAACGTCCCGAGACGCCGCCTGCAGCTATCTGTTTCCCGCCAGCATTCAGTCATGGCGGTTCTCAGCCCACCTCCCGCCAGAGCCCGGGGGTTGGTTGGTTACGTCTCCTTAGTGTGGTTCACAGCAGCCCCCACCCTTTCTTTTCTTTAACCAACAGGTCACCCTGGCCGATTTTGTTTGTTTGTTTTTCTGAGATAGAGTCTTGCTCTATTGTCCAGGCTGGAGCGCAGTGGCATGATCTTGGCTCACTGCAACCTCCGACTCCCAGGTTCAAGCAATTCTCCTGCCTCAGCCTCCCAAGTAGTTGCGATACAGGTGCCCGCCACCACGCCAAGCTAATTTTTGTATTTTTGGTAGAGACAGGATTTCACCATATTAGCCAGGCTGGTCTCGAACTCCTGGCCTCAGGTGATCCACCCACCTTGGCCTCCCAAAGTGCCAGGATTACAGGCATGAGCTACCACACCCAGCCTTTTTTTTCTTTTTTCATAGAGACAGGGTCTCACTCCGTCACTCAGGCTGGAGTGCAGTGGCACAATCGCAACTCACTGCAGCCTCGACCTCCCGGGACCAAGCAATCCTCCAGCCTCAGCCCACCAGGTAGCTGGGACTGCAGGCAGGCACCACCACACCTGGCCAATTTTTGTAGAGATGGGTCTAGCCATGTTGTCCAGGCTGGTCTTGAACTCCTGAGCTAAAGCCGTTCACCTGCCTCGGCCTCCCAGAGTGCTGGGATTACAGGTGTGAGCTACTGCACCTAGATGTTTTTTCTTTTTTTTTTTTTTTTTTGAGATGTAGTTTTGCTCTTGTCGCCCAGGCTGGAGTGCAGTGGCATGATCCCGGCTCACTGCAACCTCTGCCTCCCGGGTTCAAGCAATTCTCCTGCCTCAGCTTCCCAAGTAGCTGGGATTACAGGCGCACACCACCATGCCCAGCTAATTTTTGAATTTTTATTAGAGACAGGGTTTCACCATGTTGGCCAGGCTGGTCTCGAACTCCTGACCCCAGGTGATCCACCTGCCTTGGCCTCCCAAAGTACTGGTATTATAGGTGTGAGCCACTGCGCCCGGCCTTTTTTTTTCTTTTTAAAGACATTTTCTTTTTTTTTTTTCTTTTTTTCTTTTTTTTTAATCGAGACGGAGTCTCACTCTCTCGCCCAGGCTGGAGTGCAGTGGCGCGATCTTGGCTCACTACAAGCAACGCCTTCCAGGTTCTCGCCATTCTCCTGCCTCAGCCTCCCGAGTAGCTGGGACTACAGGCGCCCGCCACCACACCCGGCTAATTTTTTGTATTTTTAGTAGAGACAGGGTTTCACCGTGTTAGCCAAGATGATCTCGATCTCCTGACCTCGTGACCCGCCCGCCTCGGCCTCCTAAAGTGCTGGGATTACAGGCGTGAGCCACCGCGCCCGGCCTAAGGACATTTTCTTTGGCAGAGAGCAGGCCAGTGTGTTACAGAATGTTCCCTGTCCTGGATCTGTTTCCTTGTGGGGTCATTAACTTATTCCTCTGTCCCCTTAATTTCCCATAAGTGAGAAATAAGGTCTCCAGCTCTGATTCACCCAGGTTTGCTTTTGGCAAGAATGTCTCACATTTAGGCTGTGTACCCCCATCCCCTCAGGCCGGCCCCTGTTTGTGTTTCTAACCTGGTCATGGCTGCTGGCTTTCACCATTTTAAAGAAACGAGTTTCCCTTGGTAACTAGCCAGCAGTTTATAGAGGACAGCTTGGCCTCCATGAGGTCTGTCCCCACCACCTTTCCCCTTGTGGCCTTCATGTCGTTCATGTCACAGCTGTCTTCGTCTGAAAAGCAGTTCCCTTATTAGCGGGGCCGACTCCTGGTCCTCCCAAAAAGGTGGGAGAAAACTTAGTGACTTCCCTTCAGGTGCTGAGCAGATGCTGTCTTGTCTGTCTGTCTGTCTGTCTCTCTCTGTCTCTCTCTTATTCAGTGTATATATCTCTTTGCTTCCATCTTACATTCTGTTGGTCCTTGTACTCAGTTCCTCCTTAATCTCCCAAGGGACAGATCCTGTGTACAGTAGTACACATGTGGGCTGAGCACTCTGATGACTGGAAAATCAGCCGGCTGATGTACCTGTTATCTGGCCGTGGCCATTCCATTTCATTAAGTGTATATTGATTATTTTGACTTCAACATCTGGGAAGGACTTCGTTCACATCTGTAAGAACACGTGCTCCGAGGGACCCTCTCTGCTGACTGTGACGCTGTGTGTCAGCTGCAGCCACAGAAACTTCCCAGGACACCCAAGGGTGACTGATGATCAGTCAGGTTGAGGCCAGTGATCCAGACCCCTGAACCAAAGTCCCCTTCATAACCTCCCCAGCAGGCAGCCTCAGCCTCCGAATTCCGGGACTTATCCAGAAAGGACAGTGGTCCGGACACCTGTGATGTGAGAGGGCTCTCACATCGGGCCCACATCCACCTCCTTAGCTGCACAGCTTGGCCTAATGGAGTCCCTTCTGCACAGCCAGAGGACCGGCACATGGCACAGACACATCCCTTCATCTGCAGCTTGGGCCACCTCGTGACTCCCGGAGAATTCCCGCCATCCTCATTCTGCCTCTCACTTTCGTCCTCCTTACAAAGGCATTTGTTTGCTGGGCCCCAGCAGCTTGGGAGGGAAGAGCCAGGGCAGCCAGGCCTCTTGTTGGCTTGATGGACGCCTGTTGGCAAGATCAAGGACTGAAAACCACTGTGTGGGGAAACGTTCATCCTTCTTGTGTTTATTCATGTATTTTTTCTTTTTTTCAGAAAACAAAAGCTGTTCTGGATGAGGTAAGTGAGGTTTATTTCATCAGTTTCAAAATACGGATTTGTATTTTGTTGTAAAGTAGGTGAGGGGATATTTAAAGATGCGTTGAGTCCTTTTCTTTTCTTTTTTTTTTTTCTTTTTTTTGAGACAGAATCTCGCTGTGTGGCCCAGGCTGGAGTGCAGTGGTGCAACCTCGGCTCACTGCAACCTCCGCCTCCTGGGTTCAAGCGATTCTCCTGCCTCAGCCTCCCTAGTAGCTGGGATTACAGGTGCGCGCCATCACGCCCGGCTAATTTTTGTGTTTTTAGTAGAGATGGGGTTTCTCCGTGTTGGCCAGGTTGGTCTGCAACTCCTGACCTTAGGTGATTCGCCCATCTTGGGCTCCCAAAATGCAGGAATTACAGGCATGAGCCACCGCACCTAGTGAGTCTTTCTTTTCAAGAAACCAAACCAGACCCCAACATTAAGTATAACATACATAAGAAATAGAAACATCAAATAAATATTTGGATAATTTCCCACTTTCAAAATCTCTTCAATCATTCCTTCCTTCCATTCATTCTTTTCATGCACATTCACTGATCACCAACCCTGCGTAGGACAGTCTCAGAGGCTCTGGGACGCAGAGGCTCAGACACACAAGTGAACAAGCGGTTACAGCCCAGGGTGGTGCTGGGGGCGGCCAGCCCTGCACACAAAGGCCAGGAGGTCCCTGTGAGGAGTGACGTGCAAGGTGGGCCTCGTGGGACAGATGTCAGAGCTTGCTGCACCGGGAAGTGAGGGGAGGGCGTCCTAGCAGAGCCGGCGGGATGAGCAGTCTGAGACGGGGCGAGGGCGTGGAACTGGAATGGAGGTTGAGTATGTCACCCACAGCTGAGAACTGACAGATGGATGAACAGTGCGGTTCCAGCCATGATCCTTTTCAGGGAGGAGCTGGAAAGTGAGATCGTTATTTTGCTAGAGTCCTGGTGGCCTCGGAGATGCTCGCCTCTCCTCTAGGGCCCCTTCGGGGACGGTAGTGTATTTCCACTTAGACCACGGGAGAGGCCCCAGCTCCAGTCACTCAGAGCGGGCGCTGGGCCACAGGGCTTCTCACGCTGCCTTCTTCCTTGCCGGCAGCTGCTTCTCCGTGGTAGGGCAGACCCTGCACCCGCTTGTCCTCACACTCGCCAGGTGCATCTGATGCCAGCAGGGTTGACAGCTCTGCCATCAGGGCGGGGCTTGCCTTCCCCCTGCCCCACCCATTGTCCCCTTCCCCTTGGCCACACTACTCATCCACAACTGTTTGCTGGGCTCCTGCCATGTGCCAGGCACGAGAGGAGCTTGTAACAGACTAGCCAGACACTGTCCAAATTTCACGGGGTTCATACTCTGCAGTCAGGACGGCCAGTATGGTCACGGGTGTGGGCGGCGCACCAGGCTCGGTGGCCTGCGCGCAGCTGCAGTGGGAGAATGTTGGCATCTGGCGGCCAGGCCACAGCCGCGTGAGCGCCCTCCATGAGCAGGTAGCTGGACTGCCCACCTGGCTCACCACACTGTCCCTGAGGAAGGGCCCCCTGCTCACCACTGCCCTAGTCTTCAGCCTTCAGTTCTGCAGCCCCTCCATGCCTGGCCTCCTCGTCCCTGAACCTGCCCCACAGCCACACCCTTGTCCATACCCATCTGACACATTTGCAGTGGCAACTTCCAACATCCCCGTCTCTTGACAATCCCTCCCATCCTCTAGCAGCCCTCAGGCCCTCATCCCGAGGTCTCCAGCACGTCAGCCTCCCACCTGCCCACCCACCACAGCCTGCCCAGGCTCCCAGTCCCCGCAGCCGGCTGCGGTTCCTAGCACATGCCCCTGCCTGGCATCTCACTTTGTGGTTATTCTTGCCAGCCTCCCATCAGAATGCAAGCTCTGTCTTTTTGCCACAACACCTCTGGTGCCTAGACTAGCGCCTGGCATGTGGGAGGCGTTTGGTAAATGCCCTCCAGCGAGTGGGTGAGGGGACCTGGGCTCCTCGGCCAATGGGCCAGTCAGTGGTGGGTGCTGTCTCCCCGTCCTGCTTCTCTCCCTGGCACCCCCCATGCCTCAGGGTCCTCATCTCTAAAGACAGCAGTGAGGCTGCCTGTGTGGGGCTGTGGTGAGTGTGGGGTTTGGCAGTGTGTGCGCAGTGTGTGGCGTGACAGAGATGCGTGCCCCTCTTACCCCTCCGGCTGGTGCAGAACGCCCCATACCTGGCAGCCGCTTTACCGGAAGCTTCTGGGCAGCCTCCATGTGGTCACCGCACTCTGGCGGATCATTCATTGTTGATAGCCAGCGCTGCCTCGCCCTCCTCTGCTGAGCTCTTTTCCCACCCCAGCGTTCTTCCCCTTGCTTTAAGACAAAACAAAGGTGCTTTCTGTTCCAGCAGTGGCAAGCCTGCTAACCTCGCTTGGCGTGGGGCTCAGTGGGCACACTCATCATTCTCCTAACGTGTTTGAGAGCTGCCCATATCAGGCTGGGGGCGCTCACGGGGTTAGAGGCAGATTGTTCAAAAATAAGTGCTTCCCCGAAAATGGAGCGTGGACTTCTCACGGAGTGAGATAGAGTCTCACTGTGTCACCCAGGCTGGAGTGCAGTGGCCCAGTCTTGGATCACTGCAGCCTCTGCCTCCCAGGTGCAAACGATTCTCATGCCGCAGCCTCCTGAGTAGCTGGGACTACAGGCATGCACCACCACGCCGGGCTAATTTTTGTATTTTCAGTAGAGATGGGTTTTTACCATATTGGCCAGGCTGGTGTCAAACTCCTGGGCTCAGTGGATCTTCCCACCTCAGCCTCCCAAAGCACTGGATGACAGGTGTATGCCATGCCCAGCTAATTTTTTGTAGACACAAGGTCTTGCTATGTTGCCCAGGCTGGTCTGAATTTCCTGGCCTCAAGTGATCATCCTGCCTCAGCCTCCCAACGTGCTGGGATTACAGGCATGAACCACTGCACCCGGCCACATTGCCTAAGAAAATCATTTAAGATTAAGCTCAAAGGATAAATCATTCTCTTAAGATCACTTTAGAGGTCCTGTTGCCCCTTGCTTGATTTAGAAAACGTATATGGAAAGTAGATGAAACCAGTAAACTATTCCAACGGGGAAAAATGCTCCAACATGAAAACATAACCACGTGTGAAATACCAGCCCCTATTAGCCACTGAAAGGGACTGCAGTGAACAGCAGGCCCCTCCCATTCCCAGAGTCCCCACCGTGGTAACAGGCGCCGCGCCCTGTGCTCCCTGGGGTGCCAGTGAGTTTCTGACGGACTGGGGTGAGTGGGAGCGCAGAAGGCTCTTTGGGAGACTATGGCTGCGCAGCAGTGAGAGGAGTTGCGTTCCCTACTGCCGAGGCAGCTCTCCCCTCAGCACCTCCCTCTTGCCCGCCGTCGCCCTGGGCACTCACACCCGCTTTTCTCTCCCTGCTTCCTTCCCTGACAGGCGGCTGTGGTGCTTCAGGCAGCTTTCAGGGGACATGTGGCGCGGACAAAGCTCTTAGCAAGCAAAGCACATGGCTCAGAGCCGCCCAGCATGCCAGGCCTCCCAGACCAGGTAACATCGGGGCGCTGGACATCCCAGTGGCCATCTCCAGAGCTGCTCATCTCACACTCCATCCACTGAGAAAGCGCAGGGCACCTCTCAGCCTCCACATCCCCGCCCGCCCAGCAGGCATCCCCTCCACTCCATCCCTGGCCACGTAGGCCACGCAGGCCCCTCTGCACAGGCCCCTCTGCACAGGCCCCGGATGGGTATGGCATTAGGGCCAGATTGCCTTGAGCTGCCGGAGAGTCAAATAGCTCCATGAAGATGTAGCTAAAAACTACCGAAGATAGACGCAGGCCATGCCAGCCCCTCCTCTGTAAGGAGGACCAGGTGTTTGTTTAAGAATCCCTACAGTTTAAAAATTCAGAACCTGCCGCCAGGAGGCTGCTCACTGACTAGCAATTCCCGGGAGGCAGGGCCACCTGAAATGGAAACTGAGCTCTTCCCATCTCCCTTACACCCAGGGTGTCCCCGGAGCCCAGCACCAGGAGCCACCAGGGGGCTGCCAAACAGTCATCTTCCCTACTGTCCTTGCGCCCCAGAGCTCTCCTGTGCCCCGTGTTCTGAGCCCCATCGCCCAGGCCGAGGGCAGCCCTGCGCAGGAGGAGGCCATCGTCATCATCCAGTCCGCTCTGCGGGCACACCTGGCCCGGGCCAGGCACAGGTGAGTCGGGGTCACAGGGATGCCCCCGGGACACAGATGTGGCGCAGGAGGCTGCCCACTGTAGTGGGCACAGAGCACTGGGCGCAGGGCATGTAGCGGGAACTGGAGCAGCACCTGCTGCCTGCCAGCGGGACCTCAGTTTGGGGCCTGAGTAAAGGCTTCGCGTCGTGAGGACTCCCTGCTGCACCACGGACGTGGAGCGGGCTGGAAGTTCTGATCCTCGGGAGCCCTTTCCAGAGTCGCTTCTTCCCTACTGGGAGGAGATGAGGAGCTTCAGAAACCATGTAGCTCAGGTCGCCATCAGTCTGGCCTGACTTTCGGCTGTGCCGATATGTCATCCCTTTGAAAGAAAACTGTGATGTGACCTCAGTGTTAGACACGGCATATGACAGGCGACGCGTGCAGGGTCTAGATGGCAGTGTTCCTACAGGCCTCCCGGTGGATTCACTAGGACTCTCTTGGTTGCAGAAATCAAAACCCCTTGAAGTGAGCCTGGGTAGAGGGGGAGTTTAGAGTAGAGGGAAGAGACGGCCCCACTCCCTCACCCTCCTCTGCTTCACCCTGCGTGGGGCTTGTTCCCCTCTTATCACAGACTACTCTGGTTCTCAGCCTTCATGGTGGAGACGCACAGCCACCCAGCACTTCCAAGTGGGCAGTTTCTCCCTCCAAGGCCGCATCTGCCTCTCGTGGTCCTGATCCCATGTGGCCTGGGACACACCATGGGCTCAGGAGTCGGGGACCCGTCGCTGGGCAGCGAGCCCCAGCCAGGACGTGGAGGGCCATGCAACCTGCAACCACGTCCCTGGGGAATGGCAGCTGGGCCAGCCCAGACAGGAGACAGGGAAGGGAGCCGTCTGAGGCCAGCTTATAAAACTGTACTGGCCTGACCTCAGCATGGTCCCTGAGGAGATGGATAGGGGACGTGTCTGAGGCTCTTCATGGCCGGACGTTTCTGGACCCTGGGTGCATCTTGGGTACAGGGCTGGCCGTGGGGCTCCGGCGTGGCTGTGTGTTTGCTTTCATTGGAATACTTGCCTCCAGGCAAATTAGTGAGGCTTGTCGTAAACCTCAGAGAGGTTTGTACTCCCTAAAGGCAGAATCAGCTGGCGTTTTCTTTTTTCCAGCGCTACCGGTAAAAGAACCACCACCGCAGCTTCTACGAAGAGGAGATCGGCTTCAGCCACACACAGGGACGCCTCCTCCCCACCCTTCCTCGCAGCTCCTCCTGGTAATTTCATTCATTTGGATTCTGGCACCAGGGCAGCTGGTCTGCTGAGGTCCCAGCCAAACAGTGGCCACCTCCAGGAAGCCCGGGCTGTGTCAGGACGGAAGGGAGAAGTGTCCCATCTGGAGCTGCCTCTGAACTAAGTGTCGCCTTATGCCAGGAAGGCCCCCAACAGAGCCCCCCTTGGCCCAGCTTGTCCCTTGTCCCTGGAACTGCAGAGGTCCTTGTCCCTGGGACTGCAGAGGTCCTCGCTGTCTTTATTTTTGCTCTCAGCTCCAATGGGACCGAGGTGGCTTCCTCCTCCGGGCCAGCATTTCTCCCATTTGTTTGTTAAGTAAAACTGTGTTACTGGTTCCTTTTCTATTTTGTTAAAGCCCAAAAACGGTCAGTGAAGAAGCCGCTGGCGCTGCAGGATGCCACACCCTCGGGTGAGGCCTCATCCCTGCTCTGCCGGAGCTACCCGGAGCTGACGGGGATGCCCCAGCAGGGCCCTGCCTTTCTCTGGCCGTCAGTCCCTTCATGTGCAAAGTAGAGAACGGGCTAGACAGCTCAAAAGCTACTCTGCACCCCCAAATCTATGCTGCTCTGCGTAGACTTGAGATCCCGTGTCTTATCCTGCAATTAGAAACCCCTCACTGATACTTCAAGCCGTAAAGGGAGGATGAGTGCAGAGGCGCAGTGTCGAGACGCGGGACTGTCAGGAGATGGAGAAGGGCAGCCTTGAGACCTGTTGAGGAGTGTGGCGTGTGGGGCCATCTCACGTGGGAAGTGTTAGGTAAAGGGCTTTGCTGTGCTGAGTCCTTAGGTCTCCAGGGTGGAGTCAGGGAGGGAGGAGACAGAACAGCAAGGAAAGCCACAAAGGAAGAGGCTCTTCTGAGCCCAAAGGATGAGGGTGATGAAGGCCGGGGGTGAAGGAAGGGTGAGGCCTGCCCGGGACCCACACACCTTAATAAGAATGTCCCTTCAGGACGGGCCCAGGGAGGCGGCAGCCCCCCAGCACCACTGCAGTAAGTGTGGGGGCCCATGGTGGGCCGAGGCCTTGCTTTCCTAGGAGATCCCTCCTGTGATGACACGGAGTCGGGAAGAGGCCGTTTTGGGGCCCACATCAGACCTGGAGCCCGAAAGCCTTCCCTCCCCAGCGGGTCCCGCTAGGGGCTGTGTCTGAGAGAGTCTCCTGCACGAGCTAAGAACTGTACACCACGTTTGACCTGGAAATGCCACATATGAAATCACGTTTTCTTCTTTTCAGTCAGTTTTTAACCTAGTTTCGTCAGAGCTAGAAAACTTTGAACTTTGCTATTCGCTCCAAAACCTCCATTTGTAAAGCTCAACCAAAAGAGGAGCCCCGTGGGGTTTCGGGGAGAATGTGCAGACACGCAAAGCCACCGGCCGGCCTGTGACTCACGGGCTCTGCAAAAGGCTTTCCATTGTTCCGCCGGCTTCACCAGACCCTGCGTTTGGCGACCTTTAGAGGCTTTGATCAGGGGCTAAAGCGGGCCTTGGTGCTGCCCTTTTCTCTTGCTAAACGCAAGTGATTTTGAAGGGGCAAGTTCATCCCAGTGACCCAGGGATTCAGCTTGATTGACCTAAGGAAATGTCTCTGTGAAAAGTAGAAATTGAGCTTTTGTTTAAGCTGATTGGTTGTTTTTGAAGATCACTATGAAAACTGTTTTTAATTTCGTAAGGTTCCCCTTTAATATGAATTTTCTTGGAAGTGGCAGGAAAAAAAAGCTGACACAGTTACAGTATCTGCAGCATGGCCGAGTTGCCATTTCCTTCCCTTTTTAAAATCTCACATCAGCAGTTCGTTACTTTTTTACTTTCATCTTTCAAGGCAGTAAGAGTCAGGCTCCCTCCCGAGGAGCTCTGGGGCTGCTGGTGTGGTAGGGCCGGTCCCCTCTTCAGCTCTGGTACCCACCCCCATCCCGTCTGTAGGTGGCTTCCCATTCTAGAGTGGATTAAGAGTTCTGAACACTCTAGATGCTTATGAAGGAAGTAGCATCCAAAGGGGAATGGCCGAGCAGCTTGCAGGCTCACAGCGATCCGTGCCTTGCCCCCTCCTGCCTTCCATACCAGTGGCCAGCGAGTTAACAGGGAAGCTGGCTTTTTTTTTTTTAAAGATGTGGTCTCGCCGTGTTGCCCAGACTGGTCTAGAACTCCTGGGTTCAAGCCACCCTCCCACCTCGGCCTCCCAGAGTCCTGGGGTTACAGGCGTGAGCCACTGCACCCAGCAGAAACGCTCCTACACACAGGTAGCCGCCCAGCCAGGCCCCGGACTCCTGGGCTGCTGCTGTGGGAACAACTTCCAGGGAATTCCTCCGGCGCAGACTCGAGGTTCCTCCGTGCTGGCAAATGTCCGCTTTTGCAGGAGTTTGGATTTGGGGAATGGTGACCAGAGCTGAGTGTGAAGGCTAGGAGAGTGAGGCTTTCTGGCAGGTGTGTGAGTTGGTCCTGCGGGCCTGTGTGCCCCATGGCTTACTGCTTCTGGGGGTAGCCGCCGTCTTACCCGCCGGGGAAGACCAGACAGTGTAAGGGTGTCCGTGGTGTCAGCCCCTGAGGTCAGCGTGGCTGACCTGTCTCCCTGTGGTTCATTTCCACAGACCCCTCTCCCGCAGGGCCGCAGTCCGTGGCACCTTCACCTGGGGATGACGTCAACTCCGATGATTCCGACGATATTGTCATTGCCCCATCTCTGCCCACGAAGAAGAACTTTCCAGTCTAGGTCCCCGTCACTGTCTCCATGACGTGATGGCAGCACTGCTGAGGACATAGGAGCCACGACTGGAAAGATAATTTGTCGTGTTAGGAGAAGAATGATACCTACTTAACCTCTCAACATCTGCATCGTCTCTCTGTGCTTTTGTTTGTGGAAGGAAACCCAAATGCCTTTACTTTATTCTCCGGGGAGGGCCAGCGGCTCGCATCTCCCTCGTCTCCAGCTGCAGCTCGGATGGTGGGTTTTCAGTGGCGACAGACACGTCTGCCGTGAGCTCGCGGACACCAGGGAGCCCTGTAGTGACATGTTATCTGACCACCTCGCCACCTGCCCACGACCTTGACCATGAGGAGCTGCTATCTGCAGCTAGCACCAACACCACGCCTGCTCTTCCTGGTGACACCCACGACAACCAGGATTTGCTTCGATCTCGGCCCAGTAGGCCAGGCAGAGGCACCCCGCTGTGCCTTAGGAAGGTGTGAGACCGGCTTCCCCCCATCCCCACAGCAAAACACGGCATGTCCCAAGCCAGTGAGGAGCTAAAGACACCCAGGTCCCCAAATGAGCGTACGCCATGCCCCACCTGCTCACACCGTCCTTTCCCGTCACCCTCGCTACCCCTGAAGCACCGCCCTCCACAGCTGCCCTTCCCAGGAAGGAGTTTGGTTGGATTCTGTCACTGTGGAGACAAAGTCTTCTCTTTAATTCCAAATTATAACCACAAAAGCAGCATCACACTTGCTTTTGAGAACATCAGGGTGATGTCTGTTCCCAAACCGGCAGCAGGTGTCTCAGCCTCTGTGGGGCCACCCGGGGGAAGGAGAGGAGAGGAGGGTGAGGAGGCAGGCTCGCCGTTCCAAGGGAGAGCACAGGCTCGTGCTGGGGTGTGTTGCATGTGGTGTCTGGGACAGTCCCCATCACCCCATGTGTGCGGCCTCTGCACTCCCGGCTCCACTGCTGGCCTGGGCTGGGCTGGGCATGCAGAGTCTGGGGAGCCAGCAGCTGCGGAGGCCTGGGAGGAGCCCTTGGAGGCAGCAGCTGCAGAGGCCTAGGAAGGAGTTCCTGGGGGAAGCGCACAGTGTCCAGTGCCCATCTCTTGCTTGTGTGTGAGATTAGCCCCTGCTGGGGCATCAAGAGGAAGAGCCTTAGACCTGGGTGGGCCTTCAGGGGCATCTAGACCCCTGCACAGCCCGGGCCTAGTGTCCACATCTCCACAGCACCCCTGTGGGGACTCCTGCCGGGGCTGGCTGCTGTCTCAGGAAAGACCCAATGTTAGAAAGCCCCTTCTTACACAGCCAAAGGCTTCTCCCAAGGCTTCTGGCCACAGGGACAGGCTAACCCCTGGGCACCTCTTCTGCAGCATGGCGTCCTTCTGATTCACCCAAGCTGAGCCTGGGGCGTCCTCCACGGCGGTCAGAAGGCCAATGGCCCCAACACAGTGGCTTGTGGAAGAGAGAGAGGAGGCTCTGAATGTCCATCTGCCCTGTGGGAGGAGGACACAGGTGTCCCCAGTGCAGCCTGTCCTCTCCCAGTCAGTCAGGGATGGGGCCACCCAAAGTGCAGGACCCGCCCCACCCTGCGGTTCGCAGCCTGGCTCCTGTCTCCACTTAGGCGCTGTTTCTACAGCGGGTGGAACTGAGTCAGTGGGGGTCCTGGCTGTGTATGTCTTTTCCTTACTTGGTCTATGGGTTGTCAAGTCCATTTTTTTTTTTTCACTGAACTGGCTGGTAACTTGATGGACTGTGTAACTGACACAGGCCCTCTGTAAACCCCTGTCTTCACCCCACCTGCCCGGGTCCACTCCCTGGGGCTCTGTCCCAGCCATCCCTGCTTGCCAGCTCCAAGCTGCAGTCCTAGGAGCCAGTCTACCTCAAAAGCCCTGAGAAAGTGAGACACCTGCACGTTCGCTGCGGGAGACCCTCCGTTCTCTTGTGGCAGCTGCTCCCTCTTGTTAAACCAAGCTGTTTCTGCAGGACATGCTCACTCTTGGGAACCAGTGGCCTAGAGCTTTGGGTTACGGGTATGGAGAGGGTGTTCCCGCCTCAGGCTTGGCGGAGAATGTTCCATACGTAAACCACCATGTCCTCCTTTGGTGCAGCTGGACTGCTCTGTTAAAAGCCAGCATCTGTCTTGAAGCTCGCTGGGTAAATGGCAATGCATTCTCAAGCCTGTGTCTTCAGCTGATGCCCAGTGTCCAGTGCTGGTCACCAGTCCCCTTTGCTGGAGACAGCCCACCCGGCTGTTCTGTGGTCCTGGAACACTGCAGTGTGGTTTTGTTCCTTGGAGACACCACCAAGCGGGGAGGCCTCCTTGCCGGCTGCCCCAGGGCCTGGGGGCCAGGGGTTCTGGCCCTGCAGGAACTTAGGCAGGAGGGGAAGAGAAGCCCATGGAGCCATGGGAGGGGTGTCATGGGTGGAGCCTAGCCATGGGAGGGGTGAGATGTGGGCGGGGCAGCTGTGGGCGGGGCCTGTCATGGGCGGGGTGAGCTGTGGGCGGAGCCTAGTCATGGGAGGGGTGAGCTGTGGATGGACGGGACTGAGCCATGGGAGGGGCAAGCCATGGACTGGGCCAGGCTGTTGGAGCCATGGGTGGAGTAGGCTGGGCGGAGCTGCTGGGGCTGCTGGCAGGGCCTAGGAAAGTAGACAACTCCCGGGGGAGACTGGAAGTAGAGCGTGAGTCCCCATGAAAGGGACCTCTGCCCCAGGGTTAAGTGCCAAAGCAGGTCCCGCCCACCACTTCGGGGTAGATGTTGGTGGCACGTGTTGCTCAGGGTGTCCTGATTGTCTGGCACGTGTTGCTCAGGGTGTCCTGATTGTCGCTGCAACGCCTCCACATCACCTTGAACTTAAAGAACGGCAGCAAAGCTGTATCTGCTATCAGAGGCTGTTAGGTAGCCCAGCGTTAAACTAACATACTCTTTCTCCATCACATGCTCTTTAAACAAGGAGACACAGAAAATGTCCGTCTCCAGGGCCTGGCCCCACTGTGTTGACAGCAGCCACACCTGTTGAGCCGACACTGCTGAGGCTGAAGCTGGCCCCAGTGCAGGGGGCTGGTGAGCCACAGGTGCAGCTCCCCCGAGGTGTGCTCTCCCCTAGAGTCCTGCCCCCACCTCCTCCCCGAGGCCTATTCCTGCTGCCCTCAGACCTCAGCAGAGGCACCAGCTGGAGGGCTCCATGGACATCCTTGGAGATACGGGAAGCTTTCCTGGCACAGGGCACAGCTCTTAGGAGGCGTTTGTAGGACGCTGTCTCCCCAGTGTGTCCTGCTCATCCAGGAGGGGGAGAAAGAGGAGGAGGCCCCAGGCTCAGAAGCCAGGGACAGATGGCCGAGGATTACCAAACTGAATCCAGGTAGTGCCATGACCCTGGGTGTCCCTTGGTTCACGTCACCCACCAGACACAGCTGCAGAGAGAGTGCAGGGAGGGGCTGGGACCAAAGAGGCCAGAAACCAGCAGAAAGGAGGCAGAAGTGAGGTGGGTGTGCCTGGGGCACAAAGCCAGCACCGGGGAGATTTCAGTGGAGTCCTACAGCCAGTTTCTGTGCGGACTGTGATGCCAGAGAGGCGTGCAGCCTCTGGGCAAGTCGGGAGAGGGCTGGGGTGGTCCCCACAAGGGAGAAGAGGTGGAAGGGCCAGAGAAGACCGCCAAGACCACCGTTTCCCCAGGCATGGGGTGAGTGGCCTATGAGACTAGCGGGCAGAGCCAAGCAGGGCTAAACTCCAACCCAGGGCCCAGTGTTGGACAAAGTAGCTTTTTCTTTGCTCATTTGTCTGTGTATTAAGAAGAGACTAAAATAGCCAAACGACACTGGTCGCACGCTCTGGCTGTGGTCTGTCTGCTGAATGTCTATTTTTGTCTCCTGACAAGAGACGTGAGGACCATGCCCTTGATCCCTCCAACAGACCAGAAACCCCCTTCCTTGCAAAAAAGAAAAAAAAAAAGCCAATTGAATTAGGAAGAGATGGCCCAACCTAGCTCAGATCCACCAAGATAAGCACAGCAAAGCTCGGCTGCATTTTTGAGGAATAAAAACCTTCTGCAGAAAGCACCAATAACCTTTAAGATCTGAATGAGATTCTAATATAACCCGTCTAAACAATGGCAAAATTCCTCCTTTGGTTTTGGAAGCAGCGCTTGCTCACACGTGGCTCAGGGATTCTCTGAGGACCAGGAGTTGACACACAAACCCCGCCATGGGTCCGAGCCAGCTATTTCTCAAGGCTCCCACCTCACCAAGCTCCCAAGGGCCTGCCGGCAGCGCCTACGCTGTGCCAACTACCCTGTCTGGTACAGACCACGGCTGGGTAAGCACCCTCAAAAGCAACAGAAACAACGTCTGGAAGCTGAAAGGCGAAACTGTCGAGATGGCTCAGGAGAGGAAGGAGCGGACCCACTGGTCTTCGGCATTTTGTATTTAGAATTATTCTAATTTTATACAGAAGATATAGGCAGATCTTTTGGAAGGGATACAGTTTTCATTCTTGTGCAACTCATTATTCTCATTACTGGCCTTTTAAATAAAAAGTTGTTTTGCAGGGCGCCTTGATTGCCCGTGAAGCTGTCCCTTTAATTACCTCCAGGTGTGTTCCTGCTCCATGTGCTCAGGCTGCACAAACGATGTGCTTCAGAAACCCCATTCTCCGGGCTTCTGGCATTTTGCTGTGGTCGTCGTGTAGGCTTGGGGTTGGGGAGCCAGCTGGAGGGACGAGTCCCGCCGCCAGCTCCCCGCCACACGTGAACTCGGATACATCTGTTGACACCCCAGTCCCCCCTCGAATTTCAGTTCCTGAGATGTGAGGACACAAAAATGTCCGTGTGTGAGGCAGTTATTTCTCCACATGTGATTTCATTTTTGTTTCAGGAGCAGGGAAAGAATAATTTCCTGAAGAATCAAACACAGATGGAAACAACCAGAAGGAGCTGATATCTGGGTTTTGTTTTCCAATATTTTGTTGCATGGGACAAGGTGCATCTGTGGCTTTGCGCACTTGTGGCTGCCTGCCCTGGGGCCCTGAATCCTGGGTGGAGTGTGTCTGAAGCCTCCATATTTACTGGGGTTGGCTCTGGCATTTGCCCAAGCCCATTTTCTCTCTATCGATCTCATATATATGTGTGTGTGTGTGTGTGTGGAAATATATGTACATTTTTAAATTGAGATAGGGTCTTGCTGTCTTGCCCGGGCTGGAGTGCAGTGGTGCAATCATAGCTCACTGCAGCTTCAAACTCTTGGGTTTAAGCCATCCTCTTGCCTCAGCCTCCCAAGTAGCTAGGACTATAGGTGTGCGCCACCATGCCCAACCACTTTTTTTTTTTTTTTTGAGACGGAGTCTCGCTCTGTCACCCAGGCTGGAGTGCAGTGGCACGATCTCCGCTCACTGCAAGCTCCGCCACCTCCCGGGTTCACATCATTCTCCTGCCTCAGCCTCCCTAGAAGCTGGGACTACAGGCGCCCACCACCACGCCCGGCTAAGTTTTTTGTATTTTTAGTAGAGACGGGGTTTTACTGTGTTCGCCAGGATGGTCTCGATCTCCTGACCTCGTGATCCGCCCAACTCGGCCTCCCAAAGTGCTGGGATTACAGGCATGAGCCACCGCGCCCGGCTGCCCAACCACTTTTTAAAAAATTTCTGGCCAGGTGCAGTGGCGCGTGCCTGTAATGCCAGCCCTTTGGGAGGCCGAGGTGGGCGGATCACGAGGTCAGGAGTTTGAGACCAGTCCAGCCAATATGGTGACACCCTGTCTCTACTAAAAATAGAAAAATTAGCCGTGTGTAGTGGCGCACACCTGTAGTCCCAGCTACTCGGGAGGCTGAGGCAGAAGAATCGCTTGAACCCAAGAGGCAGAGGTTGCAGTGAGCTGAGATGGCGCCACTGCACTCCAGGGTGGGCAACAGAGCAAGACTGTCTCAAATAATAATAATAACAATAATTCCGTAAAGATGGGGTCTTGCTGAGTTGCCCAGGCTAGTCTTGAACTACTGGGCCCAAGTGATCCTCACACCTCAGCCTCCCAAGTGACTGAAACTACAGGTGTGCACCTGGCTAATATAAAAAATTTTGGGGGTGGGGGACAGTGGTTCACGCTTGTAATCCCAGCACTTTGAGAGGCCGAGGTGGTGGATCACCTGAGGTCAGGAGTTCAAGGCCAGCCTGGCCAACATGATGACACCCCGTCTCTACTAAAAATACAAAAATTAGCCAGGTGTAGTGGCACACGCCTGTAATCCCAGCTACTCAGGAGGCTGAGGCAGGAGAATCACTTGAACCTGGGAGGTGGAGGTTGCAGCGAGCCATTGCACTCCAGCCTGGGCAACAAGAGCAAAACTCCGTCTCAATAAATAAATAAATAAATAAAATAATTTTTTGGTAGAGATAGGGTTTTGCTATGTTGCCCAGCCTGGTGTCCAATGCCTGGCCTCAAGCGATCCTCCCACCTTGGCCTCCCGAAGTGCTGGAATTACAGGTGTGAGCCACTGCGCCCTGCCCCGAGCCCATCTTTACACCCCGATGGCCTGTGTGCTGTCCTGGCAAGTGGTTCATTTGTAGACTTGCACTTTGCAGAGGAGCTGGTAGGGCCTGAAGGAGCCTGTGGCATTGGAGAGCATGGTGCACCAGGCACTCGCCCGCTGCAAGCTCGCTGCCACCGCAGCCGCCAGCTGTGATCTCCCTGAGGGGTTCAGACCCACCAGCAGAGAGGAGGTAGCCTGTGGGGGCTTCTCAGCTAGAGCTGGCGAGAGAAGGAGAGAGAAGGTCCAACCTCAGGCCTCCACCTGCCGTGGGCCGGGGTATGGATAGACACGGAAGTATGTGAGCGTGGACATCCGTGCACACAGGCACAGGGACACGGGGAGAACCCTCTTCCTCTTCCCCATCCGGCCCGCTAGTTTTTGGCGTTTCCAGGCATGTGCTGAGTACATGAGGGCCTCCTCAAAGACTGAGTGAAAGTCACCACAAGCTCTTGCCAAGACGATTTTAAATATGAGATTCCTCCAAGGTCCCCGGGGGACATAGAAAAAAAGAAGTAAGCCTCTGAATCCCTCGCTCCTTTCAGCACTGCTGTCGGGCTTGGAATATGAATGACGGGCTGCGGAACAGGGTGGCGTGTCTCTGCATGGGTGCCAGCTAATGGCCTTTGGCCAGCACCTCCCCTTTGGATCCCGGGAGTCAGGCCCAGCAACAGCCCCGAGGGCCAGCCCCATTAGATGGGGCCTGCCTCAGGAACCTGGGGACGTTTCCATGGTGCTGTGTGCCTTTCTGAATAAGAGGAGGGGGTGCCCCTGAGCTATTCGGTAGTGAAACCCCAGAGCAGCCTGGGATTCAAAGGAGAGAGTCCAGTGCTGCCAGGGCTCCCGCGGCTGCCATTCATGGCAGCCCTGTCTGGGGGCTTCCTCCCCACCAGCCCTTCCCTTCCCAGGCCCGGCTTGCAAAGGAATGAAAGCAGGGAAGGGTGTAAGTGGGTGGGCCGGGGCGCAGCTCGCATAAGATATACAAAGGGGGCTGATTCCCGCTCATTGCAGCCTCGCCCGCCCCATTCCCTTCTCACACCCATTTCCCCCGCCAGCCAGCACGCTGTGGGCTGCTGGCTCCACTCTGCTCACCGCTCCACCACTCGCCACTACCCTCACCTGGGAGTGCACCCTTCCCGCCTCATCACTCCTCCCTGCTTTTGGGATTTCTCTTCTGCTCTGGCACCCAGTCCTACCCTCTGCCTGTTGAGTATGGGTGTTCCCACGGCTCCGTCCCCAACACCCCGACCTGCCTGGATCATCCACTGGACGTCCGCACGTTCATATCCCAGATGCCTCCAATTCAGCTTGGCTTGGCTTCAATTTATCTTCCCCCGTGACCCTGCTCCCTGTTCAGTAAATGACATCACAAGCCACATGGTTGTCCCTGCTAGAAACCCAGAGACCATCCCTGTCTCCCTCCCCATTCTCACCAGGCCCCACAGGGGCTACACCCTCAGCAGCCCTCAACTCTGCTGCCACAATCTGCAGTGAGGCCAGGTGACCCCACCAGACAGTTCCCACGGGCTCCAAGACAAAACCGAACCCCTGAACACACCAGACCGCTGCACGTCCATGCACACAAAGACACGTGCACGCACAAAATGCCACGATGCAACATATGTGCAAACAGCTGCACATGAGCAGACGTATGCCCACAAACACACGCACACACATGAAACAATGCAGACTTGAAAATGCACACAGAATCAACACACACACACCAATGCATGCACTCTCAGATACACACAACACACTTTGCACAGACATGCACACACACACGTACAAACACATGCAAACATGCCTGCAAACACACCTGCAAAGACAGAAACATACACAAATTTGCATCCCACACACACGTACACACAGGTACACACAAACACACACAACATACATATAAAACACACATGCACACACACAAACATGCACACACGCGCGCGCGCACTTGAAGCTCAAGCCAGCCTGAGCTATGTGAGGCACCACTTCTCCAAAGAAGAGACAGCAGAAAAGAAAACCCATCTAGCCAACTTGAAAGTATGAGCTTTATATAGGTGTGGACAAAAGTGTCAGATGCCAACCTGTGAATAATTAATATGTTAATTTGGTCACACACCATGCATATTTAAAGTCACAGCTAAAAGAAGACACTGGTCTAGGAGCAGGCCTCTGGTGGTGCTCCCGGGACTTGGCTGCACCAGCAGCTTCGTCCCCGTGTTTTGGATCCTCTCACACAGTTTCCCAGGCACGACATCTCCACTTCCATCTAAGCTGTTTGCAATCCACGTGACGGCTGAGAAATCTGCTCATGCCGGGTGCAGCGGCTCACGCCTGTAATTCCGGCACTTTGGGAGGCCGAGGTGGGCAGATAGCTTGAATCCAGGAATCTGAGACCAGCCTGGACAACATAGTGAAACCCTCTCCCTGCAAAAATACAAAAATGAGCTGGGCATGGTGGCATACACCTGTGGTCCCAGCTCCTTGGGAGGCTGAGGTGGGATGATTGCATGAACCAGAGAAAGTGGAGGTTGCAGTAGTGAGCCAAGATCGCGTCATTGTACTCCAGCCTGGGCAACAGAGCAAGACTCTGCCTCAAAAAAAAAAAAAAAAAAAAATCTGAACAGGGTGTGCCATGATTGAGCATTTCTCCCCAAGCCACAAGTGCCAGTGTGCTGGACCTGAGGACGGCGGCCCAGGTGGCAGTGACTTTATGATCACGTTTCCACAGTGGAACTGCTGGCTGTATTTTTAAACGTTTTAAAGGCTGATTCACAAAGACAGCCAATGCTTGCAAATGTGAGGTTCTACTCCTGGAAAAATGACTAATCTGAGTTAAATTTATTTCTGACATCTTTTTAGTGGATTCTGCCAGGCGACCTCCATACACATTGCTCCCAGCTTTCAGACGCCTCCCTCGGTTCCTATACAGTGTGTGGCTGTCAAAATAAACTAATTGAGAGCCTCATGCAATGAGATACTTTCTAAGGACTTAAGAAGGCAGCTCCCTGTTTTCTGAAGGATGCTTTTTAAATATTATTATGTTTTTTAAAGACAAGATCTTGCACCCCAGGCTGGAGTGCAGTGGCACAATCACGGCTCACTGCAGCCTTGACCTCTTGGGCTCAAGCGATCCTCCAGCCTCAGCCTCCCACGTAGCTGGGACTACAGGTGTGAGCTACCATACCTGGCTAATGTTTTCATTTTTTTTCTTTTATTTTTGAGACGGAGTCACAGTCTGTCACCCAGGCTGGAGTGCAGTGGTGCGATCTCGGCTCACTGCCACCTCCGCCTCCCGGGCTCAAGCGATTCTCTTGCCTCAACCATCTGAGTAGTTGGGATTACAGGCACACACCACCACACCCAACTAGTTTTTGTATGTTTAGTAGAGACGGGGTTTTGTCATGTTGGCCAGGCTGTTCTAGATACTCCTGGCCTCAAGTGATCCACCCACCTCAGCCTCCCAAAGTGCTGGGATTACAGGTGTGAGCCACCGTGCCAGGCCTCATTTTTGTTTTTTTAGAGATAGGGTCTTGCTCTGTCACCCAGGTTGGAGGGCAATGGTGCAGTCATAGCTCACTGCAGCCTCAACCTCCTGGGTTCAAGCGATCCTCCCACCGCAGCCTCCTAAAGTGCTAGGATGACAGGTGTGAGCCACCAGGGCATGAAGGATAATTTTTTGTGGGGAAGGAAAATTCCCCCTCTCTTCTATTTGAACTGTCCCAGAATGAAACCAGGGCCTTCTTCACCACTCAGTCTCAGCCTGCAGAAACTCCCGCCAAGCTCAGCGGCCTCCCAATCTCAGCCCCTGCCTCATCCTCCCACCTCCTAAGCGCGAGAGTCCTCCCTTTTTGACCCTAAGGGATGCTCCCGCTCCCATGCCTCCCTTCACATACTCACCTGGCTCTTTCCCATGGGCCATTTCTATTTTACAGTCACATTTTGTTTCTTAAAAAAGATACCTGGCCGGTCGTGGTGGCTCACACCTGTAATCCTAGCACTTTGGGAGGGCGAGGCGGGTGGATCATGCGATCAGGAGTTCAAGACCAGCCTGGCCAAGATGGTGAAACCCCGTCTCTACTAAAAATACAAAAATGAGCTGGACGTGGTGGCGGGTGCCTGTAGTCCCAGCGACTCGGGAGGCTGAGGCAGAGAATCGCTTGAAGCTGGGAGGCTGGAGACGCACTACACTCCATCCTGGGGGACAGAGGGAGACTCCGTCTCAAAGAAAAAAAAAAGATATCTAACACATTACAAAAAGAAAAACAGAAAAGTATAGAGCAGCCTCATCTCCCTCTGGCCCCACTGATTCTGGGGTCCCGGGCTTTTGTCTTGCCTCCCCATTGCTACTAGGGGACTCAGTCCAGAACCGGGGTGAGCCGTTCCTCAGCCCTTTGTTCCACAAACGTGCTCAGGTCCCACGTGGCACCCTGGATCCCACCAGTACCTCCACGCGGCACCCCACGTCTGCCCTGTCTGGTCTCCCCTCCAGCCACACACCCCTGACCACAGGCCTTTGTGGAAAATGCCTCCTCCACCTCCAGCTGGCCCCTCGCCTGTGCCGATTCTGCTGCCAGGAATGTCCTTCCTGTGGAGCCGGCCCGGATGACCCTCTGCTGAGAAGCTTTTCACCATCAGCTCCTCCTCCCTGTAATCTCACAGCACCCAGCCCGTCTGTGTCTTTTAGTATTTATTGCACCTGAGGGCACTTTGTACGGACTATATTAGGGTTTATTTTGTCTGTTTGCACTAGACTAAGCTCTGTGAGGACTGGATCTTTGGGGCTAGGAAACAATTTTTTTTTTCTTTTTCTTTTTTTGGCAAGGTCTCGCTCTGTTGCCCAGGCTGGAGTGCAGTGGTGCAGTCATAGCTCACTGCAACCTTGAACCCCTGGGCTCAAGCAACCCTCCCTCCTCAGCCTCCCGTACTCGGGACTACAGGTGTATGCTCCCACACCTGGCTAAGTTTTAAATTTTGTTTTATTTTTTGCCATGTTACCCAGGCTGGTCTCAAACTCTTGGCCCCAAGCGATCCTCCCGCCTCGACTTCCCAAAGTGCTGGGATGACAGGCATGAGCCACTTCACCCACCCTAAATTCATTTACTCACCAAATATTCACTGGCTTAGGTGCAGAGAACCCAAGTTTGGGGCAGACCACAGCCAAGGGCTCCCCTCCAGGGTGGTGGGGGCACAGGTGGTTTAGACGGAGACACTAGGAGTTCTGGGGAGCAGTTCTGGTCTCCCAGAAAAGGCAGTCGGGGCTGCGGCTGAGCAGGTGGGGAGGCGAGTGTCTTCCAGGCCCAGGGAGCTATCAGCCTCTTTCCAGAGGAAAAGGGAGCAGGGCCCACCTCCAGGATGGGAAGGGCCCCAAGGTGGCCAGACACAGTGGGTCAGGTGTGGCAGGGGTGACAGGGCTCAGGAGGGACACAGAGGCCAGGCTGGGGGGGACCTTGCCCTGAGAGCTGTGGGAACAGGATTGTATTTGCATTTGAGAAGGGGAGGCTGGGAACAGCAGAGGATGTCATGGGCTGATGAGGAAGCACGTGCGTGCTGACCCCACGGAGGAGAGAGCCCAGGGCCCCCGGAAGGGGACAGTCTGGCTGTTGGCCAAGAGACGCAGAGGGGAAGGAGGCCCCGCCAGGCTGGGGATATGCGCAGAGGGGAGCACGTTCCACCTACCCCTCCCCCTGGAATGGAGCCACATCCTGGCCAGCTCCTTCTGCCCCAGCTCCTCCTTCCCAGCTGCTCCTGCCCCAGCTGCTCCTTCCCCAGCTGCTTCTGCCCCAGCTCCTCCTTCCCCAGCTCCTCCTGCCCCAGCTCCTCCTTCCCCAGCTGCTCCTTCCCCAGCTGCTCCTGCCCCAGATGCTCCTGCCCCAGCTCCTCTTGCCCCCGGCTCCTCCTTCCCCAGCTCCTCCTGCCCCAGCTCCTCCTTCCCCAGCTGCTCCTTCCCCAGCTACTCCTGCCCCAGCTCCTCCTTCCCCAGCTCCTCCTGCCTCAGCTCCTCCTCCTCCTCCTCCTACTCCCAGCTCCCCCTGCTCCTCCTACGCCCACCTCCCCCTGCTCCTCCTGCCCCCATCTCCTCCTGCCCCAGCCTCTCTGTACTCACAGGGACCCTATGGAGCAGAGAGGGCTTTCTGGGGTCCACTGAGGCTGGGCTGGGCCCCTCAGAGCTGGGCCTCCACTCTAGCCCGACTGATGAAGCCCAGCGGGGCCTCCTGCATCCCACATCCTCCCTGCCAGGCTGCAGACCCAGCTGGGAAGTCTAGGAAGGAAAATGGGGGTCCTGGGCCTGCAGGTGGAAGAATTCGGTCCAGGGTTCCAGCCAGCACCACCTCCCCAACCTGCCCCCCACCCCCTGTTGTGGGCGACCCGTGATGAGCCTCAGGTTCACCATCTGTACCCAAGGGCGTGCTGGCCCTGTATCTGGGTGGCTGTGAGCCAGTGGGCGGGGAGGGCCTACACCAGCCAGCAGAGCTCTGGAAGAGCAAAATGCCGTTCATCCCAGACACACACCCCAAGCGTCTATCCCGGGCCCGGCCCTGGCCCTCATAATATCGCCATCACCAGCTCGCTTCCAGAAGCCTCTGCCTGCTCCTCTCCAGAGCCCTGCGCCCCTGCACTGCCCCCCACCCCCAGGAGCGATGTGGAGGCTTCGCCAGTCCTGGGAGGACTCTGGACTTGGTCCTGAGGCCCTGGGAGGCCAGGGAGGGGCTGGCAGGGGCGCAGCAGGCCAGATTCCTTGTCAGAGGTGAAGCGGGCGGTGTAGAGAAATTCAGGACAAAGGGCAGGGCCCTGCTGCCCCATCCTCCCGGGGACCTTGAGCGAGACACTTCCTTTTCCGAGCCTCCAGAGCTGAGACTGGCAGGAGTGGAGCTGGAGAGCCCCTCCTGAACGGTGGCTGGCACTGGGTGTGCCCGGAGGAGGCGGCCCTGCCAGGGGTGGGATGGTGACGCCTCTGAGGGGCTTCTCCAGGTGGCCCCAGATGTCTTCACATGACCCAGAAAAGGCCCTACCTCCTGCCTCCAGACCTGTCCCAGGAGATGAGCCCCTCTGGGCAAGTAGGCCACCCTTAGAGTGGCATCTAGAACTTCCCTGCTTGTCCGAGGATGGGGGCTGGGCGAGGGGTGGGGGCCGCAGAGGTGCTGCCTGTCACCCACCTCCACACACAGCACGTCTCCCACGCCGAGCCCGGTCTCCAGGGTGGTGTGTTCTGGACAAAGCCTCGGGGGTGCTGGGGGGCCCGCATTCCCTCCTGGGCCCCCTGCCTTGCAAATGGCCTGTCAAGGGGAGGATCGGCTCTCCAGAGGCTCCCCAGAGCAAGCAGCCGGCCCGGCCCAGTGAGGGAGACCCTGGGTTCCCCGGGCTCCCTGAGCCCACCCTGACCAGAAAAGCAGCCAAGGAAGCTGAGCTGGCCTTCCCCCATGCCTGGGGGAGTGAAGTTTGTCGGATCCAGGCTTTGAAATCTAGAGGGTGCAGGACACTCCCTTGCCCAGGCCAGACAGAGACACAGTGGATGTGGGTTGAGGGCAGCATCCCCCAAGGGGACATGGGGCAGAGCACGCAGGTTATGTGGGGCCTCACCTTGGACACCCCTTTTCCAGCATAATCGCAGTACCCACCCAGGGATGGAAGCATGACCTTCCTCCTGTTACAGCTGGGGAAACTGAGGCTTAGAGAGTTGCGTGGTCGAAAGGTCTCTGCTCTTGGACGGGGAGCAGTGTCTCCTTGGCAGCTCAAGCCTGTGACAGCCTGTGGGTCCTGTGAGAGCAGCGGGCGGGGCTCCCGAGAGGGAGGTGAGAATCCATCCCCCCACCCCTCGCCACCCACTCAGCCCCAGCGCCTCCCTCCACGCCCACTGCTGGCCTGTTTCTGAAGGTCGGTGAAAGATCTTATTCACCAAGCTCAGGCAGCGGGGTCGGTGGTCCACCTGCCAACAGCGACTCAGCCAGCCTTTGTCACTGATGCCAATTGCAGCCCACAGAGTGGCCAGATACCCCCTCCCACTGCTCCTGGAATTGAGGCACTGGAGGCCACCAGGAAGAGATGGTAGTACTGGGTCATGATGAATATCCTGCTCAGACACAGCCGGCTCCCAGCCCCCCCAGAGCAGGGATTTACTGGCAGACAATGAACATCCCTTGAAAGCATCAGAGCATTAACAAAGCTTTCCCCGTTTCATTTTTGTTTTGTTTTGTTTCAGTTTTGTTTTTATGTTTTTGAGACAAGGTCTTGCTCTGTCGCTTAGGCTGTAGAATGTGGTGGTGTAATCACAGCTCACTGTGGCCTCGACCTCCTAGGCTCAGGCGATCCTCCTGCCTCAGCCTCTCAAGCAGCTGGGATTACAGGCAAGCGCCACCACACCCGGCTAATTTTTGTATTTTTAGTAGAGATGGAATTTCCCCATGTTGGCCAGGCTGGTCTCGAACTCCTGACCTCAAGTGATCCACCTGCCTCGGCCTCCCAGAGTGCTGGGATTACCGGTGTGAGCCACCGTGCCCGGCCCTTTCCCCATTTTGGAGTCCCTGGTATCTACTGTTTCTCCCTCTTTCTGTCCATGTTGACTCGTTGCTTAGCTCCGGCTTGTAAGTGAGAACGTGTGGTGCGTGAGCTCACTTAGGATGATGGCCTCCAGCTCCATCCATGTTCCTGCAAAGGCCATGATTTCATTCTTTTTTTTTTTTCTTTTTTTTTGAGACGGAGTCTCGCTCTATCACCCAGGCTGCAGTGAATGGCGTGATCTCGGCTCACTGCAAGCTCCGCCTCCCAGGTTCATTCCATTCTCCTGCCTTAGCCTCCTGAGTAGCTGGGACTACAGGCACCCGCCACCACGCCAGGCTAATTTTTGTATTTTTAGTAGAGACGGGGTTTCATCGAGGCCTAGATCTCCTGACCTCGTGATCCGCCTGCCTCGGCCTCCCAAAGCGCTGGGATTACAGGCGTGAGCCACCGCGCCCGGCTGATTTCATTCTTTTTTTATGGCTGTTTTCTTGATGAGTTAAGGCTGTGGTTTGGGATGAGTCTCTTCCCTTCTCGGAGCCTCAGTTTCCCCATCTGTAAAATCGGTGACATGGGTTCCCAAAGGGGTCATAGCACTTGGGCCAAGCCTGATGTAAGTCCCAGGTCTCATGACTCTCAGCACAGTGCTCATTGCAACAAAACCTAGCTGCTGGGTGGGGCTGCGTGGACAGGCTAATTTTTCAAATGTTTTGTAGAGATGGGGTCTCCCTATGTTGCCCAGGCTGGCCTGGAACCCCTGGCTCAAGTGATCCTCCTCCCTGGACCTCCCAACACGATGGGATTACAGGCGTGAGCTGCCATGCCCGGCCTCAGGGCACTATTTTCTTTTTTCTTTTTTTTTTTGAGACGAAGTTCTGCTCTTGTTGCCCAGGCTGGAGTGCAATGCTGTGATATTGGCTCACTGCAATCTCCGCCTCCCAGGTTCAAGCAATTCTCCTGCCTCAGCCTCCCGACTAGCTGGGATTACAGGCATGCGCCACCATGCCCGGCTAGTTTTGTATTTTTAGTAGAGACAGGGTTTCTCCATGTTGGTCAGGCTGGTCTTGAACTCCCGACCTCAGGTGATCCGCCTGCCTTGGCCTCCCACAGTGCTGGGATTACAGGCGTGAGTGACCATGCCTGGCCTCAGGGCACTATTTTCAATCTACACTGGGCTTGGGACCCAGAGACCCAGAGACCCAGTCTTGATAGTCTTATGTGGCAAGTAGGGAGGTTCTGAATGAAACACTCGACTTGAGTGAGGAGACTTGGGGCAGGATTCTTGGCAGCTCAGAGACCATCCCCACTGGTCTCCTGGCTCCCAGTGGCTTTCTGGACATGGCAAGGCTGCTGGCCGGGTAAGCCCAGATAAGTGAGAGGTGCTCACATCCTTGCTCTGGCCAGGTCTGCGTGGCTTGCTCTGTGGTCCTCTTGGGGACCACGCTGGCTGGCATCTCTCCCAGCCTCCAGAGCTGCGGGCCGGTTGCCTCAGACCCAGATTGAAAGCGGTGCTTCTGTGGCTCCCCTGCAGCCAAGATCCATCAGCCAGGTGACTGTGGTCAGCCAGGCCCGGGCTGGCTGTGCGACCACAGAGTCACCCAGCCTCATCTCGGCAGGCGCCAGGAAGCCCAGCCCTGCAGCCTTCTCTTCCTGGCCAGTGAGGTTCGTCTCCACAGAAAATGTGAACCTCTTTGGATGGGGCCCAAACACAGGGAATTCCATTGTCCTGGCTCCCGCCCCAGCATCTGGGGGAGCGGTCCAGGCCTGGCCACGTTCAGCTCAGGCCTGGCTTTCTCTGGTGCCTGCAGGCCTTGGGACAACCGTTCGGGAGCCTCAGCCTTCCTGGCGTGGGGGAAAGACCCTGGGAGCTCCTGACCTGGTTGCCCCCCTCCCTCCGTGCCAGACTGCCTCAGCAGTCTCTCACAGACTTTTGCAGGCCTGGGTTTTACTCACAATCCCTATTTCACTTGAAAGAAGGAAGGGAGGGAGGGAGGGAGAAAGAGAGAGAGGAGGGAGGCAGGGAAAAAGGAAGGAAGGAGGGAAAGATGGAGGGAGGGAGGGAGGAAAGGAGGGAGTGAGGAAGAGAAGGAGAGAGGGAGGGAGGGAGGGAAAAAAGGGAAGGAGGGAAAGAGGGAAGGAGGGAGGAAAGGAGGGAGGGAGGGAAAAAAGGGAAGGAAGGAGGGAAGGAGGAAAGGAGGGAGGGAAGGAAGGAGGAAGAGAGGAAAGGAGGGAGGAAGGAAGGGAAGGAGGGAGGGAGGGAGAAAGGAAAGAAGGAGAGAGGGGTAAGGAGAGAGGGAGGGAGAAAGGAGAGAAGGAGGGAAAGAGGGAGGTGGGGGGAGAGAAGGAGAGAAAGGGAGGGAGGACAGGAGAGAGGGAGGGAAGAAGGGGGGAGGGAGGAAGGGCCCCTGGAACGAGGCTGAACCCTGGTTCTCTGACCAGCTCGTGATTCTCGAGGCCTCCCATGCAATGGCGGGGCCTGGGCCTCAGCTGCTCCATCTGTAGAGTGGGAGTGAAGTCCAGCCTCCAGCCACAGTGGTTGCAGGACAGATGGGAAGAACCACATAGCTCTGAGCAGTGACTGTTGGGTCAAAGCAGGCGGGATGGTAGGGGGGAGCTTCCTCCATGCCCCATCCCACACTAGATCCTCTCTCTGGCCTTCTCTCCTTTAACCTTCCTGGAAGCTGGAGGGAGGGACCCACGGAGATTCTGTTCAACACCTGGATCCCAAGCAGCGTTGCACGGTGGTGAGGTAGGGACTCTGGCTGTGTTCTTCCAGAACCTCCGCTGTGGGCCCCTTATTCTCTCCACCCTGGGTCCCTTTTACCAAATTCTTCCTCCACAGGCCCCTTAAGAATAGATTTCACAGCCCAAACAGACTGCAAATATTACTCAGTCACCAGCACCTTTTCATCCCATACCAATCGGAGGCACATGGTGCCGGTCACCAGGAAGCTCTGAGAAAGCCGAGGTATTCGTCTCTGGATTTGCCGTGACAAAGCTCCACAAACTGGGTGGCTTCAAACACAGACACTCATTGTCTCACAGTTCTGGAGGCCAGAAGGCCGAGATGGAGGCAGGGGCGCTCTGAGGGAGGGAGGGCCCCAGGCTTCTCTCTCAGCTTCCGGTGGCCCCAGCAATGCTCAGTTTTGGGGGCTGTGGCGGCATCGCTGACACTCTGCCTCTGTGTTCACAGGGGGTGCTTCCCTCTGTGTCTCTATATCTCCGAGTCTGTGTCCAAATTTATCTTTTCTTATAAGGACACCATCTTTGCACTAGAGAACACTCTAATCCAGTATCACCTCATCTTCACTGGATTCCATTTGCAAAGACCTTTATTTATTTATTTATTATTTTTTTGAGATGGAGTTTCACTCTTGTTGCCCAGGCTGGGGTGCAATGGCATGATCTTGGCTCACTGCAACCTCCGTCCCCCAGGTTCAAGCGATTCTCCTGCCTCAGCCTCCCGAGTACCTAGGATTACAGGTGCATGGCACCATGCCCAGCTAATTTTGTATTCTTAGCAGAGATGGGGTTTCTCCATGTTGGTCAGACTGGTCTGGAACTCCCAACCTCTGGTGATTCGCCCGCCTCAGCCTCCTAAAGTGTTGGGATTACAGGCGTGAGCCTGTCACCCAGGCTGGAGTGCAGTGGCACGATCATAGCTCACTGCAGCCTAGATCTCTGAGGCTCAAGTGATCCTCCCACCTCAGCCTCCCAAGGGGCTGGAACTACTGTGGTGGCACAAGCCTAATTAAATTTTTCTGTAGAGAAGGGTCTCACTATGTTGTCCAGGCTGGTCTCAAACTCCTGGCCTCAAGCTGTCCTCCCGCCTCAGCCTCCCAAAGTGCTTGGATTTCAGGTATGAGCCACTGCGCCCAGCCCCTTTCTTCAAAGAAGGTGACATTCACAGATGCCAGGTGTTAGGACTTGAACATATCTTTTTGGGGAACATAATTCAATCCACTACACCTGAGTTATCATTTCTTTCTTTCTTTCTTTCTTTTTTTTTTTTTT
>NW_012101710.1:2615224-2617925 GCF_000951045.1 Mandrillus leucophaeus
ATGTACCACCACACCTGGCTAATTTTTGTATTTTTTTGTAACGACAGGGTTTTACCATTTGCCCAGTCTAGTCTCGAACTCCTGACCTCAGGCGATCCCCCCTGCCTCGGTCTCCCAAAGTGTTGGGATTACAGGCGTGAGCCATCATGCCTGGCCCTGAGTTTTTCACATAATGTCTGCATCAGGCTTTCTGACTTTATCAAAAGAGAAGGCACAATTTTGTGAGGCTTCTGGAAACAGGGGAAGGAACTCATGCACCCCTGCCTGCATGTGTGTACCCTGGCAGGGTTGCCAGGCTGGTGTAGAGGGCACTGGAGTCGGGGGAAAGCAGGAGGTTCTGTTTGTGGCCATAGGAGCGGCTGCCAATAGCAGGAACCAGAAACAATCCCAGGCCATGAGACAATTTCTGCAGCTGGCCAGGGACTGCCCTGTTCATCCCTGGAGTTACGTGACACAGAGTCACATAACTGACTCTGACCTCAGAGTCAGCCCGAGGCACGGGCCGTGCAGGCGATTCCCTGGCTGTGGAGATGAGGGCACAGGCTGGATACTGGAGCAGTGTCAGGCTAAGAGTGGGCGTCCTGCCTACGCCACCTGTTCACAGTGAGCAGTCAGCTGGTGCCAGAGAAGAGGACTCACCGGCCAGGTACCAACCCACCCCAAGGAGGTAGCCTTGGTCTTAGGGGGTTAGCGGGGCTTCTGTCTGCCTGGAGCTCTCAGCATCCTTGGCATTGGAGAGGGAGGAACCTGAGCCAGTACCCCCACCCCACCCTGAATTACTGGCTCTTCGGCGGTTAGGGATGGAGAATGCAATCTCCCGGCTTCTGTCCAGCTGTTATTTCCCAACTGGGTGGTGTCTCTAAGTTATCCAGTGGGTAGAAACCACAGCTCAGCTAGGCCTTCTTGCCCGGTGCCCTATCACAGGAAAACAGGCACGTCAGGGCAGTCAGTGAGTCCAAGTCTCCTGGGAAGCCACTGCCCAGAACCATCCCTGCCTGCAAAAAGCCCTTCCTGCCAGGAAAGGTCTGCCTGCCCACAGAAGTGGCCAAGCCGGGCACAGCAGATGGTGGAGACCGGGTGTGCAAACCTGTTTCTCAGCACACAGGAGGTCCAGGAATAAGGCCCCAGGTGGTGAAACAGAGCCAGGATGCAACCACTACCCTGGAGTGGGGAGGGAGGCATGCACCTGGGCCCAAACGCATACTATGTCCATCCTCCTGGCTCTGGCAGTTCCCATCTTCCCTTTAGCAGAGGAGGAGGCACAGGCATGAGGATGCCCTGTTAGGAAATTTGGCCGTGTGACTCCATGAGGGGCCCTCCCTGGCAGGTGCCTGAATTTTTAGACCCCAGGATGCCAGAACAGGGCACCGTCTTCGTCTCAGGTCTTGACAAAAGACTCAGCCTTCCCCAGAGGAAAAGCCAGATGGGGACTGAATCTACCTGCGGATCCACTTAACTATTGTACTTTAAAACAAAAAAAAAATTTTATAAATGTATATATAGAGAGACTGAGTCTCGCACTCTCGCCCAGGCTGGAGTGCAGTGGCGCCATCTGGGCTCACTGCAAGCTCCGCCTCTCGGGTTCACATCATTCTCCTGCCTCAGCCTCTGGAGGAGTTGGGACTACAGGCACCCGCCACCATGCCCGGCTAATTTTTTTGTATTTTTGGTAGAGACAGGGTTTCACCGTGTTAGCCAGGATGGTCTCCATCTCTTGACCTCGTGATCTGCCCGCCTCGGCCTCCCAAAGTGCTGGGATTACAGGCATGAGCCACTGTGCCCGGCAAAAAAATTTCTTTTTTTTGAGACGGGGTCTCGCTCTGTTGCTCAGGCTGGAGTGCAGTGGCACGATCTCCACTCACCGCAACCTCCACCTCACAGGTTCAAGCAATTCTTCTGCCTCAGCCTCCCGAGTAGCTGGGATTACAGGCGCCCGCCACCACGCCCGGTTAGTTTTTGTATTTTTAGTAGAGACGGGGTTTCACCATTTTGGCCAGGCTGATCTCGAACTCCTGACCTCAGGTGATCCGCCTGCCTCGGCGTCCCAAAGTGCTGGGATTACAGGCATGAACCACCACCGCGCCCAGCCAACACTCGTACCTTTACAGACAAGGACACCTATGCACAGAGTGGTTAAGTAACTTGCCCCAGATCACACAGCTCTAGGTGCCCCAGCCAGGCCCTGAATCCAGATCATGTCCATTGTACAGACAGGCCACTCGGTGCCTTGCTGGGCGCTGCGGGCTGTGGGCTCTTGTGTGTGCAATGGAGAGGCCAAGACCAGCCCAGCCCCACCAGGCTGGACCCCCGGAGTCAAATAAGAAACATGCAAAGATCGAAACGAAGAGCGAATGCATGGAATGAAGCGCAGCTGCATATGCAGCCAGGGTTCCAGCCCCCACGGCCACGTGGAAAGACGGGCCCCGGTGGTACAACGCTGTGGACCTGTCTTCCAGAGCCTTAGGGGCCAGGCGTCCCTCCAGGAGGGCGAGAAGTAGGCGGAGCCTCTGCCGGCGGACCAATGACGGTACAGAGGCGGGGCCGAAGGGCGGGGACACGTGGAGGGGCGGGGCCATTGGGTAATGGGCGGGCATGTGAGTGGAGGGGCAAAACCATCAGGTAAAAGGACCAATAGACGTGCAGGAGCGAACGGGCGGGGCACAATGTGGGGCGGGATCGGCGGGGGATATGCCAATGGTGG
>NW_012101710.1:2618669-2629583 GCF_000951045.1 Mandrillus leucophaeus
CAGGGTCACGGCCCCCCTCCCCGAGGGCCTAAAGACCCCTCATCCCCCCCATCCAGGGTCACGACCACCTCCTCCTCGCTGGTCTTGGCCTCCTTCCTTCTCGAGGGTCCCTTCTGAGTCCTAGGATCTCTACCTCCAGAGTCATGGCCTCCTCCTCAAGGGTCTAAATACCCTCCAACCCCCATTGAGGGTCCATGACCCCCCTCCCGATTCTGGCCTTCTCTTCTGTGTCACTAAGGCCCCTGGGGTTTCATGGAACTGCCTCTCCCCCCTCCGTGAGCCCCCTTGGCCAGTGGAGGGCCTCTCCACCATCACTGGGGGCAGCCTGGTGCTGTGTCCCAGCAGAGACCCCTCCCCAGATGACCCCCAGGCTCTGAGATCAGAGCGGGTAAGCGCCTGAGCACATTGGGTGCAGGCAGGCAGAGACTCCTCGCCCACTCACCCCCGACTGGGGAATCCCACACAGGCTTCCAGTGGGTGAATGGCCTGGGCCGCCGCCAGCCCTCTGTGGCCGGTAATGACCCCCTGCTTGGCGGTCAGGCTGTGGGATGTACACTGGGTGCCATGTGTGGCCATGGGAGACCAGGCTGCCTGTAGCCCTGGAGGGAGGGAGGGAGGGAGGCCTGGTGGCAGGAAAGCACCGTGGGCCTCAGGCAGGGAGGCTGGAAGCGGCTGAGCCCAGGCAGAGCTCCGGGGTGGCGGGGGACCCTTTGCAGCCCTCTCCCAGGGGAGCCCTTAGCCTGGCATCATGCCAGGTCCCAGCACCACCCCCATCGCCAAGCTACTGTCATTTGAGTTTGGGGCAGGGGACCAAGCTGTGGGCATTTCCTTCCTGCCTAGATATCCGGATTCCAGAAGCCCCGTGACCAGGGTCCCCGGTCACCGGGAGTTTCTCTCTGGACAGATCATGGCAGAGCCCCATGGTGGGGTGGGAACGGCTTTGCTTATCAAAATGGCTTGGGAATCCGGTATTCCACGGGCAGCCTAGCACCTAGACTCTTCAGAACTGCGTTGTCTGTGTCCTCCCGCATCCAGCGGAGGGAGGCGGAAGTGGAGGAGCAGGGCACCTGGGAGCCCACTGCTCCCAGCCTCTGGCTCACTTGCACCCAGGGCCCCCAGCCGAGCCGATGACGTTTCCTAACAGATGAGGAAGGGGGCGAGGGATCGGCCCAGGCACGCCCAGACACAGCAGGGAGGAGGGAGGCGGAAGGATTGGTATAAAATCTCACGCCTGCGTTCTAGAAGCCCAGCCCTGGGGGACCGTTCAGTGTGGGGGCAATGCACATTCAGGAACTTCTGGAACTTCTTCCATGCTGACAGCTTTGTCACTTGTCCCTGGAGGACTCTGTTGAAGCTGCAAGGAGGGTGTGCTTCACTTTGGAAAGTTCTCCGCCCTGAGGATTTGGTCCATTTGTTAGTTCTGAAGCTTCAGGGCAGCCCTGGGGCATGGGAGGTGGCTGTTTCCTGTTGTCCCTTGGGCTGCCACCTGCCTGAGCTGCCAGCCACAGTTGGACTTCCCTCCAGCCCTCCAGGGTGCTTGCATTCCCAGATTCGAGACAGGCAGTGAGAGGGAGTGAGGGGCGATGATGTCTGCAGCCCAAGAGAGTCTCGGGGCAGTGGCCAGGCCCCTCCACTCAGCCTGGCCTGTCTGGCCGCCCAGCAGGGTGCTGTGGCCCTGGGAGGCCCTGGCTTCTGCCCTCTTTCCTCCCCTGCCCTGCGCTCTGCTCTGCTGTGGGAGGGCTCTGACTCACTCTCTCTCCTGCCTCATCTCCACGAAGCAGAATTAGCCACTGAATAATTCACGACGTGGAAACCGGCCTGCCTCCATCCCCCGCCGCCTCCACTCCCGGCTCTGGGCGAGGGGCTGTGGTGTGAGCTGGTCCTGGCGTGTGTCCTGCCCCTGCCCTTCGAGTACTGGTGCTTTTGGACAACTGCTTGGTATCTCTAAGCCTTCATCGCCTCATCCTGAATCTGGGCTGGCCATGCCTCCTGTATAGGGACGCCCCTGGGAGGCAAGGGCCAGGAGTCCCCTTCCTGGAAGGGTGGGCAGTGGGTGGGCCTGGGCTGTGGCAGGCACCCCTTCCTGCCTTCCCTGGTGAGGAGTTGCTGGCTGTGGTGGGGAGTGGACCCCTCACCCATCCTGACCGAGGGCTCCCTCTTAGCTGTCTGTGTGCTGTCCCGACCTGGGCTGTGCCCTGCTGGGGAGGGGGCATCTGCCCTGTGGTTATTGGGGCGGGGGATGGAGAGGAGGTGGGGCCTGGTGTTGGGAGTTGGGGGTGTGGCACAGGGGACTGGCCTTTGTCCTTTGCTATTTCTGGTCCCCGTGGTCTGCTGTTGGGAACCCTGGTGAGAGCCCCTGGAGGGACCAGGGCCAGGTCCTGTTTCAAGGCCCTGCGTGGGACTGCCTGTCGGCAGTCATTTTTCCCACAGCCCCAGGAGATGGGGAGAGTCGTCCATCATACAGATTAGCAAACTGAGGCTCCGAATCACATAGTGAGTAAGTGGTGGAACCACAGCCCTGCTGCAGGCCCCTCCTCTGGCCTGCCAAGGAGCTCCGGTCAGCCTGGAGTGTCAGGCTCCCCGCTTCCCCAACGGCTGCCTTGCCGCTGGGGGTGTGACCGTGGGATTAGGAGCCCATGGGGGCTGAGGGATCTGTGGGAAGGCAGGGGGTAGAGAGGCATCGGGGGTCGGCTCTGTGCAGCTGCCCAGCCAGTGACTGTCGAGGGGGGCTCCCGCGTTGCCTGGGCACCTGAGTGAATGGGGGGCTGTTGTTCACAGTGGGGATTTGGAAGCCCACAGGAGGCCTGAGACTCCCTGGTGGCCCCACAGCCGAGCTGGCAGGGCTGGGCCTGAGGCCCCTGGCGTGGCCTGGGGCCAGTCACTGCTGCATAGTGAGTCCTGAATGTCCAGTGGGTCTGGCTGTTCTGGCCCCAGGCAGGAGCCCTTGAGAGCAGCAGAGCCTTCTCTTCAACTAGAGCGTCGCAGGCCTGCACCCTCACTCTGTCGCTTCTTCCTGCGTGACCTTCGGTGGTCCAGCCGCCGTCCTGCGCTTTATTTGGGGGAAGGCCTGCCTGCTCAGCTCCCACCAGCTCTTCGTGACCCTGTGTCCTCAGGCAGGGATCACGTTCATGCTCACTGACCTCAGCCTCTCTCTGGGGCTCACTGTCTCCTCCAGCTCAGGGCAGGCCAGATGCAGGAGAACAGCTATGGCCTGTGGTGGATTCCGAACCCGGATGGTGGGAGCCCAGTGGTCAGGGAAGGCTTCCTGTAGGAGGTGGTGTTCACTGGCCTGCCATGGAGGTTGCAAGCCCGGCTGCCGACAGTCAGAGGGTTAGGATTAGCCTGCTGCTTTCTGATTCCTCCATGGGCCATGCCAGCCCTGGCAGGTGATGGTTTCACTGGAACATCTGCCTTCCAGGGCAGATAGTAGGCCCTGCCTCAGGTTTGCCTAGCGTGGGGGGCCTGTTTTCCACTAGAGCCTGGAGTGTCCAGATGTTTCTGTCGAGACCCTAATGATAAGACTGAGGTCAGCATGCGGAGGCCGTGGGGAAGAACTTCCAGGCTAAGGAACAGCATGTGCAAAGGCCTTGAGGCAGAGAGAAGCTTGAGCCTCGGGGAGAGGCCTCAGCCCACATGCTGGAGGGTCGATCTGGTCTGATGCTGCACGGGGAATGTGCTGCCTCAGGAACTGGTAAGCCCTCTGTGCCAGGCGCTGTGCCAGCCCAGGCTGGATGGCCACTCAGAGGGGATCTGAGCTCTGGGAGTAGGGCCAGTGTTCTCCTAGCAGAGCTGGGAGCCCGGCTCCTAAGAGCACAGCACCTCTGTGCCGCCACGAGGCGAGCTCAGCCTCATGCCCAGTCGCAGCCTGGAGGGCAGTTCCCCGGGGCAGGGCTGGCCTGTTATCATCCTCCCCACTCATCAGAAGGAAATTAGCTCTGGTTAAAACAGCAGTGTTGGTCGCCTGTCTTGTGGTTTACGAAAGCAGCGCACGTTCATGAAACATTTGGGGAAAAGGCAAGAGCGTGAGACAGAAGTGTCCCTCCAGCTGGGTTCAGTCCAAAGCGCATAAAGCTGTAGGGTGGGTGTCCCTGAGAACTGGAATCCTATTGCTTTTGGCATGTCCCGTACTTTGGACTCTGTATGGGGCCTTTGGTTCCAGATGCTTGTCCAGTGTCCACGGTGCCAGGAAGGACTCTGTAGTTGCGGGTGACAGAAGCGGGCCAGACATGGAGGCCCCCAGGGAGCTGGGCGGAAGCTTCAGGAGCAATCCCTGAATGGACAGGAGCTGAGGAGCTAGGCTGGGGGGTGCAGCGAACGGGACCCTGCACTGGGGGGTGGGCAGCAAGCCCGTAATGGCTGGTCCCAGTCCACACAGGATTTCCATCTTGGCCGGCGTCTGCATTCCTGGGGAGCCTCTGGCCGAGCTTGCCTTTTGACCAGGGGGTGTGAAACTGTGGGCCCTGGACCTGCTGGGGGGTGGGTGTCAGGCCACCCTTGGCCTGGCTGCTGTCCGCATCAAGGGTTCCTGTATTTGGGCTCCTGGTTTTGTGGTTCTGAGGGTGCTCTGGTCACCTCTGTCCCCGGGAGACTCGTTCTCAAGTCCCTTCCTTGGAGTGCAGCCTGGACCCTCTAGAAGTCCCCGAGGTCTTCACGGCTTTTCCTGGGTGTGCATGAATGTTGGGGTGGTAATTCTTGCTCAGGGTGCTGGCTCCCCCATCTCCCCGGTTCCAGCAGCACCAGGGGCCACTCCAGTCTGTGTGTGTGGGACCCCCGCCTGCCCCCCACTCGCCTGAGACTTGAGGGCCAGCTCTAGGGCCCCTCTTCCGGGCATCTCCACGGTGACCCTTCTTCCTCCCCTGACCCCTGGGCAGGGCCCTGCCGGCTGGTCCCGTCTAAGGGATGTGCAGCGTCAGCCACCCTGACCCCCGGCCGGGGGCTCTTGGTCAGGCTCTGGGGGAGCGGGGAACCCTGCAGCTTGGTTCCCCAGGCCACAGCGGCTCTTCCCGGACGCCTGTGCTGCTTGTTTCTAAAGCATTTTTCCTGGGGAGCCACCCAGTGGCCCTGGGAGGTGGACACTGTGTCCCCAACATAAACAGAAATGGGGGCTGGCCAGCATCAGGGGCCCGAAGACGGGGCGCGGGCTCCAGCTGCAGCCCAGCTCCATCCCTCCCAGTGGACACGGCGTCAGTGCAGTTCGTGGGCCCAGAGGTGCAGGTTTGGGGGGCTCAGGGGCATCTACACTTCCCCCACCTGCCCCACCGTCAGTTCTGCTGAGGCCTCCGCTAGAGAAGAGGAACTGAGTCTGCAGCCAGGGGCCTGGGGTCAAGGACATGGGAAGTGCCTGACGCAGCCAGTGGGGAATTGGCATGTGACAGCGGGTGGATGGTGGGTGTGGGAGGGTCACAGGAGGGTCTCCAATACCTGGGCCCACCGCTGGGGTCTGCAGGGAGCTCACCTGGGCCCTGTGCTGGGCCTCACACCATCCGAGGGGGCTTCTCACAGTCTAGGGAGGCTGGCTGAGACCTGAGTCCCGTGGGGCAGCACCCACTGTGGCTGGGCCAGGCCCATGTTGGCCGAGGGTGTGGGAGGAGGCCGGGCCACCCACAGAGTGCCAGTGCCTTCGGTCTCTGAGGAGGGTGCCAGCCACGGTGCCCCTACCCGCTCTGCCCCCTCGGGCCCGTGCACACTGGCTGGGTTCCTGGCCATCATGGAGGAGCACTCCCGAAGTTCTGGGGTACACCCAGCTCTGAGCCCTGCAGCCCTGCATCTGGGGTTGGGCTGTGCCCTCTGGGCTGCCTCTCCCTGGTAGGGAGCCAAGCCCGGAGACGGGACTCCAGTCTGGCAGCTCCTGGCTGGGTCTGAGGCCTGGAGCCCGGTCCTCAGGAGACTGGTGCAGGGGCCTGCAGACAAGCGGGGAGAGCAGGGGATTTTCTGGGTGTCACGCTGGGAGATGTGTCGGAGCGCGGGGACCAAAATAGACACGCTTGCTGCAGTTCTTTGGTGTCTGTTCCCTGCACAAGGGGGAGGACAGGCGTGGGCGGTGGGAGAGCTGGGGTCCCCCGGCTGCAGGGTGCAGGGCAGGGGCCTGGCCTGTGGGGAGATGGCAGGAACAGCTCTGAACCTCAGCCCAAGGGCTGCCTCTCTGGCCTCCTTCCAGGCCATTCCTGGAGGGTGAGGGCCAGCCTGGAGGAAGCCCCGGGGGGCGTGGGGCAGTGGGTGTGGTGCCATGTGCAGCCTGGCAGCCTGGACCTCGGACCTCAGGAGTTGGGGACAGGGACACAAAGTTGGCCCTGACCCCGGCTCCCACGTGGCCGCTGCTGGCTGCATGTCCTCCAGGCACGGCCAGGAGCTCACCGTCATGGAATGCGTGAAACCCAAGCCCAGCCTGGTGGAAAATCTGTTTTTAATTTTGGGCCGGCATTGCTGGGAGCCTGGGCCGAGTGTGCTACGGGTGGGGGCTGGGGCCACGTGTGCAGCTTGGCCGCGTGGGGGGCTGTGGCCTAGCCAAAGGCTGTGACCCTGGAGCCCCCACTTATGCAAGGTGACCCACGAGGCAAAGGTGGGGGGACCCACTTCCCGGTGGGGGGCCCCCGACACAGGGGCGGTGGTAGTGGCTCGCACACGCCAAGCCCACCCTGACCTCCCCAAACAAGACTTGGCCATAGGAATCCTGCCCCTTTCCTGACCCTGACCCAGGACACCTGGAGGGTTCTCACGGTGCTGGGGGCCAGAACCCCTCAGTGTGCATTGGAGTGTGGGACCCCAGCCAGCCTCTCAGACACCCCCAAACCTTGTCACTTCCTCTAGAGGAGGGGCCTTGGCAGTTCCAGGGCTGGAGTTCGGTATCCATGGAGGCAAGTGGAGGTCACTCCCCTCCCATTCCCACCTCTCCTGTCTGCCTGCCACATCCTCCCGGAGCCCCGTGCTGCTGTCACACGCACAGGCTCAGGCCAGGGCCTCGCTGGTCCCTGCTGCCAGTGGATCTTCAGCACGCAGCAGACGTCTGCCGCCTGGATCCTGTGCCAGGACGTGGCTGACACTGTCCCCGGGCCAAGAGTGCCCTCCCCACCTGTTGTGGTGCCCGCGATGCTCTCCACAGCGGGAGTTTCAGTGACCACCTCGTTCCTCTTCCTGCCTCCCACAGCCTCCGAGCTCACAGGGCCGACACTGTGGGCACAGGGGAGCCCCCACCTAGCGGGGCCAAGCTGTCTGTCCAAGCCTGGGCCCCAGCACCCAGCGCAGGCTGCTGCTAAGACACCCTGAAAGCTGATGCTCCCAATTAGCCCAGAGCCCAGCCAGGACCACGGCCGTCAGTGTGGGGACTCCATCCTCATCCAGGAAACTGGAGGTGACTCTGTCCCCACTGCAGTCAGGGTGTGTGGCCGTTATATTGTGTGTCTGTCACATGCCGGCGCCTCTGGCAGGGTTCCGGCCCCTCAGTGGCCTTCATGCTTGGCCTCTGTGGAGCCTGTCCCTTTCCCTCCTCCAAGCTGTGTCACTTCCACATGGAGCTGGCATGAGGGGCGGGGCAGGGCTGAGCAGGGCTGGAACCCACCTTCTGCCCACCCCTTCTCTGGCCACTGGGGGCTGCTTCTCCTGCCATCCCTGCTCACTGTGCCCCACAGTTGCATCCCTGGGGCTCGCTGGTCCCTCCCAGTGCCACAGGCAGCCATCGTCCTCAGCTGTGGTCACACTGCCTGGCCTGCCGGGCTCACCTGCCCCCGCTGTGTGACTGTGGACTGTGGGCCCCTCCCTGAACTCTCGGTGCCTAGCAGCATGGCTCCAGGATGCCAGCCCTATGTCTTCACTTTCCTTCCTGCTCAGGGCATACCCGCAGCAGTGTCCAGCCAAGGAGCGAGCCCCTGTGGCTGGAGTGGCAGGGTGGCAGAATCGTGGCCACTGCCTGTGGCTGGAGTGGCAGGGTGGCGGGAATCGTGGCCACCGCCTGTGGCTGGAGTGGCAGGGTGGTGGAATCGTGGCCATTGCCTGTGGCTGGAGTGGCAGGGTGGTAGAATCGTGGCCACTGCCTGTGGCTGGGGTTGGGGGCTGCATCAGGCCAAACTGCTCATCAGAGTCCCTGTGGGCACCTCCCAGTGGGCCAGGGCATCCTCAGCCCAGCCATGCGCCATGGTAGCCCACAGGTTGGTGGGACAGTGGCGTGTGGGTCCGTGACCTGGGGTAGTGGGGTGGGCAGCTGCTCCCAGGGGTGCGCCTGTTGAGTGGCCGCCTGTGTGTTGAGGGGGCGTGTGTTCCACAGGCTGGCCCTGACTTGCTGTACACCCTCCCCTGAGTGGCATGCTTCCTCATACACTGCAGGCCCAGGTCCCACCACCAGGTGCTCCGGGAGCCACCAGGATGCCCAGCGATGGCAGGCAGTGTGCCCTGCCCTGCCATCATGCACAGCCCTCCTGCCTCGGCAGCCTGGTGTGGTGTGGCCTGTGCTGGCGCTGAGCCTGGCATTGCGTGGGGGGGTGCCTGTGTCTGCGGGGCTGATGAGAGTCACGTCCAGACAGAGCCTGGAGGCAGAGTGGGCATGGCTGGGAGGCCGCGGCAGGCGTGGGGCACGGGCCTCACAGCTGCTAATGCACATCCTCTCCCCAAGCCTCCTGCCCTGCAGGCCGTCCTAAGGCCTTGTGGCTCACTGGGCCCTCCCCTCTCCAAGCAGGTCTGGGTCGGGGCCACCCACCTGTGCAGGCGGCCAGGTTGGGTTGGGGGTCTCGCCCTACAAGTGCGGATCCAAGTGTGGGAGCCGAGGTTCACACAGAGCAAAGGCTGCAGTGCCGGGTTTGGGCCTGGGTCTCTGATATCCTGGGGACATCCTGGAGGAGATGGCCCATGTCTGGGGACAGTGGGGGTTCCCTGAAGAGGAAGGCTCCAGGCCCAGGGGCAGCATATGCCTGGGTGTAGAGGCCACAGAGCCCTGCCCCGAGCCACACCCCCGCCCTGCCTGCTCCTCTCCAGCCACTGCCCCAGGCGTCCCTGCCAGGCCAGGGAGGTCTTGCTGTGGCCCGGGGTGTACTGGGATCCTATCAGTAGCAGCCTGATCTGGGACACAGTAAGGCTTCAGGCCCTGGCTCTCTGGCTGGCTGGGTGTTTCCAGAGTTGGTGGGGTTTTGGGGGCTGCATTTTGGGGGCTGCAGGGCAGTGGGGGGAGTCTCAGCTCATGGTGGGAGGGGGCATCCCCTGTGGATGCCGTCTGTGGCTGTGGGGCTGCAGGGGCCTGGAGGAGTGGGTGACCCAGGGCCGAGACCAGGAGCCCTAGGGTGGGGACAGGGGGACTGAGGCTGCAGGAGGGGGTCGCCTCCAGCCCCCTTGGCGCGTGCGTGGCAGTTGAGTCCTCCCCACGTGCTCCGTGGAGCCCAACGTGCAGCTTTCGCCTCGCCTGACCGAGCCCTTACATCACTTCCACCACAGACGGAAAATTCCATTTGGTCAGAGCCCAGCTGCTGATCAGACAGTTCCCATTCTTTCTCTGAATGGGCCAGGGAGGGGCGGAGGGGCCACCAGCCCGGTGGAGAGAGGTGGTTGGGCCACCATAGGAATGCCGCTGGCCCGGTGCCCTGCAGGAGACTGTCTGCTGGGAATCTGGCTTCAGGAAGTGGGTGCAGAGGTCAGGCTGGCCACGGCACACTCCCCGCAGACAGCTGGGCTCAGGCCTGGCACGCTGGGTGCCAGGGATCTGAGGTGGGATGAAGTAGCTGCCCGGTTTGCTGGGCACCCTGACACCTGGGCTCTGCACAGCAGGCAAGGACAGGCTCTGCATGGTGGGCTGGGACCCAGGCAGCCCAAGTGGCCTCCCTTTGAGGGAGGCACCATCTCCTTCCTCAGTTGGGGGAAGCCAAGTAAGGCTGTCCCGGCGCAGGCCCCAAAGCCTGGCCTCTGGGCCCCGGGGGCTGAGGAGTGAGGCTCTGTTTGCAGCTGGCCCCATCCGGACAAGAACAAGAGAAAGCTGCCTCAGACAATCAATCACAGTGCTCACACCTGTAATCCAGCACTTTGGGAGGCCAAGGCAGCTGGATTGCTTGAGCCCAGAAGTTCAAGACCAGCCTGGGCAACATAGCCAGACTCTGTCTTTACAAAAAAATTAAAAAAAAAATTAGGACAGGGGCCAAGCACAGTGACTCACGCCTGTAATCCCAGCACTTTGGGGGACCGAGATGGCAGATCACCTGAGGTCAGGAGTTCAAGACCAGGCTGGCCAACATGGTGAACTCCTCGTCTCTACTAAAAATACAAAAATTAGCCAGGTGTGTTGGCGCATTCCTATAGTCCCAGCTACTCAGGAGGCTAAGGTAGGAGACTCGCTTGAATCTGAGAGGTAGAGGTTTTAGTGAGCCGAGATCACGCCACTGCAGTTCAGCCTGGGTGACAGAGACTGTCTCAAAAAAAAGAAGGAAGGAAGGAAGGAAGGAAGGAAGGAGGGAGGGAGGGAGGGAAGGAAGGAAGGAAAGAAGGAAGGAAGGAAGGAAGGAAGGAGAAAAAGGAAGGAAGGAGAAAAAGAAAATTGTCCAGTTGTGATAGGAAGGAAGGAAGGAAGGAAGGAGAAAAAGAAAATTGGCCAGTTGTGGTGATAGGAAGGAAGGAAGGAAGGAAGGAAGGAAGGAAGGAAGGAAGGAAGGAAGGAAGGAGAGAAAAAGAAAATTGGCCAGTTGTGGTGATATGTGCCTGTGTCCGAGCTACTTGAGAGGCTGAGGCAGGAGGATCACTTAAGCCCAGGAGGTTGAGGCTACAGTGAGCTGTGATCGTGCCACTGCACTCCAACCTGGGCCACAGAGCAAGACCCTGTCTCTAAAAAAATTTTTTTTTTTTTTTTTTTTTTTTAAATCATAGACTTGGGCCGGGTGTGGTGGCTCACACCTATAATCCCAGCACTGTGGGAGGCTGAGGTGGGCGGATCACCTGAGGTCAGGAGTT
>NW_012101710.1:2629633-2642624 GCF_000951045.1 Mandrillus leucophaeus
TCATAGACTTGGGCCGGGTGTGGTGGCTCACACCTATAATCCCAGCACTGTGGGAGGCTGAGGTGGGCGGATCACCTGAGGTCAGGAGTTCGAGACCACCCTGGCCAACATGGTGAAACCCCCATCTCTACTAAAAATACAAAATTAGCCGGGCATTGGTGGCAGGTGCCTGTAATCCCAGCTACTCAGAGGGCTGAGGCAGGAGAATGGCTTGAACCCGGGAAGCAGAGGTTTCAGTGAGCCAAGATCCCACCACTGCACTCCAGTCTGGGCAACACGAGTGAAATTCCATCTCAAAAAAAAAAAAAAAATCGTAGACTCCCCGGTACTCCAGCTCCTGTGCTGCCTTTTCTGTTTTTTCTCAGCGTCTCTCACCTTCCAGCAGGCTTCACAGTTTACTTATGATGATGTTGAGTGCCTGTGTCACCTCACCACCCTGCAGGCGGGCCCCAAGGGCAAGGGTGTCTGGTGCCTAGCAGCCTCTCCCCACCAGCCATGGGCGCCCCCTGCCCGCCGCCCCAGGATGTCAGCCCTCCGCACCAGGGAACTGCCATCTGAGGGATGGACTTGCCTCACCCAGATCCTGTTTGGCCAGGGCTTATCTCGCTCTGCCTCCGTTTTCTCATCTGGCAAGTGGGAGTGGGTGGCTCTGGCGCCGCCGAGGAAGTGATCTGGGCCTGGAAGCCCTTTGATGTATGCTGATGCCCCGAGCTCTGGGTGGACATGCCAGGCCGGTGGCTGCGGAGGTCATAGCCTGGTACGTGTTTGGGCTCTGTGTAATGCGTGTCTGGAATTGACCTGCTCTTCCAGTCCCCAGCTCCTCACCCCAGCAGGAGTCTCCCTGCGAAGCTGTGAGTCCCGAATGTGGGGTGCAGTACGGACAGGCTCTCGAGTCATGTCCCACGTGAGCACAGGGTCGGGGGAGCGAGGGTGACCCCAGCCAGGGACTGCGGAGGCCTCTGCAAGTGGAGAGAGCAGAGGGAGGGTTCACTGGAGGAGTCTGGCCAGCCCAGGGTCAAGATGTGGCTGGTTGACATGGCCCCCAGGCCATGGGAGCCCAGGGGAGGCCCTGTGGACAGACATGCAGATGTGGGCCTGGGTCCCGTGGAGCTCTGGTCCCTGGGGGCATGGTCAGCTGCCCCCACAGGTCTGTTCTGCCCTTGGCCTCTGAGCTATGGGGAGGGTACTGGCAGGGCCTGCAGTCACAGCTGGTGGGGTCAGCACCTCCACTCCATGCCCAGCCCTACATAGGCCAGGGAGCCCCAGAGCGTGGCTTTTCCAGGCTCCGTAACGTGTGTGCGGAGCCTGGGCACGGTGCTGGCACTGTTAATGTGAGCCCCCCGCCCCGCAGGTGACTGCTCTGTCTCCGCCTCCCTGTGTGACCTTGGGTAAGCCCTCCTGGGCCCTGAGGCCTCTGTGACCTGAGCAACCTGGGACCATGAGACCACCCTGAGCTGATTCAGTTTCAGTGGCTCTGGTGCCAGCCCCGGGGCCTGCTCCCAGAGGGTGGGGGTGGGCTCAGGGCCCAGCAGTCCTCCTGCCATTGCAGGGGCGGTAGGCACTTGTGCATGGCTGAAGGAGTGGGACGGTGCCCGCCCCCAGTGCTCTGCAGTGCCCAGATTGCTGGCTGCTGGGCAGCCGTGTACACACCAGCGTGGCTTTGGACCATGGCAGCTCATTTCTGGGTGTGCTGGGCTGGTCAGCGCCTCCCTGGCCAGGTGGAGGTGGAAAGGCCGCCTTCGAGTGTGGGTGTCGGCCGACTTCCTGGAGGGCAGGACACGCCATCCTCCCACTGCCTGGCAACCATCTCCTGGGAGATCCAGCAGCAGTCCCAGTGCCCACTGTGGCTGAGCCTCTCATCCCAAGGGGGACCAGGCAGGGGACGATCCGCCCCAGCAGCTCCCGAGGCTGGGGCCCCAGAGGGCCACATTGCTGAAGCGTTGAGATGTGGGGAGGGAGGCGTTTCTGTGCAGCAGTGCCAGTTAGGGCAGTGCAGGTGTGCCTGGTGGCCACCCCACAACACTGAGGGCCCCAGCTGCTGACACCCCTAGTGGGCACCCCCGAGTTAGCCTCCGGGTGGTCCCTAGCCCCACGATGAGGCACAGCCCTGTGTCAGCTCCCCATCCTTCACCCTGGCACGGGAAGTGTGTGGAGGTTCCGGAGGGCTGAGCTGGGGTCAGGGCTATGCTGAACCCGGGGACCTGGGGTTGCAGGGCCTGTGTGCTTTCTCTGTAGCTTCTCTGAAGCCCAGTTTCCCTGTGGATGAAATGGGGTGAGAGCACTTGGCCAGGCAGATTGAGTGCGGTGCCAGGAGAAGGGACAGCTCTGGGGCCACGTTACCTTCCCTCCCCACAGCGGGTGTTCAGGAAATGTCACTGTTGCATCAAATTAGCCATTTCCTGTGCGGGTCTCCTGGCCTCGGGACAGGGGAGCTCTGGTGTCTGTTCTGTGGTCTGTCCTTTGTGTTCAGAGACCTGGGGAGAGCCACACCGGAAGGCCATGCTTGGAGCCAGACAGGGCTGTGTGTCCGGTGCGGTGCCTGTATGCGGCCTGTGTGGGTGGTGTCCACTGGGACAGCCCTGGCCAGTGACCGTAGCAGTGTGGGGTCAGCCCCGCCGTCTCATCCAGCGTGGGGGGACTCCATGGGCAGTGAGAGGTGGCTTCTCAGTGCACAGACCCCAGACAGGATCAGACCCCTGATGGGGCTTCATCCATGTTCACCCCTCAGAAACACTTTCATGGTCAGCAAGAGGGGGTTCAGTCCCCCACAAACTCCCCGTTTCCCTACCAGACCTGAAAATCTCAGCACTACAGCTGGGGTAGGGGATCCTGCCAGGACTGAGGTAGAAGAGTTCTGGGCCTGAGATGGGGACAGGCCCTGGGGTCCTGGAACTGTCTCAGGCTGGGGGTAAGGACAGGAGCTGATGCTGGCAGCCCCTCCCCAGGGCTTCGCTTCTTCAGGTGGGCAGCAGCACTTTTTTTTTTTTTTTTTTAGATGGAGTCTCGCTCTTGTTGCCCAGGCTGGAGTGCAGTGGCGCAATCTCGGCTCACTGCAACTTCTGCCTCCCAGTTTCAAGCGATTCTCCTGCCTCAGCCTCCTGAGTAGCTGGGATTACAGGTGCCTGCCACCACGCCCAGCTAATTTTTGTACTTTTAATAGAGACAGGGTTTTGCCATGTTGGCCAGGCTGGTCTCAAACTCCTGACTTCAGGTGATCTGCCCTCCTCAGCCTCCCAAAGTGCGGGGATCACAGACGTGAGCCACCCCGCCCATCTCAGCAGCACTTCTTTCTACAGAAGAGAAACCAGGCTTGGGGAGGTGGAGGGACCTCCCTAGTGGGGCTGTGGCTGCAAGGATGCTGGCTCACCAGCCTGCTGGGTCCTCATTTGTCACCCACATTCTCTGGCTACCTCCATCCAGCGCCTCTCCTTGGGGCGTGGTGGGACAGATGTCCTGAGCACCTGCCCTGGACTCTGGGGACCCGGTGGGGAGGGGACACGTGGCCTTGCCGGAGCCACAGAGGCCTGGAGTCCATCCACCCGGTCCCTCCTACTGGCTATGGAGTCTTGATGCTGTGCAGCCTTGAGGATGGTGAGACCAGGGTCCCAGGTGTGGGGTCCAGGCCTGGGTGACCCCAGGTCCATCACTGAGGTGGTGGGAGCCTCCATGCCTCACCTACAAGTCGGGGATGGGGTCCACCTCCTAGGGCTGGAGACAGGATTAAATGGGAGTCTGCGCCAGGTCCCCTACTGGAGCGGGGCGTGGGACTCTGGGCTGGGGGTCTACCCCCTCCAGCGCCGCTTCCTGCCCGCCCGCAGGCGCTGCTGCTGCTGGGGGCCACCGCCCTGGCCTGCCTCGCCCTGGACCTCCTCTTCCTGCTCTTCTACTCCTTCTGGCTGTGCTGTCGGCGGCGCAAGAGCGAGGAGCACCTAGACGCCGACTGCTGCTGCACGGCCTGGTGTGTCATCATCGCCACGCTGGTGTGCAGGTGAGCATGGTGGGGCGGGGCCAGAGGGCGGGGCCAGAGAGGGCGGCCCCCAAGGGGGCGGGGCTGGAGTGTTGGGTGGGCGGGGCTACATCTCCAGGCCCCGCCCTCATGCCCCTGCCCTCTCCAGCGCCGGCATCGCCGTGGGATTCTACGGCAACGGGGAGACCAGTGATGGCATCCATCGGGCCACCTACTCGCTCCGTCACGCCAACCGCACGGTGGCCGGGGTCCAGGACCGCGTGAGTGACCGCGGAGTTGGGGCCGGGGCACTCTTGCCGCTCCGGAACCCCATGTCTGCGCTAGGCTGGGCGGGGCAGCCGGGGCTGGGGCTGTGCAGGAAGGGCCCAGACTCTGGGGCGAGGGGGGCGCGCTCCCAACCTCACGCCCGCGGGTCCGGCGCAGGTGTGGGACACGGCAGTGGGGCTGAACCACACGGCGGAGCCCAGCCTGCAGACCCTGGAGCGGCAGCTGGCCGGGCGACCCGAGCCCCTGCGAGCCGTACAGCGCCTGCAGGGCCTGCTGGAGACGCTACTGGGCTACACGGCTGCCATTCCTTTTTGGAGGAACACGGCAGTGTCGCTGGAGGTGCTGGCGGAGCAGGTGGATCTCTACGACTGGTACAGGTGCGGCCAGGCCCTCCTCCCTGCCCAACCCCACCTGGGCAAGCCTCACCCGCCTTGGGCCAGTTTTGCTGTCAGCACCTAGTACATGAGGTCTGATGGGTGGGGCCCCAGGGCCACTGGAGGTCACAGGCAATGACTGGAGTTCCCCTAATGGGAGCCTTTCTCAAGAACTGACACCAGTTCCCATGACCCAGACCCTCAGAGTGCCCTCTGGGGTGCCAGGCTGCTGGCCTCAGCTCCCCCTTGAGGGCCCCTGGTGCCCCACTCCCTGGCCCCGCATCCCTGTGCCCTGGCCCACTCTCAGGTGTGCTTGCAGGTGGCTGGGCTACTTGGGCCTGCTGCTGCTGGACGTCATCATTTGCCTCCTGGTGCTGGTTGGCCTCATCCGCAGCTCCAAGGGCATTCTGGTGGGGTGAGTCTGGGAGTGTCGGCCCCCTGTGGGCCCGAAGCAGAGGGGGAGGGCAATGCACGTGGCACCACTTTCCCCACCCCATCGGCAGATCCTAGCCACAAGCTCTGTGGTGGGGACTGAGTGGGAAACCCCTGCACTGGGCCTGCTCTGAGATTCCCCTTCCATGCCTGTGGCCTGTCCCCCTGTCGCCAGAATCCCAGCACACTTGCCCCCAACCCTTGATTTCTTTCAAGAGTCTGCATGTGGGGCACTTGTAGCCCAGAATCTGGAGCAACCTGTCCATGTCTCCGAGTGCCCGGGGCCACCCAGAGACCAGGCTGGGGCTCCTTCCTCCACCGCTTCGGTCCTTGTCCCTGGGACAGCCTGGGTTCCAGCTCCAGCTCTGGCTTACCAGGAGGGTGACCTTGGTCAGGTAGCTTGTTGGTGCTGGGCCTTGGTCTCCTCATTTGGAAGGCAGAGAGAGTGGCAGCTCCTCCAGGGGAGGTGAGGTGTTGTCACTGCCCTTCACTGCACAGCCGCACGGCCATGGCTGGTGCCTCCCCGGGCCAGGCCCGGGAGAGATGGGAGAACACCCAGCCTCCCCCAAGGTGGCACTCACAGGCCACAGAGGAGCAGAATGAGGGAAACGTGGCATGGGCCAGAAATGATAGCACCCTGGAGGGGAAAAGCCGGGGTGGTGTGCAGGCCTGCAGTGGGGTGAGTTGGGGGAGTACAGCTGCACACCGTGCCCAAGGAGACCTGAGAGAGGAGGGATTGAGTGGGGACCCAAGGGAGTAAGGGACGCCTGGACAGATGAGAAAGGATGACAGTGTGCAGTGGGGTGTGGGGCCTGCACTGGGGTGTGTTTGGGGGGCCTGAACTGGGATGTGGGGGACCCGTGGGGGGCACCTGCAGTACGGTATGCACAGGGGGCCTGTGTGTCTGGATCAAAGGGAGCCAGATGTGGGTGAGGTGAGGCCTCAGATGAGGGAGAGGCTGGTGCCATAACAAGAGCGCTGAGTCCCGGGTTGCTGAGCGAGGGTTCAGCACAGGAGGGCTTGGTCTAGCTGCGGTTATCAGGCCCCTTGGGCTGCTACATGGGTAGCGGGATGTGGGGACCCACGTGAAAGTGGACACTGTTGCCTGTTCAGGAGAGGGACCTGGGGGAGGACAGGAAGGGCAGGGCCCCGAGACCCACCTGGCCTTCCAGTCTTGCTTCCAGCTCGGATCTCTGAGCCCCACCCCACCCAGGAGAGGGATCCATCTGGGCCCTGGGCTATGGGCAGCTCTGGCTGAGGCCAGGCCATAGGAAGAACCCCAGCCCGTGTGTGGGCTGAGCCCTGGTGTGCACAGGGACCTGCCTTCTGGCCTGCAGCCCAGCAGGTGGCATGGCCCCCACCCTGGCCTGGAGGCTGCTGACTGGCTGTCTCTGCCCCAGGGTCTGCCTGCTGGGAGTCCTGGCCCTGGTCATCAGCTGGGGCGCACTGGGCTTGGAGCTGGCTGTGTCCGTGGTGAGTGGCAGAGGGGATGAGGTCCCCGGCTGCTGGACCTGGGCACTGGGGGAGGGACGAGGGGAAGCCACACTCCTGTCCCTTCCCATCTTTCCCGGACACTGGGTTCCGAGAGCAGTGGGGACCTACCATGGGCACAGTCCGCCTGTAACCCCAGATTCACAGTCCACCCTCCTGAGTTGAAAGCAGACTCTGGGGGCTGGTTCTACCCCCGAGAGCTTCCCTTTAGGCCCAGCTTGCTCACCCACTCTTGCTTGCCCTCGCCCACCCCAGGGCTCCAGCGACTTCTGTGTGGACCCCGACACCTACGTGACCAAGATGGTGGAGGAGCACTCGGTGCTGAGTGGGGGTGAGTCTGTGTCCACAGCCGTGTCCGAGCGGGTTCCCCAGGGTTGGGCTGAGCCAAGAGAGTGAGGTGGCTGAGGCCGAGGCACCCCTGCCCCGTGGGCCCATGGTCTCAGGGAGACAGGTCCCAGGCCAGAACGCTAGTGAGCAAACAGGACCACCTTTCCCAAGTGGGAGGCTCTGCAAAGAATGACAGCAACTGTGTGGGGTGGTGGGTGCCCACAGGGCGGGAGGAGGGGCAGGTGACCCCGGGCTGCTTCGAGTAGGTGCCCAGGGGAGGCCAATGGGTGGCATTAAAGTACAGCCAGAGGGCCGGGCGCAGTGGCTCATATCTGTCATCCTAGCACTTTGGGAGGCCAAGGCGGGTGGATCACCTGAGGTCAGGAGTTCAAGACCAGCCTGGCCAGCATAACAAAACCCTGTCTCTACTACAAATACACAAATAAGCTGGGCGTGGTGGCGGGTGCCTGTAATCCCAGCTACTCCGGAGACTGAGGCACAAGAATCACTTGAACCCAGGAAGTGGAGGTTGCAGTGAGCTGAGATCACACCACTGCACTCCAGCCTGGGCGACAAGAGTGAAACTCCGTCTCAAAAACAAAAGAAAAGTAGAGCCGGAAGGACCCTGCATCTCCTGTAAGGGCCCCGAGGCAGGAGGCAGACCCGAGGGGAGAAGGGAGGGTGGGAGGCCAGTGGGGCTGAGGGGCTGAGTCACTGTGGCGAGCTTCGCTTTATTCCGGGGGAGGCCATTGGAGGGAGGGAGGCAGGGGAGAGATGACCCGTGATTGAAGACCCCTTTCAAAGCTTCCTTAGGCCTCGGGGGTTACAAGAGGAGGTGAGGGGAATGCTTCAAGCAGGAGACAGCAGGGGCTTGAATAAATTGAGCAGAAGGTGGACAGGGATGGGCTCTGAGGGCAGAGCTGGCAAGGCTTCCTGGTCAGTTGGATGTAGGGAGCGAGAGGGACTGAGCAGGAGTTGGCGTCCCTGGTCTCAGCAGCTCTGTACTGCGGGGCGGGGGGAGCAGGAGGTGGGGGGCAGGGAGCTGGGGCATCAGGAGTTTCAGCCCCCTCAGAAGGTTTGCGATGTGTGTCGGACGTCACAGAAGCAGGTGGATGTGGGAATCTGGAGATCGGGGTGCTGTCAGTGTGTTAAGCTTCTCGGGCCCCCACTGTGGAATTACTGTGTGTTCACAAATAAAAAATAGAAGGCCTGTCCCTGTGGGGGTGGGGGTTACTGAATGACCTTGAAGGTGATCATCGTGCCACCCTTTGTCCTTGGAGGCCACAGGATTGGCTTGTGGGCTGGCTTTTTACCTGCCTATGTTGAAGGAACCATTCCCACCAACGCCTAAGGAGCCTCCTGGAGGAAAAGTCATCACCTTGTCCTCAGGGGTGAGGGTGGAGGGGTGGCCCGCTCTACTGGGGGCCGGGAGGGCTGGTGACCACTCAGTGTTACCCAGCACTGTCCTTGGCCCCAGTGCTATCAGCCTGGTCCCTCCAGGTCCCTACTGCCGGCGGCCTTTGGGGGTCTTATCAAGTATGAGCAGTTCTCCTGCACGTGTACATGTACACACATGTGTGAGCTCCAGCCTGTGGGCCAGACAGCCCCTCCCAGAAGGCAGCAAGGCCAGCCCCACTGGCTTCACTGCACGGGTGGCCACAGTGATGCCTGGTGCTCTCCTATGTTGCTCAATACTTTCATCATTTTTTCAACGTTTAAAACCTTTTTCCTGTTTGTTTGTTTTTGAGACGGAATCTCACTCTATCTGTCACCCAGGCTGGAGTGCAGTGGCGCAGTCTCGGCTCACTGCAACCTCCCCCTCCTGGGTTCAAACGATTCTCCTGCCTCAGCCTCCTGAGTACCTGGGATCACAGGCATGCGCCACCACGCCCGGCTAATTTTTGTATTTTTAGTAGAGACCGTGTTTCACCATGTTGGTCAGTCTGGTCTCGAACTCCTGACCTCGTGATCCGTCTGCTTCGATCTCCCAAAGTGCTGGGATTACAGGCGTGAGCCACCGCGCCCAGCCTAAAACATTTTTTTAACGTTCTTTTATAATTGGAAGAACTGAACTTGTAAAGAGTTTGGAAGGTGGAACCCAGGCAAGGGGCAATGTGTGGGGACCCTGGCTTGATGGGAGTCCAGACCCCACTGCCACATACACAGACATATGCATGTTACACACACATGCGAAGACACATGCACACACAGACATGCACACATATAAACAGACACATGTGCACACACAGACATGCACACATATAAACAGACACGTGCACACACAGACATGCACACATATAAACACATGTACACAGACATGCACACATATAAACAGACACATGCACACGCACACATATAAACAGACACATGCACACACAGACATGCACACATATAAACAGACACGTGCACACACAGACATGCACACATATAAAGACACATGCACACACAGATATGCACACATAAACAGACACATGCACACATATAAACACAGACACATGCACACATAAACGTGCACACAGACACGTGCATGTGTAAGTAAACATGCAGACACATGCACATACGTAACAGGTGCATGCAGACACACATGCACACATGTAAGCATGCACACAGACATGCCCTGAAGACATGCGTGCAGACACGTGCACACTTGCACGCAGTCACACAGGGACAGCGTTGTGGCTCAGCCTGCCCTGACATCTCTCCGCAGACATCCTGCAGTATTACCTGGCCTGCTCACCGCGCGCCACCAACCCCTTCCAGCAGGTGAGAGCCTGGGAGGCCAGGACTGGGGTTCAGGAGAGTCTGAAGTACGTTGCTCTGTGTGGAGGGGCCCAGGAGGCCTGGGGCCTGGCTCCTCAGCCTGCAGGACTGGGGAACTGGGGGAGGGAGCTGGACAGAGGCCATGTGGATGTCACCAATGGTCCCTGGGGTTACCATGCCAGTGACCTGGTGACCTGGCTGAGAGCCTTTCGGGGTGACCTGCTCAATGCACCCGCATCGCTGGGACTGCTTTTGCTCCTTGTGTTGGCCTTGGTGGGGGAAGGAGGAGCCCCAGGGATGCCTCTGTAGGGTAACCGTGTTCAGGCGTCCTGGTGGGGGAGTTTGAAGAGGTCGGCCACACCAACTGGTCAAGCCCCGTATGCACTGCCGGTCATTTCACCGATAGCACGTGACCCTCTGAATGCTGAGGGCCGTGTGACTGTGCTTTGCTTACTGGTGTGGGTGTGTGGTTGGCTGTTGCCACCTCAGGGCTCTGTGGTCTCTGGGTGTGTCCCCGGGGGAAGCAAGGGTAGGGAGTGCGCTGTTGGCCTGCAGGGTGGAGCCTTGATGGCCTCCCGGGCTGGACACCTTGCTGGTGGCCATGTTGGAGTGTCCTGGGGAGGGAGAGGCAGGCGGACCCCGCGGCACCCATGGACTTGGTCTCCTCTCTGGAGCAGAAGCTGTCTGGCAGCCACAAGGCGCTGGTGGAGATGCAGGATGTCGTGGCTGAGCTTTTGAGGACCGTCCCCTCGGAGCAGCCGGCCACTAAGGTGAGGGGCTGCAGGGCAGGCACTGGGGCGGGCAAGGGTCCTCTTTTCTCAGCATGAAAGAAAGTTGGGTGCAAACACAGCTCAGCGAATTTGGAGAAGGCACCAGGCTGGCCGAGTGGGGACCTGGTGTTTCCTTCCCCAGCCTTTTCTGCGTTAGCCTCTTCCTCCCTCCTTCATTCTTTTCCCCTGGGAATTTTTGGTAGGTTTTAAAAATCATTTCTTTTGAGACAGGCGCTTGCTGTGTTGCCCAGGTGGGTCTCAGGGCTGGGATGACAGACATGAGCCACAACACCCAACTTTTTTTTTTTGTAGTTGAGACGGACTCTCACTCTGTCACCCAGGCTGGAGTGCAGTGGTGCGATCTCGGCTCACTGCAGGCTCCGCCTCCCGGGTTCACGCCATTCTCCTGCCTCAGCCTCCCAAGTAGCTGGGATTACAGGCGCCCGCCACCACACCCGGCTGATTTTTTGTAATTTTTTTTTTTTTGTATTTTTAGTAGAGACAAGATTTCACTGTGTTAGCCAGGATGGTCTCAATCTCCTGACCTCGTGATCCACGTGCCTGGGTCTCCCAAAGTGCTGGGATTACAGGCGTGAGCCACCGCGCCTGGCCCACCACACCCAACTTTTAAAAAATAACTTTATTCTTTGTTTAAAAAGTAATACAACCTCTTTATATTTAAAAAAATTTTGAAGAAAATGGAAGGAGATGAGGGAAGAGAGTAACAGGATCAGATCCATTCTCAGGGTGAGTGCCCTGCGGGCTCTGTGGAAATTTGAGAGGATTCTTGTTTTTCCCTGTAGTGTTTTGGGCCCGGGCATTTCTATAATATGTTTTAAAAAATAAAGGCCCGGCGCAGTGGCTCACGCCTGTAATCGCAGCACTTTGGGAGGCCGAGGTGGGCGAATCACCTGAACCCAGGAGTTCAAGACCAGCCTGACCAACATGGTGAAACCCTGTCTCTACTAAAAATACATAAATTAGCTGGGCGTGGTGGTGCACGCCTGTAATCCCAGCTACTCGGGAGGCTGGGGCAGGAGAATCGCTTGAACCTGGGAGGCAGAGATTGCAGTGAGCGAAGATCACACCACTGCACTTCAGCCTGGGTGACAGAGTGAGACTCTGTCTCAAAGAATAAATTAAAAATAAAAAATACATATGTTGCTATACTCTTGATAAAACCCAAATCTCTTTGGAGGTGTTTGGTCCACCCGTGGGGATCCCTGCCCCTGTGCACACCACCCCAGCACTGGACATGAGAGGGAGGAGTGCGTCTGTGGGCACAAGTGTGGGTCTCAGACTCCATTTGGGAGCAGTTGGCCCTTCTCCAAGGAGCTCTTCACAAAGCTAAAAGCAGACAAACGTGTATACACACACAGGGCACACGGCACTCATGCCTGTCATCCCTGCACTTTGGGGGGGCTAAGGCAAGGGGATCACTTGAACCCAGGAGTTCGAGACCATCCTGGGCAACATAGCAAGACCCCATTCTACAAAAAACACAAAAACTAGCTAGGCATGGTGAAGCACGCCTGTAATCCCAGCTACTTGGGAGGCTGAGGCAGGAGGATTGCTTGAGCCCAGGAGTTCAGAGCTATAGTGAGCTGTGATAGCACCACTTCACCCCAGCCTGGACAACAGAGCAAGACCCTCTCTCTCTCTCTCTCTCTCTCTCCATATATATATATATATATAAAAAACATATACACACACATAAACATACAAATTAAAAATAAGTAAAAATTATACACACACACACACAGCTTTGATTTAAAGTAACTTTTTAGAATTTTTGTTACAGCGGGAGCCCCGCCTTGGTGTGTTTGCACTCGAATGGGTAGAGAGGTGGAATCATTTCCTGGGACCCCCCCATAGCACGGCACCCCAGACGGGGCAGCCTCCGCAGCAAACGTTTCTCATCTCAGCTCTTGGCAGGGCCGGCTTCTTCCAGGGCCTCCCTTTTGCTTGTAGACGGCGTCTTTTCCCACTGTCTTTGCAGGGCCATCCCTCTGTGGGTGTCTGTGTCCTGATCTCTTCTTTTTTATTTTTATTTATTTATTTATTTTTTTTGAGACAGTCTCGCTCTGTCGCCCAGGCTGGAGTGCAGTGGCACAATCTCAGCTCACCGCAACCTCTCCGCCTCCCAGGTTCCAGTGATTCCCCTGCTGAGTAGCTGGGATTACAGGCGCCTGCGCCACCCCCAGCTAATTTTCCTCTTCTTAGAAGGACACCTGTCACATGGGGCTAGGACCCACCCACGTGACCTTGGTTTACCTTCAACACCTCTTTAAAGGCTCTGTCTCCAAATGCAGCCCCTTTCTGAGGTTCTGGGGGTTAGGACTGCAACACAGGAATTCTGGAGGCACCATTCAGCCTGTAACAGTAGGCTCTATTATCCCGAAATATTTTTTTTTTTTTGAGACAGTCTCACTCTGTTGCCCAGGCTGGAGTGCAGTGCTGTGATCTCGGCTCACAGCAACCTTCGCCTCCTGAGTTCAAGCGATTCTCCTGCCTCAGCCTCCTGAGTAGCTGGGATTAGAGGCATGCGCCACCATGCCCAGCTAATTTTTGTATTTTTAGTAGAGACGGGGTTTCACCATGTT
>NW_012101710.1:2643839-2671701 GCF_000951045.1 Mandrillus leucophaeus
GATGGTCTCGATCTCCTGACCTCGTGATCCGCCCGTCTCGGCCTCCCAAAGTGCTGGGATTACAGGCTTGAGCCACCGCGCCCGGCCTGAAATAATACTTTTAAAAGCAGAGCAGGTCCTTGTCTGTAGACATGTGGGGGTTCGTTGTTTCTACCATTACGGTAAAGGGAGGTCTGTCTTCACATAGTGGCGACCACACTGGACAGGCGCTCCCGGGTCCTCGTGTCCTTGGTGGACCCCATGGGTCTGGGGAGGGGCCTGAGGTCGCCATTCTCAAGGCCCAGAGTCCTCGTCCTTAGGACCTGCACTGAGACCCCAGGGTGGGGGGTATCTCAGTGGCAGACTGTGGGGTAGAGGGAGACCTGGGGGCTTCCAAGACGGAGCGAAGCTGGCTCAAGGTTCTCCATCCAAATGAAGTGCTGACCACCTGTGGTGCGTGTCCCCCAGGACCCCCTCCTCCGTGTCCAGGAGGTGCTGAACGGCACGGAGGTGAACCTGCAGCACCTCACCGCCCTGGTGGACTGCCGCAGCCTGCATCTGGTGAGAGGCAGGGCCATGGTGGCTTGTGGGGTGGGAACAGGGGAGCAGCTGCTCAGAAGGATGGGGACCCCCATTAGACAGTGGGCCCTCAGTCCCGCCTCTGGGGGGTGGTCCAGGCCACCATGGCTGGACTGAGGGCCTCACACTGCCCCCTCCACCCTCCCTGTCTCTGAATCCTGCTGTCTCGTCCCGCGGCCTCAGGACTACGTGCAGGCGCTGACCGGCTTCTGCTATGACGGCGTGGAGGGCCTCATCTACCTGGCCCTCTTCTCCTTCGTCACAGCCCTCATGTTCAGCTCCATCGTCTGCAGCGTCCCACACACTTGGCAGCAGAAGAGGTGAGGAGCCCCGGCGGTCGCGGGAGGTTGCCCCAGGCCACGTGGCATGCAGGACGCTTCGGGGCATGCCTTTATGGACACCTGTGTGTCAGTCCCAGAGGTGGGGGACAGACACCTCCTCACCTGGTGACCCTCCCTAGGCCTCTGTGGTGTCTCTGAGGCTGCCGGCTCCCGGGTGAGCCTCCCCATTCCACAGGAGGAAAACAGCATGGAGGAGCTCCTGGCCTGGGTTGCAGGAGTCCAGAGCAGGCAGTGGGGAGGACTGGGGTCCCCTGTCCCCAGACTGGCTCTATGCCCTACGCCCTGAGAGCTGGCCTCAGACTGTCTACTCCACACCCCCTCCCAGGCAGGGGTCCCCCACTATGGGGTGCAGGTGCGCGGAGCTGTGGGAGAAAGGTCAGTGGTCCGCTGTGCAGGCTTAGCTCTGCCGGGGTAGTCCAGGTAGCTGTGGCCCCCAGCTGAGTGACCAGGATAGAAGCCAGCTCTCCTGGAGCCACTATGTCCTCCCCTTTGAAGTGGGGGTCCTGGCGGCCCCTGCCTGAGTCTCCCCACTCAGTACTGGGTTGAGTGGTGTATAGAGGTGACAGGCCCCTTCCCTTGCCGGGGCTCCCATGGCTTATCTTTGAGACCTTCGCCTCCCCTCTTGGACTGTGGCTGCTGCTTGGTGGCCCAACATGGACGGCAGATAGCTCAGCTCAGTTTTATTCCTTTTGTCTGGATTTCTATGATCTTCCTTTGTGATGGTGAGAGTGATGCTGCCGATGATGGTGGTAGTGGTGATGGAGGTGGTGATGGTGATGATTGTGGTGGTGATAACGGTGATGGTGGTAATGATGGTCATGGTGGTGATGGCGATGGTGGTAATGACGGTGATAGTGATGATTGTGGTGGTCATGGTGATCATGATGGTGGTGGCCATAATGATATGGTGATGGTAATGATGGCAGTGGTAATGGTGGTAATGATGGTGATGGTGATGGTGGTGGTGGTGATGGTGGTGATGACGGTGATGGTGATGATGTTGGTGATGGTGGTTGTGATGGTGATGATGATGACGGTGGTGATGATAATGGTGATGGCAGTGGTGATGTTGGTGATGATGGTGATGATGGTGATCATGGTGGTGGTGATGGTGATGATGTTGGTGATGGTGATGATAGTGGCGATGACAATGGTGTTGGCAGTGGTGATATTAGTGATGATGGTGATGGTGATGGTGGTGATGGTGGTTGTGATGGTGATGGTGATGATGGTGATGATAATGGTGATGTTGGTGATGATGGTAATGGTGGTGGTGGTTGTGGTGATGGTGATGGCATTGGTGATGTTGGTGATGATGGTAATGGTGATCATGATGGTGATGGTGGTGATGATGGTGATGGTGGTTGTGGTGATGGTGATGGCAGTGGTGATGTTGGTGATGATGGTAATGGTGATGGTGGTGGTGGTGATGGTGATGATGGTGATCATGATGGTGATGGTGGTGATGATGGTGATGGTGGTTGTGGTGATGGTGATGGCAGTGGTGATGTTGGTGATGATGGTAATGGTGATGGTGGTGGTGGTGATGGTGATGATGGTGATCATGATGGTGGTGGTGATGATGGTGATGATGTTGGTGATGGTGGTGATGATGACAGCGGCGATGACAATGGTGTTGGCAGTGGTGATATTGGTGATGATGGTGATGATGGTGATGGTGGTGGTGATGGTGGTTGTGGTAATGGTGATGGATGATGATAGTGGTGATGATGATGGTGATAATGGTGATGGCAGTGGTGATGCTGGTGGTGATGGTAATGGTGATGGTGGTTGTGGTGGTGGTGATGATGATGGTAATGGTGGTGGTGGTTGTGGTGATGGTGATGATGATGGTGATGGTGATGGCATTGGTGATGTTGGTGATGTTGGTGATGGTGGTGGTGATGGTGTCAGTGGCAACAAAGATGGCAGACATAGGGGAGTAGATAAGAGCGTAGCCCTGGACCCACAGGGCTAGATTCAGATCCTGTCTCTATCCTTGCCTATTGTATGATGTGGGCAAGTCACTTAACCACTCTGGGCCTCAGTTTCCCTCACTGTAAAAAGGGAGTTGTAAGAGGACTCAGCTGGAGTGTCGAGTGGGCACTCAATGAACCACTGCGTGTGAGGGGCTTGGCTGGTGGCCCCTGTGCAGCCAAAAGCTACCACTGTCCTGTTTCTGAAGTGCTTGCTGCCAGGCAACCTATCCTGGGTCCCATCTGGGACCTCTTGGAGTGTGGAGGAGCTCCAGAGTGCCAGAGGCTCGCGTAGAGTGGAAGACAGAAAGCCAGAGGGCAGCAGGGCTGGGAAAACTGGCTCAGGCCACCCAAGGGTGCGGTTGGATCCTGCAGAGCCAAGAGACACCCCAGCCTCCTGCTCCCTTAAGAGGCACGCTAACCTCTTGTACCCTCCCAGGAGGGGCCCCGCACTCTTTTTTCAGTAAGCAGCCAGCCAGCCTTGCCATGCACAGGCCGTAGTACAGGGCCTGGCACTCAGGTGACCACACCGGTCTCTTAGCACCCCACCTTGCAAGGGCAGGGCTGGATGCAGAGCCGGGTGACCTGCCCATAGTCCCACATGTAGTATGCACGTGGCCGAGCCAGGACTGGAACCAGAAGTGTCTGTCTGCACCAGAGCTGACCCCTGTGGGTCTGTGGCCAGCTCCTTCCTGCTGGGGCCTGAGCCTGTGCTGCGTGTCCCTCCTCACAGAGGCCCTGATGAGGACGGGGAGGAGGAGGCCGCTCCAGGGCCACGGCAGGCGCACGACAGCCTTTACCGCGTCCACATGCCCAGCCTGTACAGCTGTGGCAGCAGCTATGGCAGTGAGACCAGCATCCCGGCCGCGGCCCACACCGTCAGCAACGCCCCGGTCACTGAGTACATGTGAGTTGAGGGGGGGCCTAGTGGGGCCAGCAGACACATCGCATCTGAGAGCCTGGATCCAGGCTGGCGCTAGCTCGAGGGAAGGGGTTGGAGAAGGGGCAGCCTCTGGGCTGGGGAGCCCTGGCCTTGAGTGCCTCCTGCCCCAGGTGAACACGGTCCAGGGGCCATGGGGAGGCCACGTGGCCACATGGAGGTTCCGTGTCCAGGGCACAAGGACTCTGTGGCCAAGGACCTCAGGGCCCAGCTACATGGTGGGCAGGTGGCTCGGAGGGAGTGAACTCTGGCTGGGCCCAGGTGGACAGGGGTCTCTCTGTGGGCCCTCTCTGAACCCTTTGTTACTGTGCTGGGTTCGTCGGACCCCCAGTGGGAATGGATATGCCCATCCCTGTGGAAGTCAGGATCAAAGATGGGGGTGCCAGGCAGAGCTGGGTGGGCACAGCCGGCCCACCCATGGGCCCCCCGACCTGGAGCTGGGACCACGTGGCCAGCAGGCACTCACGGCCTCTCTCCCCTCATGCCTCAGGAGCCAGAATGCTAATTTCCAGAACCCCCGCTGTGAGAACACCCCACTCATTGGGCGCGAGTCCCCGCCGCCCTCAGTAAGTCTTGGGGCAGGAGGGTGGATGGGGGGCTGCTCAGCCTTGGGGATCCGCTGTTCCACTGCATCGGTGGGCTGGTGTGGCACGTGCGGCTAGTGTAAGCTCTGGGGGCAGCTGTGAGCCACCACCACTGGGGTCCTAGGTGACCCTTCCCAGCTGGGACCTCTCTGCAGGGCGCCCGGCCTGAGTAGACAGGGCTAGGTGGGCCTGCCAGCTCCTCCTGGCCAGCTTTGGAGTGCCCTGGGGCCAGAGTGGGCAGCCTCGGGGCCAGCCACCCAGTGGGTCAGCTCTCAGGCCCTTTCTTGGGGAAGGAGAGAGGGTGGGCGGGCAGGTGTGGCCCCACTGTGGCCCTCCCAGCTCATAGGCACGGCCCTGCACCAGGCCCTCCCTGGCCTCACCCACCATTCTCTGTGCCTTCTGGACCTGTGGGGTGCCACCGCTCCAGTTCCCGGGGCCCTGACTCTGCCTCCTTTTCTTTGTCTTCCTTGAGTCTTTTCCTGAGTGTCCACCCATGGCTGTTCCAGCCCAGGCCTGGTGTCCCCTCTGACTTCCTGAGTAAGACACAGGCAGGCGGGGACAGGGTGCCGAAGAGAAGGAGCTTGTGGCAAAGCTGAGGGACCGGGGAGGAGGCAGACAGGGCTTGGGAGGCTGAAGACTGCCTTGCTCAGAAATCCACATCCCGGAGCCGCTGTCGTGGTCCCCTGTAGCACAGAACTGGGCCTGGGGTGCCTGGGAGGGGCCAGCCCTGTGAGCCTCAGGCCATCCAGGTGCAGGCCCAGTCCCGCTCGGCTGCCCTCGTCCTTGCCATCACATGGCCCACAGCCCGCTCCCGGCCCCGCACCCTGGCGTTGAGGCCGCGCTCTCTCTCTCTCTCTCTCCTGCACCCCACCCACCCTGGGCCCTCCTAGCGCTATCTGGCTGCCCTGGACTCTGGCAGCCACGCGGGCTGGCAGTTTAAGCCCATGGACAGTGCCCGAACGCTGTGGTAGCTGTGCCCTCAGAGCGACAGGTACTGACCCACCGGGTCCCCCACCCCGCACGGCCACCCGCCTGCGCCTCCCGCCTCTGCCCTGCACTCACTGCCGCCCTGCCGTCGGCACTGGGCTGGGGCTCCATCTGTCCGGCTCCTGTTGGCAGGGCCAGCTCTGAGCGCCGCAGCCCAGCCAGAGACTTCTAATGCCGGCTGTGGGTCTGCCAGCCTCACAGTGGGGTTGGCAAGTCCCCTTCCAGGCTCCCCCTGCCCAGCTGCTTGGCCTCTGGGGACTCTGCCACCAGCTCCAAGTGGCCCCAGCCCCTTCTGTCACCTCCCAGTGAGGAATCCATGCACCCAGACCCCTGTATGTGCCTAGGGCCATGGGCGTGTGGCCAGCAGGCCCTGCCCTGGAGGCACCAACTGCGTATCGGGGGTGTGTACACGGACAGGCGTGTGCCGGCGAGCACGCGAGCTTCTCCCGCTGGTCCCACGGTGGTGTGGGTGCCTGCTTGGGCTCCTTCAGGGGTCTGGGCGTGTGCCCCGTCCCGTCCCACCCCACCCCCCGCCTTGTGCTGCATGTCCGTGGAATGACGAGGCTCTGGGCCGTGGCTCTTTCCTCCCACCCCTTCCATGGCGTCCCCACAGGCTGCTCGAAACCTTCTAGGTGTCCCAGGAGGGCTCTCGGGGACCCGGGAAGCTCTGTGCGTCTGAGTCTGGGGACTGTGGGGATGGGCCTGGGGCCCTGGGGTTCTGGAGCCCACCTGGGATGGGAGCCAGCCTGCCAGGTCTCCTCACCACCACCGGCTCCTGACCCGCGTCAGGCCTGTGGGTCCATTGCACTGTCTGGCCTCAGCACATGCCTCGCGCGTGTGCGTTTCTCTGTGAGCACACACATGCACTCTCATGCACACACACGTGCACTCAAGACCTTCACACTCCTGGCTGGACGAGGGCGCCCACGACGTGCAGGCCAGCTGCAGAGCCAGGCACACGGCAGCACCCCCTGCAGCCGCCTCTGTTCCTAAGTCCAAGACCTCCAGGAGCCCACAGTGGGGTCCCCCACGGGAGTGGGGGGCGGCATTGTTCCAGCCTCCTGTGTGGCTTAGGGGGCTCTCCTTCCATAGCGTGAAGGGGCAGAGTGGCCCAGGGGATGTCCTCAGGCTGGGGCCTCTGTACTCCTGCATGCTATGGCCTGGCTGTAGGAGGACCCGGCCCTGGGCTGGGAGGAGGCCTTGGCCTGGCCCTGAAGGGTGGCTGGTTTGTGTCCTTCAGGTCCTGGGCACATTGGGTGCAGGTAGGGCTGTGGAGCTGTGGCTTCTGGGGGTGGCAGAGCTCTGCCTGGCCCGACGCCCGAATGCCGCTGATGTGGGCATGGGGGGGCCATGTGTACACCCTTCCTCAGAGCAGACATCCCCTGCCCTGAACCTGGCGAGTCTGGGGGCTGCCCCTCCCTCAGCCCCAGCCAGGCCCAGAGCACAGGGCCCCCCAACCCGCGGCCCCTCCTGTGCCCCTCCCTGTAGGCTCTGTCAGGGCACCCTGTGCTGTCCCATTCTGCCCCCAGGGCTTCTGGCTCAGCCGAGTGAGGACCACGCGGAAGACGCCCCTGACTGTGTGTGCCATGCAGGGGCCCTGCTGACACCTCCCCTTGTCTCCCTCCAGTACACCTCCAGCATGAGAGCCAAATACCTCGCCACGAGCCAGCCTCGCCCTGACTCCAGCGGCAGCCACTAGACGGCGCCCGGCAGCCACCCACCCCACGTGCCAACTGCCCCTCCCTGTGCCAGCACTGCCGCTTCCACCCGGGCCACCCACCGGACCCTCGCACACTGCACCAGGCCCACCCCGGACGCGTCTGCAGGCCGCTTGCCCTCCTCTCCCCTCCCCGCAGGGGCACAGTGGAAACGCAGGGGCTCTGGGCCCGTACCGCCAACTCGGGTCACACCCGAACGCTGCCGCCAGCCGATGCCCCAACACTGCACGCCACCTACTATCCTGGCACGCTCCCTCTGCAGATGGCCGCCACACCCACAAGTCCTGGCCGCACCCAACCTGTGCTGTCGCCGGCCCTTCCTTCCACAGCTCTCCTTCTTCCTGCCCGGCACTTCTGTGGACCCCTTCTTCGTTCACAGGCACGGCTGGGGCTGCTCTGTGTTGGCGCCTGCTGGCCACTGAGGGACGGGCACATGCCACCTGCTCATCTCTGCCCTGCGGTCCCCCCATGGTCCCTCCGCGTGCCTGTCTCTCTGCAGTGCCCTCCTTGCCCGTGCAGCCCACCCACCCACAGGCTCACCCCTCCTGCCAGCTGCCAGAGGCCCCCTCCAGCAGGGCCTCTCTCCATCACCTCAGCTTCACTCTCTCCCTCAGCACCCGCCCTGCCGGAGGCCCCAGCCCTCCACGCACAGCAGGGGCCACGTGGAGCCCGGGCTGCTCACCCGCCACCCAGTGCTGGCTGCCTTCTTGGTGCCAAACCCCCTTCCCCCACCCAGAGACTGGGCAGCTGTGTCTGGTTCATTCTTTGCACTAACCACATTTGTCATCTCTAGGGCAGGCCGGGGCTGCGGGCTGAGGGGGACCGCTGGCACCCCCTTCCCTCCCTTCTTGGTTCCATTTCCATCCGTGACAGGTACAGCGTCCCAGGACCCTGGCCTGAGGGGCTGGACCCGAGCCGTCTGTGAACGTCCCTCAGCCCCTGTCATCCCCTCTTGGGACTAACCACTAACCTCACCCCCCAGCCTCCACGGGTGCCCCTGGCTGGCCCAGAGCCGGCAGCGTGAGCCCAAGTCCGGGCTGGAGCCGAGGCCGGAGCAGCTGGCTGGGAGTCAAGGCTGCAGTAGCGTTTCTTCATGGGGTGCTCCAGGGGGTGCCAAAGACCAACAGGCAGCCCAAGGGCCTGGACACCCCTCCCCAGGCAGGTGCTGCCCCAGGAGGACTGTCCTCGGGAATGAACCTCCCGCAGGCTGTGGACTGAGGTCCTGTGGCCTCGGTCTCCCTCCCGGTGAAGTGGGAGCGAGGCTTCCCTACGGTGCTTTTGGCTTTAGTGTACGATGTTTGCTGTGCTTCCCGCCATGGAGGGCAGAGCCATGCCACATCAGGATCGGACGTGCTGCCCCTTCCAGCCCTAGCCCTGGCCCAACCAGCCCAGCCCTCGAGGCTTGATGCCTGTGCCAAGGCCAGGGGCAGCCAGAGGGCAGCTGGATGGCCGCGTGCGGGGGTCAAGGCCGGGCCCTGCAAGGGACGGGCCACCAGCCCCAGCAGTTTACAGACACGTGGCTCTTCCTCCCAGAGCAGCCGGCAGCTACCTGGACCGGAAATGTCCTCATCCCTTCCCTGGGGCCAGGCTCTGCCCTGCCCTTCCTCTGTGAACCCCTCCTTTCTTTGTGCTGGTATTTGGGACCAAAAATGGGGATGTGGGAGGGCAGAGTGGGGAGGGGAGTCCATGGGCCTGGGACCCCAAGCCAGGGCGTCTGAGATCCCCAGACGTGACCAAACCTCAGTGGAGGGGCCTCTGCTTCAGGCCCCGCGTGGCTGACATTCTGAGCCCCCTTGGAGGCCCCACCACAGTCAACCTGCCCAGTCTTTCCTCTGGGCTTGACCCGCCAGGGGAGCTCTCCAGAGCTAAGGCCGGGAGGGAGGCCCTGGCACTCTCTGGCCTGGGTGCCCGCCAAGCGCCCTGCGACCGCTCAGAAGCACAAATGCTGTCCATGGCCGCGAGGCTGCCTGCCAGGTGAATGGACATAGCTCGAGAGACGGCGAGGCCCGGGCTTCCAGCCTCGTGCTGTCTCGGGACTCCCGACCATGGTGTGCGTGTGTGCCCGTCTGTGACTTTCTACTCACCGAGGTTGAAGAAAGGAAACAGGGAAAATCAAAAGGGGTTCAAACCCCACCTCAGTAGGTGGAGGGGAGCGCCTGCCGTTGGTTGTACTTTTGTTCTGAGTTTTCAGTGCCCTGTTCCTAACTACTCCATCCCATGACCTCACCACACCTACTGGGGGCATCTGGCTGGTGCCTGCTGCCATGGCCGGGCCCCACTCTCACCCTGCACAGGGGGTCTCACAGCTCCCAGGCGCACAGCTTCATTGGAAGGACAGGGTGGCCCTGGGGACAAGAGGGAGGAGCCCATGGGCTTACCTCACCGAGGGGGCTCCTCAGCAGGCATCCACTACCCCAGGAGCCCTCCACATGTCATGGCAAGCTTGGTAGTGAACGGGCCTGGTTGGGAGCAGCCCCTGGCCCATTGCCCACCCACCCATCTCACTATGCAATTTGAGTTCCAAGCACCATTTGCTCCTGCCCTGGGGCCAGCTCTGCCCAGCCCTGGGAGGGGTGGTGAGGCAGCGCCCTGGACCCCAGAACCTCAGACAGGGGCAGGCGGGGGACCAGGGCCCCTCCTGTGGGATCTTTGTTTTGTGTTTAACCATAATGGTTGTGTACTGAACCACTTCATATTTGTTATATATAATATATATATATAATCTTAAGACTCAGCCTCCTGGTTTACTCCCCGCCCCACACACCGCCCGGGCATCTGACCTCCCCCACCCCAGTGTGATTTAACATCCAGGAACTGAGGCCTGAATCATTTTGCATTTCCCCCTCCTCCAGCCTCCGTAGGGCCATGGCTGTATGTACTGTCGCTGTGTTTTTTTGTTTTTTAGAACTGGGTTTGGGGGCTGATTTTTATTTCTTTGGGGGCTTTATTTTTCTTGGCAAATACTAAAAATCTCGTCAATGTAATTTCTGTGGTTTCTATTCAGCTTGGGTTTCATGTTTTAAAATAAACAAATTTTAAACAAGCCTCTCTTCCTGAGCTGCTCTGGCTCCTGGCTGGGCACTCCACGGTAGGGAGTCCGCGGCTCCAGGCAGGGGCAGTGGGAGTACAGGGGAACTCTGAGAGCGGGACCGACCAGGTCAGCTCAGAGGGGTGGGCTGGGCGCCGGGAACGGGTGGGCGGGGCCTCTCGGGGTTGTGGGCGAGTTTCCAGGGGTGGGCGGGGCCTCGGAGTGACTTGGCGGGGCGCCGGGGACAGGCTCTCCAGGGATGGGGTAGGCGGGGGCTCTCGGGGTTGTGGGCGGGGCGCCGGGAACGGGTGGGCGGGGCCTCTCGGGGTTGTGGGCGGGTTTCCAGGGGTGGGCGGGGCCTCGGAGTAACTTGGCGGGGCGCCGGGGACAGGCTCTCCAGGGATGGGGTGGGCAGGGCTTCTGGAGTGAGTGGGCGAGGGCCTTGCAAAATGGGTGGGCGAGGCCGGGCGCGGTGGCTCACGCCTGTAATCCCAGCACTTTGGGAGGCCGAGGAGGGTAGATCACGAGGTCAGGAGATGGAGACCATCCTGGCTAACATGGTGAAACTTCGTCTCTACTAAAAAGACAAAAAATTAGCAGGGCGTGGTGGTGGGCACCTGTAGTCCCAGCTACTCAGGAGGCTGAGGCAGGAGAATGGCGTGAACCCGGGAGGCAGAGCTTGCAGTGAGCCGAGATCACACCACTGCACTCTAGCCTGGGCGACAGAGTGAGACTCTGTCTCAAAAAAAAAAAAAAAAAATTATAGGTGGGCGAAGGCGCCGGGAAGGAGATCTCGGGGATGGAGTAGGAGGAGCCGAGATGTGTATAAGAGACAGACTCTAGCCTGGGCGACAGAGTGAGACTCTGTCTCAAAAAAAAAAAAAAAAAAATTATAGGTGGGCGAAGGCGCCGGGAAGGAGATCTCGGGGATGGAGTAGGAGGAGCCGCTTGGAGCAAGTGGACAGGGCCACGCTCGCTGGGTGAGCGGTGTCTCGCAGGCTCAGGGTGCTTGCTGACCGGGCGTCCGTGTGCAGAGCAGCGATGGATCGGAGGGTCTGGAGCTGGGAGTGCTGATCCCATCCATGTGGTGAAAGCCTCACTTTGCTGTCCGGACACACACTGCCAGGGGCCCGCCGGGACCGGGATCGCTGTGCAGAGGCCCCACTGGCCCTCAGGAGAGGTGGGGGGGCCTGGCCGGGAGCAGGGATGATGGAGGGATCAAGTGGCCAGGTTGCAGCAATGATGGGTTCGGGGCCGAGCTCTTCCTGAGCCCCCAGTGTCACCACTCCCTGTCCTTCCAGAAGCAGCACCGCGGCGGATTCCTGTGCTCCCTGGGCTGGGGGTCCTCTAGCGCCCTTCCTGGAGGCCCGCACAGGGCCCACATGTTTCAAGGACCCCCCTCACCCCACGCTTCTGCTAAGAAGCAGGCTTGGAAAGGCACATAACCCTGTGATAACACATCTACTTCACAGGGCGCTGTTAGGACCCCCAGAGTTGGGGGAGGCCCCTGTTGACCAGCAGAGCATTTGTCTCCCATGCCTGGGTGCACAGGCTTGGAACACAGGTGGCAAGGGAGCCACTAGGCCCAGCAGAGGACGCTGGGGCTCTCTCTGGCTCCCAGCTCTCAGGGCACCTGTGTTTGTGGGCTGGTGCGGGGGCAGGGTCCGCTGGGCAGGGCCCCTTCCTCCTGCCACCAGCACACACCAGCAGTTTTGCCCAGTGTGCTTGGATTTGACCATGGCTGCTCCAGGGTGGGCTCCAGGACAGGCCGGCTGTGAAGGAAGGCCGCTGAGCTCCCCAGAGTGGAGATGCCAGAGTTTCAAGGCTTCTGGGAGTCATGTGATAAGGGACATCTGAGGCTAGGAGCCCAAAAGGAGAGAACTCCAGGCTTGGAGCAAGAACCAGCAGCCACAAGGGGAAGACCCTGGGCATGTCCCGCCCCTCTCAGATCTCCATCCCCGTCTCTCTATCAGGAAAGGCAGAAAACAACACCCATATTCCTAACAGGACAGGGGTGGGAGGGTTTGGCGGGGGGTGGCGCATACCACTCATCCACTCACCCGGCTGGTGTTTCTAAGTCCAACCACTGTTCTGGGCACTGGAGTGCACCCAACGAACCGAAGGACAAAGGGCTCTGCCCTCAAAGAGCTGATGCTCCGGTGGGAGAAAAACGACACAATTAACCAGCAGATGATGGAACACATGAGAATTTGCTGCAGGAAAACGATCGTGGTGGAGGGATCAGGAGGGCAGGGACAGGGGTGTTGGCTGGCCAGGTGCAATTTCCAACAGTCAGGAAAAGCCTCCCTGGAAAATGGCAGCCAAGAGAGACTGCTGGAGGCCAGGAAGCACATGAGGTCCCCACTGCTGCTATCACAAAGCACAGCAAGCTCCGTGGGCTTAAGACAACGCATGATCCTACTGTTCTGTGGGCCGGAAGTCTATGTGCTAGAGCCAAGGCGTTGGCAGGGCTGGTTCCTTCTGGAGGCTCTGAGGGGAGAGAGTCCAGGGGAGAGTTCATTTCCTTGCCCTTTCCAGCTTCTAGAGGCACCCGCATTCCTTGGCTGGTGGCCCCTTCCTCTACCTTCAAAGTCAGCAGCAGAGAACACTAGAGAACATCTCTGGCTCTGACCCCAACCCCCCTGCCTGTGCTTACACTGGGCCCACGTGGGTAACTTCCAATCATCTTTCCATTTCAAGATCCACAATTAACTCGTGTTTCCAAAGTCGCTTTGCTTTGCCATGCTAAGTCTGGGGGTGAGGACGTGGACAACTTTGGGAGCCATTATCCTGCCTACCATGGGAAGTCAGGTTTAGTTTTGAGGCTATCTGAGGAAAGCAGGTTCCAGAAGAGAGAACAGCCAGTGCAAGTGCCCAGAGGCAGATGCATGCCTGGTGTGTTCAAGCCAGGAGGTGAGGCTGGCCGGAGCGGAGGGAGCTAGGACGAGACTGGGTGGCTGAAAGTGGGAGAGACTTTGACATTGAACCAGAGGGAGGTGGGAGCCATGGAGGGTCTATGATTAGAGTGTCAAGACCTAACATTCTTTTTTCTTTTTTTTTTTTCTGAGATGGAGTCTCACTGCGATGCCTAGGCTGGCATGCAATGGTGCGATCTCACTGCAACCTTCGCCTTCCGGTTCAAGCAATTCTCCTGCCTCAGCCTCCTGAGAAGCTGGGATTATAGGCACCTGCTACCGCACCTGGCTAATTTTTGTATTTTCAGTAGAAACGGGCTTTCACCACATTGGCCAGGCTGGTCTCAAACTCCTGACCTCAAGTGATCCGCCCGCCTTGGTCTCCCAAAGCGCTGGGATCACAGTCGTGAGCCACTGCACCCGGGCCCTAACATTCATTTTAATAGGATTGCCCTGGCTGCTGAATTGGGAAGGGGACGGAGCAAAAGTGGAAGACCAATTAGCAGACTGCTGCAGGGGGGCAGGTGAGAGCTGATGGTGGCCGGGCTGGGTGCAGGGAGTGAGAAGAGACTGAGTTCTGGAGGGTAACACCAGCAGCACCTCCTGGCAGGCTGGGCATGGGTGTGGGGCTTGGATCGAGCAACTGGCTGGGGGCGGAGGGTAGGGTATTGTCATAAATCGAGATGGGGAGAGCGCGTGATTGGGTCGGGGAGGTCAGGGGTCCAGTTTGGGGCATATTGAGCCTATTAGCCATCAAGGGGTGTGGGAGGTGGTGGGATGTACAGTCTCTGGGGTTTGAGGGGAGCACTGGACTGGAGATGCTTTGGCAGTTGGGGTCTTTGGCATGGATACAGTGTTTAAAGCCACCAGCCTGGGTGAGATCGCCAAGCGGGTGTGTATCAAAGAGGAGACAGAGGACCAAAGACTGGGTCTGGGCCCCCCTCCCACCCGGTGTACAGAGTCTGGGAAAAGAGGGAGCTGCAAAGGAGAGGGGAAGGGGTGAGCTGAGAGGAAGCCCAGGAGAGCGGGTGTCCTGGAGGCCACATGACAGCATGTCATGGAGGGATGGAGGACCACGCCAAACGCTGCTGATGATCAAGCTCAACGAGGACTGGGATGTGGCCTGCACATCTGGTGACCATGAGTCACCTGGGGCACAACACACATCTGGTGAAGCCTCCCAGCTGGTCCAGGACAGCACGGGAGAGGAGGAATGGGCACAACGGCAAGTCTTTTTTTTTTTTTTTTTTCCTGGCTCTGTTTCCCAGGCTGGAGCGCAGTGGCCTGATCTCAGCTCATTACAACCTCCACCTCCTGAGTTCAAGCGATTCACCTGCCTCAGCCTCCCAAGTAGCTGGGATTACAAGCGCCCACCATCACGCCTGGCTAATTTTCATATTCTTAGTAGAGATGGAGTCTCACCATGTTGGCCAGGCTGGTCTCAAACTCCTGACCTCAAGTGATCCACCTACCTCGGCCTCCCAGAGTGCTGCACCCAGCCAACGTGTATGTTTTCAGATGGGGAAATAATGGCATGTTTGTAAGGTTAGTAGGACTGATCCAGTAGACAGCAAATGAATGCAGGGGAGGAGAGAGGCGATGTCATCAGTGGCACGATGTTCTTGAGTAGCCAAGAGGAGCTGGACCCAGGACACAGTGGAGGCTGGCTGCAGACAGGAGTAGGGCCCCGTGGGGGACATGTGGGTGGGTCTCGGAGGGTCTCATGAAATAGGAAGGCAGCCAGGTGGGCAGGAAGGGGTGGGAGCTGAGGAGAGAGGAGGAAGGGTGAGCCACAGGAGAGGAATGGTGGGATCCCTGAGGCCCCCTGGGGTCCATGGTCTGGGACTCCAAGTGAGACTAGACAGAGGGTGAAGTGGCTTTTCTCCAGCTATGTTTGGCTGCCCAGGTACAGAAAGTGGACTGGCTGCAGCCAGGTGACAGGTCCTGCCAAGAGATGATGATGAAGGCAAGATCAAGCCCAGGAGGCTCAGCCCTGAGATTGCAGCCAGGTGAGGGTACGCTTGGGTGGGAGGGTGGAGACGGGGAGGGTGGGAAGATCATTAAGGGATCATCAGGACAGGCAGGTGAAGGCAGAGCGGGAGGCAGGGATGACTGAGGGTAAGGCCATGGGCAGGGCCAGGCCTGGAGAGTGACCATGAGTGGGGGCCTGGGGGAGAGGGTGTTTGGAGGGAGGGGACGCCAAGGTCACCAAGAACAGACCCCTGAGCAGTGCAGAAGAGGGGTGCTGCAGCCGGGCATGGGGCTCACGCCTGTTCATCCCAGCACTTTGGGAGGCCGAGCAGATGGATCACCTGAGGTCAGGAGTTTGAGACCAGCCTGACCAACATGAGGAAACCCCGTTTCTACTAAAAATACAAAAATTAGCTGGGTGTGGTGGCGGGCACCTGTAGTCCCAGCTAGTTGGCAGGCTGAGGCAGGAGAATCACTTGAATCTGGGAGGCAGAGGTTGCAGTGAGCCGAGATCGTGCCACTATACTCTAGCCTGGGTGACAGAGCGAGAGTCCGTCTCGAGAAGAAGGAGGAAAGAAGAAAGAAGAAAGAGGAGTGTCTGGGAGTGTGAACCGAAATCTTCTCGGAAAGAGGGAGCCCGTGGATACCCACACAAGGCCAGGTGGGCAGCAGGTGGCAGCTCCCGTCCCAGAAGCCAGAGTTCAGGATGAGGCAGGGAGGATGAGAAGGGGCTGGGGTGGCGGTGAGAGCTGCTGTGTGGACCGCAAGTGCCCAGCAGGTGGCGCCGCGTGCTCAGAGGAGGAAAGACTGGGCAGGCCCCTCCCTGCAGTTCCGGCCGTGCTGGGCCAGGCCTGGGAATCTGCATTCCCCACCTTGCCTGGAGGCTGCTGGGGAGCAGGGTGAACCATGGCTTAGCTGAGGTTGCGATGCCATCCCCCAGAGCCGGGGCAGACAGCAGCTACAGGAGGGGGCCTGGGGCTTCTTGCCGCAGGAAAGTGGGTCAGGCGTGCCCTCCACAGGACCCGAACTGCATGAGCCAGGCTTCGGTCATGGTGCTGAGTTGTGCCAGGAACTCTGAAGAACAAGCACGGGGCTGCAAGGGTGTCCTTCTTCCCCACTCTTTGGGGCTGCACCCCTGGGCCTGGGAAAGGTGGGATTTGGAAGGGGTGAGAAACCGCCTGCCATCATCACCAGCCAGTGTCCAGAGACTGCTCGGGTTGTACAAGGCTGGGAAGTGGGGTCCTAGAGGCCTGCACGGGGGAGGCAGGGGGTGCATGGTGGCGGGGGAGCGGTTACAGTTCTGAGCCTCCAACCTCAGCACAGTGACATCATCAGGGCAACCTCCAGCCTCCAGGGGCCGAGATGAGGAGCCCCTATCCTGGGGTCCCTCCTTGGGATGCACAGAGTCCAGGTGCCTTTTTATTTTGTTTATTTATTTATTTTGAGATGGAGTCTTGCTCTATTGCCCAGGCTGGAGTGTAATGGCACAATCTCAGCTCACTTCAGCTTCCACCTCCTGAGTTCAAGCAATTCTCCTGCCTCAGTCTCCCAAGTAGCTGGGATTACAGGCACCCGCCACTGTGCATGGCTAACTTTTGTATTATTAGTAGAGATGGGGTTTCACCATGTTGGCCAGGCTGGTCCCAAACTCCTGACCTCAAGTGATCCACCCACTTCGGTCTCCCAAAGTGCTGGGATTACAGGTGTGAGCCACCACGCCCAGCCCTATTTTATTTTTATTTATTATTAGATGAGGTCTTGCTGTTTCCTCGGCTGGTCTGAAACTCCTGGCCTCAAGTGATCCTCCTGCCTTGACCTCCCAAAGGGCTGGGAGCAGAGGCATGAGCCACCAAGCACAGCCCTTCTGTTTTTTAAAAAAATTAAAGAGGTCAGGCACAGTGGCTCATGCCTGTACTCCCAGCACTTTGGGAGGCCAAGGCAGGAGGATCACCTGAGGCCAGGAGTTTGAGACCAACCTGGGCAACATGGCAAAACCTTGTCTCTACTAAAAACACAAAAATTCGCCAGGTGTGGTGGCGCACACCTCTTATCCTACCTACTTGGAAGGCTGAAGTGGGAGAATCTCTCGAACCTGGGAGGCAGAGGTTGCAGTGAGCTGAGATTGCACCACTGCACTCCAGCCTGGGCAACAAAGCAAGACTGTCTCAAAAAAAAAAAAAAAAAAAAATGCCGGGCGCGGTGGTTCAAGCCTGTAATCCCAGCACTTCGGGAGGCCGAGACGGGCAGATCACGAGGTCAGGAGATCGAGACCATCCTGGCTAGCATGGTGAAACCCCATCTCTACTAAAAAATACAAAAAACTAGCCGGGCAAGGTGGCGGGCACCTGTAGTCCCAGCTACTCAGGAGGCTGAGGCAGGAGAATGGCGTAAACCTGGGAGGCGGAGCTTGCAGTGAGCTGAGATCCGGCCACTGCACTCTGGCCTGGGCGACAGAGGGAGACTCCGTCTCAAAAAAAAAAAAAAAATTCAGAGACAGGATCTCACTCTGTCACCCAGGCTGGAGTGCAGTGGTGCAATCATGGCTCAATGCAGCCTCGAATTCCTGGGCTCAAGCAATCCTCCCCGCTCAGGTTCCTGAGAAGCTAAGACGACAGGTGTGTGCCACCTGCTTGTCTAATTTTTAACTTTCTTGTAGAGATGGGGTCTCACTATGTTGCCCAGGCTGTTCTCAAACTCCTGGCCCCAAGCAATCCTTCCACCTTGGCCTCCCAAAATACCGGGATTACAGGTGTGAGCCACCACACCTGGCCCCAAGTGCCTTCTTGCGTGTCCAATTCTGGACTCAGAAGGTGGGGCTGGGCTTAGAAGCAGGGGGTCACCCCGGAGAATATTTGAGAAGGCTGAGGCTGGGTGGGTACATGGGCCCAGTAGGCAGCAAGACTTGCCCATCGGTCTGACAGACACGAAGATGGACCTAGCCCTGGCCCCTCCTTTCCCTCTGACCCCAGGCCCATGAGGCAAGACTGGCTAAGTCTCATAGCAGCCCGGCCCCTGGCCCCTCTGAGCCTGTGGAAAGCCCTAGTTGCCTGTGACTGAGGAGGGGGCATCACGAGACCCAACTCCATTGCTTGTCTTCCCTCCCAGGCTTCCAATCCTCCCAGCGGATCCCACCTCTGCAACTTTGCCCAGGCTGTGCCGAGACCTGGAAGGCCCCTCCTCTCCCTACTCCATCTTGACAAAGCCTTCCTGCTTCGGCTCAGGGGCACCTCTTCCAGGAAGTTGGCCCTGATGACCCCAGTGGAAGGGAAGTTCCTTTCAACTGAGCGGGGAGGTGCCCCACCCTAGCAGCCCCTCCCAGACCCCAAGCAGCCTTGGGGCTCCCCAGGCACTCGCCTGGCAGAACGGAAGCAGGGGTGGGGGCTGAGGTCTGCCACCCTGGCTGAGCACCCAGCAGCCCCTGTGGTTGCAGTTTTACTTGTTTTGAAAGCCTCATAAATGATCAGTAGTTTGGGAAGGGGGGGCCTGGCTAGGCTAGACTAGGGGGGATGTGGAGCCCCAGGGACCAGCCAGGCCCCTTTGTGACCAGCCTCTAATCTGGTGTGATGGCACCACTGGTGGGTGGGACACAGCTGTCCCCAGAATGTACCTGGGGGAGGAATGAGTTCACCTCCCCCGCTGGGTGAGTCACTTTCTGGGGGGTGGGGGGCGGTGGATGGAAGAGGTCAGGCTACCTCATTCCCCTAAGACACTGCTGGGCCTGCTTCCCCTTTTGAGGGCAGAGAAATGTCCCTCCCTCAGCTTGGAAGAGGAAGGGGCCCAGATGCGTCAGCCCGTGCACCTCCCAAGACGCCCCCTGAGCTCCAGCACCTGGGGACTGCATTTACCTTTGTTCCCATTTCTCAGATGGAGAGGTCGAGGCCCCGGGACGGGCCGGGCTTCCTCCCCACCCCACTTCTTGCTCCTCTGCTCTCCCCAGTGCCCACTCAGCCCCCACTCCCACTCCGCTCCACACACAGGGACATTTGAACATTAATGGGGACTCCCCAAGCCCCGGCGGGGCCCCCACAGCTGTGTCCATGGGTCTCTCTGATCCCTGGGTCCAGCCACATCTCCAACCCCAGGGCCCCACCAGCTCTGTGGGAAGGCAATGCCAGCTGCAGGCGGGGGCAGCGTTGGGGCCAGGGCAGAAGGCCCCAAGCCTCTGACTCAGCCGGGCAGGAAGGAGGCCAGGAGCCTCTGCCCGCAGCCTGTTCCGTCAAGACACCCCCCGCCGCCCCACCCCGGAGTCTCAGCTTCCTTGTTCAGAAGAGGGGCCTGCACTGTCCTGTGGGAAGTGGGTGGGCACGTGGTGGGTGCCCAGGGAGGATCACAGCCACCCAGACGGGGGTTAGGCTGTGTGATGGTGAGGGCCCTCCATCCTCCCGCCATCCCCATCACTGCCCACACCCCCTGGGCAGCTGCTCTGCTGACTCAGAACCGGCCAAGGCCAAGGTGGGGTCACAACCCTGCCAGCCGCCCCCAAGGCCAGGGCAGCCCCCAGCCAGGTTTAGAGTGAGGGGTCTCTGCAGGCCCATTCAGCACATCAGCACTCATCTGGAAGGGGCAGCGATGGGGGAGGGCAAGGTACCCCCACAAAGAGGGACACGTCTCATAGTGTGTTGTCTCCTTGGAGCAGAATAGGGGACGCAGAGGCAGCAGGAGGGGGACCTGGAGGCCTGGGGAAGGGGGTCAGTCCAGAGCAGGAACTTGCAGGGGGCACGGCCAGGGCAGTGCCAGGCTAAGGGTGCAAGCCCCAGGGAGGGGGTGGGGGCTCATGGTGAAGAGGAAGTGAGCCGCCCCAGGGCTGCCAGGAGGGTGAGGGGAGGGAATCCCCGCGGAGGTTGCGGCACCCCTCCCCTCCTCAGTCACCCTCAGAGGCTGGATTTGAGGAAGGAAAAGCACTGCAGAGCTGCTGTGTTTAGAAAACAAGGGTCTGGATCTCTGCAGGGGCTGGGACCAGCTGCAGTGGGGGCTCTGGCACAGCTCCTGCTCTCCAGGACTCCTCCCACCACCCCTGAGCGGGCGCCGGGCCTGGGGCCACCTCACAGGAGAGGGAGGCACAGCGTTACCAGCTGCGGGGCGGCTGGACCCACGGCCTGCCTGGCTTGGAGTCTGAGCACCTCCCCAGCCCACCAGCCTGGCTACCGGACCTTGGACATCAGCTGCTCCGGGCCTCGGTCTCCCCACCTGTAAAGTGAGGCGATGGTGTGGACTCTGCGAGCTTGTGGCAGGAGTGACAGTGGATAAGGAGGTCCCAGGCCTGGTCATAGGAGTCACTGTCCCTCCTGCAGGGGCTGAGCTCCCCAGTGGCCAGAGCCTTGGGGTTGCGCTCTTGGCTGCGACCTGTTCCTCCCAGAAGCACAGGGCCCACCCACCAGCGGCCACCTGACCCTGGGCGGGCCACACCTGTAGTCACCAGCAGGCAGCTATTGTGACGCCAGGTTTCATTCCAAAACAGTTGTCTCTAAGGGTTTCCTATCTACCTGCTCCATGCAGTGCACCCAAGGCCAAGCCTCCCCTTCACCTGTGTGCCCGACCCCCCTCCCCCAGCTGCCCTGCGGCTTAGGCCCCATCTCCAGCCAAGACCACGACCCCCAGGGTTGCTGCAAAGAGCACCTTTATTCACAGCAAAAGGACGTCACCATAGCAACAACACTTAAATTCCCTGAGAACTTTTCCCTTATCATTCGCTTTCCTAGCTATGTCTTTGCAAAGAGAAAAACGACAAGAAACACACCCCACGGGGCAGGTGAGCCACGCTGGGCCCCGCAGGGAGGTGGCAGCTACGCAGGGGGAGGGCAGGGATGGGAGGTTCCAGATGCTGGAACGCATAAATACACAGAGTGCCAGACAGTCCCACTTCAGCTTCAACAACAAAGATGACCCCGAGTTTGGCTTCCGTTTTTTCTGATCCACAGAAAAGATAAGATAAAATAAGACCCTCCCCCACCCCCATCCCCCAAGCAAAAAAACAAGAACACCCTACTTTTTACCCACCCCCTTTCAAAAAAACAGCACAGTAAAAAAATACTGTCACAATATTTACAGACACGCCCACTGTGGGCGACTTGCTCTCTACTTTGGAGAGGAGATTAAATGTTGAGCTCTGACTCACCCTGTCCTGGGGAGGCAAAGGGAAGACCTCTGAGGGGGCCTGGAAGACTCCCCACCCAGAAGAGCTGGAAGGGGAGCCACTGTTTGGACAGCCAGCCACTGGGGGCTTTGTGGGGCCACTGGGGGCTTTGTGGGGCCACTGGAACTGGGCGGTGGCTACTGTTACTCTAAGCCACAGTGCCCAGGCCAGAAGGAAGGGGATTGGGTCATGCACCCCCAGACCCAGCCTCCCCTGCAATGAACACGGCTCAGTGAGTTGGACTTGGGGCTATGACACAGGAGTCAGGATTTCAGGGCGCAGGTACCCCCAGCACAGAGCTTGTGCTCGGCAGAAAGAGAAAGGCATCTACGCATCCCTGCAAAGTAGCCCGGAGCCCTGATCTATGCATCCCTGCAAAGTAGCCCGGAGCCCCGCAGCTGCAGAAAGATCCAAAAATCGGTAGGGTGTGCTGGCTCAAGCCTGTAATCCCAGCACTTTGGGAGGCCAAGATGGGCAGATCACGAGATCAGGAGATCAAGACCATCCTGGCTAACACGGTGAAACCCCGTCTCTACTAAAAAAATACCAAAAACTAGCCGGGCGAGGTGGCGGCGCCTGTAGTCCCAGCTACTCAGGAGGCTGAGGCAGGAGAATGGCAGGAACCCGGGAGGCGGAGCTTGCAGTGAGCTGAGATCCGGCCACTGCACTCCAGCCTGGGCAACAGAGCGAGACTCCGTCTCAAAAAAAAAAAAAGATCCAAAAATCATCAGAGTGGCCTCCGACACACAAATCCTCCCTCCAAGCAGGCCTTGCAGCCCACTGGCTCTCGGAGCAGAGGCACATAAGTGGCGCTTATGCCCGCCCCTCCACAGAGCAGAACTGCCCAGCAGCCTGCTACCTGGGTGGGCATACAGTACACACACACACGCATACACACACACACACATGCACACGCACACGCACACGCACAGGCACGGCCCTGGGGGAGCCTCGAATGCCGAGGCCAGGGCAGCGCAACAGGGTCACTGGGCCCTTTGGATACCAGGGGCGCCCAGGGGTTGGGTCTCAGCCATGGCTGCTAGAAGATGGCAGTTCGGGGACACCAGGGTGTGTCTGGGTACAGGTGGCAGTGGATGGAGCGGAACCTGTGGGAACAGAGCAGGGGTTGGTCTGTGTGGGTGGCAGGAAGGTGCTGAGCTCCCATTTGCAGTCCCACAGCACTGGCGGCCCCACCCCAAGCAAACAGGACTCCGGGGGGGTCACCTCTGTGTAGAGTCATGCTGCTTAGACCCCGCTGCAGCTCGGCGAGGTCCCCTGATGCCCCTACACCACCCTACGCAAGCCCATCTGGGCCAGCGTTTCCTCACCTGGATGGGTCGGCCTCCACTGAGAAAGGCCCCTTCACGTGGACGGCATTCCGCTTGTTTTCAAACATACCGTAGCTCAGTGTCACCTGTGGGGAGGGGGCGAAGTGATGCAGGGAGGGGCCCTGACATCCCCAGGCCCTGCCCCAGGCTGGCCACACAGCTCCGAGTGAGGCAATGGCCCTGCCTTGGCCTCCCTTGGACCTGGAAGGACACCTGCATTGCACACCCCAGGAATAAGGTCTCAAACTGGGGACCAGCTGGGGCCGGCTGCATCGCCAGCCGTGGGCAAAATACACACAATAGGCGCATCGCAGCGAAGAGAAGAGACGGCAGGCAGGAAAACAAGCCGCCGTAAACAGCTTTCAGCTCATGGCAGGAATGACCCCCCGGCTGACAGTGATGCGCTGCCTGGCCTCCCTGTTTGGAACAGTACCCCCACCCACTGCGCCCCTCTCGGCAGCCACGCATCCCTTCCTGTGCTCCGAGTCCTGGCGGGGCCCGGAGGATGGTGCACCTGCTCGTGGAGCTCTGAGGTGAGCACCTGCTGCAGGTTCTCCAGGTGGGAGTGGAAGAGGCCGCTGCGGATGAGCGGCACGCCCAGCAGGGCCTCCACGATGTAGCCAATGGTGCAGTCATCAGGCAGCCGGATCCGCTCGGCAGTGTTCATGAAGTGACCCCCGCTGTGGGAGGGAAGGGCCCAGACCGGTGAGCAGAGGCAGGAGCTATCTGCTGGGAGCTGGGGAGGCCCCACTAGGCAAAGGCGCTGCACTCAGAGAGGAGCCTCTGAGCTGCAGCTCCCTCTGCCTCCCCTGGCCACAGCCAGGGCACACTCCCTGCACGGCTCCTGTGCTTGGTGGCTCTCTGTGGCGGGAATCTGGGTGCAGGAAGGAGTCCTGCTGGATGGTGCCTGGGGTGCTCATGGCCCCCCTGGCTGCTCTGAGCAGGTTGGGCTTGGGGGCAGCCGCCATAAACACAGCTGCCCTCTGAAACCCAGAGGGAAGTGGAATATAGACAGTAAATGGAGGAGGAGGCTGGGGACTCCCTGCGGCTGGGAAGATGAACCAAGCCAGGCCCCACGATGGCGAGGAGCCCGGGACCCGGCTGGCCTAACTTGTGCAGGGCACTCACCTGGCCCACGGGCTCATCTTCAGAGCCAACCCACGACTGATGCAGAAGCCAGCGCCGCCCGTGGCAAACCAGAAGTGGACAGGACGCTGGGAGAAGGGAGAAGGTGTCCTGAGACCCGGGCGCTGCTGCCCCTTGCTGTCCCCCGCCCCACTCCGGGTGTGCGCTCCGCGTGGGCGTGGGGGACTGGGAGAGGGCAGGCACTCACCACCTTGTTCTCGCTGACCCGTTCCGTGGCCTGGATGGGCCTGTCCAGGCTGGGCTTGCCGATGTAGATGTCCCGCGTGTGCGGGTAGCTGGCCAGCAGCCGCAGCAGGGCCCGCAGGTTGACGTAGTTGTCATCATCCACGTGGCAGAACCACCTGAGGACAAGGCAGGGCCATCGGGGGAGGGCATGCCGGGGCGGGCGCTGCCAGGCTCGGGCAGGGAGATGGGGGTCCCCCCGGGCCACACTCACTTCCTGCCGGACTCGATGAAGTGGTCATACTCCACGGCCATCTTGCAGGACAGCGCCTGGCGGCTGTGGGCGGCCGAGCAGTTTGTGATGACCACATTGCCTGTGGACGGGGCAGTGGCTGTGAGTAGGTCTGAGTTGGCTCCCAGAGAGGGGCCTGGCCTGGGGGACGCTGCGGGGCCCAGGGACTCGAGAAAAGACCCCTAGTTCAAGCTGGGCCCGGCTCTAGCCTCCCCCACCCTAGCTCGGGGCTCGGGCCTGCGGACCCTCCCCCAGCCCAGCCCCCTTCCAGGGCAGCCCCGCCCCCGCCCATTCAGGCAGTTTTTTCCCAGCACCTGCCACCTGTTGCCGCTGCCTGGGCTCAAAGGGACCCGGGGGGCTGAATGGGCTTCATTTGCATGAGAATTGGGGGGGCCCGAGTGGTGGGGCGGGGCGTGGAGCAAACCCCATGAGTAAACTGCCCTCCTTGTCCTGCCCTTGGTGACCTCTCAGCCCAGAGGAGCCAGGAGGCTGGAGGGGGAGGGTTCCGCTCAGGATGGAGGCCTGGGCCCCCTCCCGCCCCAAATCCAGGGCTCACCCGTGTGCCTGGCCAGGGCCTCATCTTCCCCGTCAGTGAAGATGAATGTCTGGAAGGAGAAAATCAGCCCTCAGCAGCCAGCCCTTCATCCCCACCCCAGGGCCATCTGTGGGGGCCGGACGGGGCACCCTGGAGTTGCTGCAGCTGCAGCTCTGTCACACTGACACCCACCCTTCTCCGGGCCTTGGTTTCCCCACTCATGCAGAGTAGGGCTCAAGTGCCCCATCTCAGTGCCATCTGGGCCAGGGCTCACGCATTCACTCGCCCTGGGGGTGGGGGATGGGGCCTCACTCCCCAACCTCGACAGCTGCGCCCAAGGTCATCCAGGCGCGGTGAGGCACGAGCCAGGTGGTGCGCCTCGCCCGCCTGCCAGGTAACCGGTTCCCGGCCCACCCCGTGCACCTGGCGGGCACACACCCTTATTGACACAGCACCCGGCCTGCCACTTGGAGGCTGCTGGAAAGGCAGGGGACAGGCGGGGTGGCGGGAGGGACAGGCAGAGGAGGTCGGCTTTGGGAAGCCAAGTCTCAATCACTCGGGGTTGGGGACAAAGGCCTTCGCTGGGCGGCTGCCAAGCCCTGGCGGACAAAGGGCCCGGAGGGAGGATGAATCACCAGGCATTGTCCGCCAGCTTTGTCCTGGGCTGGCGGGCGAGGGGCGCCGGGCCGGCCTTAACTCGGCCGAGTTAAGCAGAGTGGCCACACCACCCATTACCATACAGCTGGCCTGGTTAACTGGGCCGAGCTGGGCACGAGGTCCCGCGGGTAGGGTGCAGCCACCAGCAGTGCAGCCCCCACCCCCAGCTGCCCTTTGGGCCAGCACCCCTGTCCTGGATGACCTGCAGGACAAGTTACCCACTCTGAGCCAAAGCAGCCCTGAAGTTCTGCAAAGTTGCTGACGGTCAGTAGGGTTGTAGCAGGAAACCTCAGGTGTCCCCAGCCCCCAGGTCAGGGGCTCCCAGTACCCATGCAGCCCAGCACCCCTCCCACTGCTCAGGCAAGGAAACCCAGGCTTGCCCAAGGCCACAGCCCACCTGTGCCAGCACGCGGCCGCCCCCTGCCAGGAGCACTCTGCGGAAGAGGAGGGGGCCGCCAGGGTGGGGCCAGGAGTCGCCAGCGCCCGCCTGGGCCTGCCGGCACACGGGGAGGAATGTTCCTTCCTTTGCCTGGCCCGCCCAGCGCGTGCCGCCCGGCGCACCCTGGCATGGCTGAGTGCAAAACCCAGGGCGTATGGGCAATGCTCTGACCAAGAGACAACCTCCCCATGCCCACCTGGCCTCAGTTTCCTTCCCTGTACACACAGGTCCCGCAGAGGCCCTGGAACACCTTGGTGGTCTCAGATCCTTGTCCAGCCTGACCCAGCCCTGGGCACATGCTGACTCGGGTGAGGCCCAGAGCTAAGGGGGTGGCTGGCTGGGTCTCTGCCTCTCCATGCGTGCACCCCTCCTGCAGCACCCATAGACACCCCAGGGCAGCCGCACGCACAGACTCGCACCCAGCCCCTTGGCCTCCCCAGCATCTCAGCCCAGGAATGCCGTGGGAGGCGGAGGGCCAGCCCCTGCAGACGCTCCGCTGTGCCGCTGGGTTAAAAGGAAAATGCTTTCTTAATGAGATCAAGGGAGGCCTGTTCTCCCGAGATTTGGTGGTGCCCTAAAAACCCAGCCCAAGGCTACAGAGATTAAAGTCACCTTTGTTCAGCTCAGGGAGCAGGGAGGCCTCTAGAACAGCATCTGAGAAGGCGGGGCTGTGGGGTGTGGGGGTGCCGGGCCAACTATCTCCCCACACCTGAACCACCAGGAGGGGAGGAAAAAGGCCTGCTGGGTTATGGGCCTCAGCCGCCACTCAGAGCCCCCATCTCCTTTTCTGTAAAATGGGCATAACAGAGCTCGCCTGGGCAGAGAGCAAATTGCAGAGACAGATTCTCTCCCTTCTCCCTGACAGTCCTGGGAGGGGGGCGCCATTACCAGCTGAGGCACAAGTGGGGAAACTGAGGTCCAGAGAGGTACAGGCACCAGCTTGAGGTCATACCCTGGGGCCGAGGTGGTGCTAGACCAGCCCAGTCCCTGCCCTCTAGGGACCCAGACCCCCCAGTGCCACCTAACTTCCCAGATGAAGACGGGGCTGCAGGAGGAAGAGCCGGGTGGATGAGGGTGGATGAGGGTGGATGGGGGTGGGGGGCGGGGGCCGGGGGACACCCACAGGAAGCGGCATTGTTCCTGGAGACGCGATTCAAAGAAACACAGGATGCCAAGTTCTCCCCAGCAATTGTGGCCGCTGCGGTGGCAGCTCGGCAGCCTGGCTGCTCCTGGGAGGGGCAGGGAACCTCTGGGCCAAAGGCCAGGCTCTTCATCCTGGACTCCAGGCCCATCTCGGCGTGGCCCCTGCTGACCAACCGACCCTCCCCCCAGCCACCACTCCAGTTGCTAGAAGTTTCCTGCACAACCCCCACGCTGTGGTCATCACCATGCCCGGATGGAGTGCCCTTTCTGGGCACTTTTTTACTCAGTCTAGCTCAAATGGCACCTCCTCCAGGAAGTCTTCCTTCCCTCCCTCCCTTCCCCCAGCATGTGGGTCAGATGCCCACTGTTGCCTCACACAGCGTCTCGGGGATTTCCCCCCACACAGCCCTGACATCTTTCTATCTCCCCCATCAGACCGCGTCTGAGTCATTCCGTGCAGGGCTAGGAGACGGCGGCCCTCTTCTGTGGGTTTCCAGGACCCCTGCCCATCACCCACCACAAGGGGGGCTTTGCTTGCTGTGTGCTGGTGAACTGATGCTGAGGGCCGATTCAACCTTCCCCCTGGTGGGGTGACCCTCCAATAGGGACCTCAGGGCTCAAGGGAGCGATGGCCCCCACCTCGACCCTGAGTGCCCGCCGGGTTCACCCCATGCCAGCAGGCTCTGCCAGTCTCTTACAACATGCTCCTGGAAGGACCATGTTCCCCCATTTCAGAGATGAGAGTAAGGGTCTGAGAGGCTCCAGGTCTTACTCAGGATCACACAGCCCAGCTGAGACCGATAACTGAGACCCTCTGACAACATCCCCTCTGCTGAAGAAAGGTCCCAAATTCCAAGATGGGAGGTGCTCAGAGCTGGTGGCAGCCCAGAGTGGGGCTGAAGGATGCCCAAGGTCACATAGCAGGAAGGCTTGAGTGCTGGGGGTGGGGGGCCAGGCTCGGGGATGGTGCCCCAAAAGGACTGTCAGGAAGAGATGCTGGCGGCGGGGG
>NW_012101710.1:2672129-2673299 GCF_000951045.1 Mandrillus leucophaeus
CCGCTGAGCCCCTGGGAATGGGACGCTGTGTTCCCAGGAGGCTGCCATGGGGTTCCCAGGGCCCCTTCCCCACGCCAGGACCAGAGAGGACCCTGCCCCTCCCCGTCCCCCTCATGACCTCACCAAGCCCTGCTCCCACCCACCCACAGTGCCCCAAAACAGGGCAGTGCCAGGCCAGAAGGCCCTGAGTCTCCCAGGTTTGAGCAGGGAGAAAGGCGTGCGGGGTCTTCCCTGAGCCCCCACCCTCACAGCAAATGCCTCTGCAACTCCCAGCCCAGAGATGCCCCCCTCCACTCCCGACTGCAAGCCCCACACACTGTCCCCATCCCGCCCCAGCCCAACCGTCCTGCTGTGGCCTCGAGGGAAATTTTCAAAGTGGGGTGTGTCTTAATTATGTGTGTGTAAGAAGCTGATGCCCAACTGAAGTGGGTTGTGCCCAAGGTTGCAGGCCTCAGAGACTCCTGCACTGTGCGGGGAGGGTCCCCACACAGACCCCAAACCCGGGGTTCTTTGAGATGTACTCCCCAGGACCCACCAACCAGCAATGATTTCCCTCCCCGCACCTTAACGCGGTGATGAAGAAAAGGCCCAGGAGTCAGAACTCCTCACTTCTCTAAAGGAAGAGCCTTTCTCCCCAGGAAGGGGTCTGAGCTGAGGGTGGATCCGAACAGAATCTGCTTGGGGAAGTTTGAAGGCGTAATGCCCTATGCATGCGCTCCAATGTTTGGGGGTGAGAAGTACCACAGGGCACCAACCCCAAGCACTAGAGACTGGTGTAGGGTCCTGCAGCCATCCAGGACTCTGGAGCTGGACAGGGGGTGAGGCCCCGGTGACAGTCACACAACTGTAACGGGAAATTGGCCCCAGCAGGCAAACTGGCTGCACCGGGGTGCACTGGCGTCGCCGCCCCCAGATGGCCCTAGTGGTTGGATGGGGATGCAGCCTGGCCCCCATGGGACGCTGCCACCAACTGGACCAGACGGTGGGGCCCCGCCCCGCCCGTCCGTCCTTCCAGGCCGCCGGGGGCTCACCATCTCCTTGTGGCGCGAGATCCAGGTCTCCAGCAGCAGGTCGAGGCGCGCGCGGTGGAACTTTTTGGTGGTCTTGACAGCGATGAAGACGTCTCGGGGCGCGAGCGGCTCGGCCAGGGGACGCGGGTGGCTGTCGGCG
>NW_012101710.1:2674709-2678652 GCF_000951045.1 Mandrillus leucophaeus
CCCCTGCCCGCCACGTCCTCCGGAAGCGTGGACGGGCGTGGCTCTGCGCGTGGCCGCGCTGCCTTCCCGTGCCCTCCTAAGCACGGTCTCTGCGACCACCACGACCACCATCGCCACCACCACTGTGGCTAAACTGCTCCCCTCGGACGCTGACAGTTATGTTCACGCCTGAGATGGCATTTTAAATTATTTAAGTGCCCCTTGGCGCTCCTCTCCTTTCCTCTACCTGAACGTCAGCCGCAAGACAGCAGCGACCTCATGTCATCCCGACCTGGAACAGGTTTTGGGATATCGTAGGTGCTCTGAAAAAATTCACTGGATAAATGTCTGGCCCCACTGTCAGACCCCCTCTAAGGACGATGTAGCCCATTTGCTCTTAGGGCCCCAGGGGCCCCACCCCTAGCCCCTGTACCGGCTGGGCGGTGTGGGGGAAGGGGGTTCCCAGGCCTCTTCCTGGCCCCAGGTAATTAGCAGTCACCACCTCCGAAGGCAGATGCCCCAGCAGATGGTGCTGGCTGTGCCCAAGTGACAAGTCTCCCATGGCGTCACCTCCTGCCATAAACCCCTCCCCGATCAGCCAGAGCCTAGCCCTGGAGCCTCCAGGCAGCTGGAGAGGCTTGAGGGTGAGGCGGGGAGAAAGGACCCAGTGGCTGGGTTGGCTGCCCCCACAAAAGTCAGCTGAGCCCCAGCCCAGCCCCAGCCTCCGGACTGAGGGGTCTCCATGCCCCCACGTGCTTCACACCGATCACTTGAGCCTCTCCCATATCTGCATTGTTTCAGAGAGGGAGCCATCTCTTCCCTGGATCTCTTAGGCAGCCTCCACTCCTGTCCCACCCACTCCTATCCTAGTTGCTTTGCTTATTCTCGACGCTAGGATCATAGCCACTCACACACCCACATGAAGAACAAAACCCTCCATAGCTCTCCACTGGCTGAGTTCAAGTCCCGCCTGATGTCCACACACCTCGTGACTTAGTCCTAGCTCTGTTTCTTGAGGCCCAATCCCTCCTCATTCCCCAGCAGCCAAGCATGACCAAGCCCCCAAATCTTTGGATGGGTTGTGCTTTGTATCTGGACTTTACATCAGTGGCACCGATGGTGGGTGCCGTGCCACCCTGCACCCCACCTGACAAGGTGCTGTGAGTCCGTCTCTCCACAGTTCCCAGGCCAGGGGGTGGGACTTCCTGCCCTGAACCCCCCACCACCCCTGCTCCCCAACTACCCCTGACTGGGGTACCTTTGACCCAGCAGGTCGTGGGAGCAAGGTGCCCATTGTACAGAAAGCAAGGGGGATATTGTGCCAAGGGAGTGACTATACAGAGGTGAATGGCCCAGCCTGGCAGGGGCACATGCATAGAACTGGGTACGGAGGTTCCGCATCTCTTGTGTGGTCAGGAATGGAGGAGTGGGGGACCTGATGCTGCTGCCTGTCTGGAAGCAGCGGGAGGAAGCTTTACAGCATTCTTGTGGGGGCCGCAGGCTTTGGCAAGAGTGAATCAATTTCTTTGCTGTCAGGAGAATGGAATTTCATGGTGACTCCTTGAGGTCTGAAAACTGTTGAGGGGGTGGCCCGTCTAGCCACCCCCGCCTGCTTCCCCAGGCTCAGCTTCAGCCTGAAACACTCCCCTCCCCCTCCAGACCCCAGGTCTCCCTCTAGGGGCCCGCTGGGCCATACAGCCCTGCTAGGGAAGTGGGCTGTGGGACGGTGCTCAGCCCTGGACAGGACAAGGGGAGCTGGGGAGAGGACAGAGAGGGCTGACCGGGTTGCCAGGGAAGCCTCTTGGGGCCGTAGGGTCCTGGGGAAGAGGGGCTGGGGGTAGAGGCTGCCCCAGGGTCCAGCCTGCCTTCCAAACCCAGAGGAGCCACTTCTCAGCTTTAAGACCTTGAACCTGTGATGTTACTCCCCAAGCCTCAGTTTCCCCACTTGTAACACAAGGATGACATACCATCCAGACCAGGCAGACCAGCTCTGGCCCTGGCACATGGCTTCATGGGCTTCTTGGACCCCAGCCTTCCCCTCTGCAGGGCCCCTCCACCAGTCCCAGTTTGGGGCTCCAGGGCAGCTGGGTGCATGAATGGCCCAAGAGACCTGCCTGCTGAGGTCAGGTGGACAGCAGGCGCACGGGACCAGGACCTACATGACCAGGGGCCCTACCCTCCTCCCCGAGCCACCATCAGGCTGAGACAGTGTTCTGTCCCCATGAGTCCAGGCCTCCCCTACCTGCCAGGGCTCAGCCCAGGGATCTCCTGCTGGAGTCAGTGCCACCAGGTCCCCAAAGCCATGGGCTGGGTCTGCCCTTGACACTCAGGCCTAGAGGGGAAGGACTCGGGGCTGGCTTTGAGGCGGCCATCTGCCTTCCCTCCCCCGGGCTGTTCCTTGGGGCTGCTGCGGCCTGCCCTCCTGCAGGGTCCTGGGAAGATCTGTGGAGACATAATGGGTGACCCATTAACTCGGCAGGAAGCCATCCGAGGCGCCTGTCCACTCATCGGCTGATGGAGAGCGGCCCCGCTCAGTGTCTTGGGAACCAGCTTCCTCCAGGCCAACAGCAGTGCCCAGCGACAGAAACTCCTGGACAGGACTCAGCATGGTGGTGACTGTGGCTGGGGCAAGGCTGGCACCTCCCTGGGCCTCCCTGTCCTCTCCTGACACAGACACAGGAATTCCAACCCCCAGGCTGGGGCCAGGCGTCAGAACTGGCAGTGTGTGAAGCCCCCAGATGCCAGGGGGACCCATGGATTTCCTAAAGGCAGGCGTGGCCTAGTGAGTGTTCCAGCCCAGGAGCTTCTGTGAGCAACCCCTGCTGGCAGGAAAGCGGGTGATGGGAAGGTTGGCTGGGCTCAGCACAGCCGGTTCCCAAGGCCGGGGAAGGGTTACTGCAGGGTGGCACAGCTGATTCCCATTACTGCAGCTGGGGCGGGCACTGCCCTAGACTAGCAGACTCCAGCTGTGAGTAGCGCCCCCATCATTCCCAAGCCTGCCTGCCTGTTCTGCCCAGACCCCCTCGCCCGCTGTGTGGTCTTGGACCAGTGCCCTCCTCTCTGCGGGTCTGGGGACGTTACTTGACTCTGTAATAGGGATATGGGCTATTGCCTCACCCCCCCTGCCCACCAGGCTGCCTTGGGGTTGGTGCTCTGCAGCCATGAAGCCACGGCCTTTCCAACAGTGACCTGGCCCTTTCGCCTGCACCCTGGGGTCAGGTGTGGACAGAGAGGCCAGGCCCGTTAGAGTTCAGCCGACTTGGCCTCAGTGTCTGAGCAAGGCTTCGGGGGGCATCCTGGCCTGGGGCACCCTGCAGGGCCCACCAAGGGCTACCCCCTCCTAGAACATCCTCCCCATCCCCCTCTGCTACCCCCATCCTGGTGCTGATCACATGAGGTTGTAACTGCTCCTTTATGTCTGTGTCCCTGGGGGAAGAGGATGCCTCTTGCTGCTTGTCAGGGCCTGAGACAAAGTAGGTGCTCAGTAAACACTGGTTGAACTGATTGGGGGGGAATGGATATACAGATGGACAGATAGATTGATGGACAGATGGATAGATAGTTGGATGGATGAATGAATGGATAGACAGATGGAGGGTTGGATGGATGGAAAGGTGGATGGATGAACAGTTAGATGGAGGGGCAGATGGATGGGCAGACAGACAGACAGATGGATGGATGGATGGATGGACAGACGGCTGGCTGGCTGGCTGGCTGGATGGATGGATAGATGGATGGATAGACAGACAGATGAACGGACAGATGGATGGAGGGATGGATGGATGGATGGATGGATGGATGGATGGATGGATGGATGGATGGATGAACGGACAGAGAGATGGATGGATGGATGGATGGATGGATGGATGGATGGATGGATGGATGGATGGACAGATAAATGGAAGGATGGATGGATGGATGGATGGATGGATGGATGGATGGATAGGTGAATGGACAGACAGAC
>NW_012101710.1:2679987-2681750 GCF_000951045.1 Mandrillus leucophaeus
GATGGACAGATAGATGGACAAATGGATGGATGGATAGATGGATGGATGGATGGATGGAAGGATGGATGGATGGATGGATGGATGGATGGATGGACGGACAGACAGGTGAATGGACAGATGGACTGACAGATGATCTAATGGATGGATGGACGGACACATATGCACAGAGGCATGCAGGTGGCTGGGAAGGTGCTGAATGTCAGCTACTTGACAGCAGGACCGTGATGTGATTCTTGGCTGTACCCCAGGGCCTAGAGCAGTGCCTGTGTATATCAGGTGCTTGATCAACATTGATTGGTAGAGGTTTGGATGGAAGGATGGATGGGTGGATGTGCAAACACACAGAGGGCTCAAAGGCACCTCTCTGACTCTGTCTCCCAAATGCCCAGCCCTGGGGAGCATAGGTCTCAGGGTGAGAAGACCTGGCAGGACTGCCGCTGGCCTCTGAGCCGGCACAGGGCCTGGGGCCGGGGGGAGGGCTGTGCTGAGGGTGAATTCCCAGTGCCTAGGCACTATGTGCCTGCCCTGCCCTGGGGGCATTTCCAGACCCCACCTACAGAAAGCTTCAGAGGGTCTCTCTAACTGTTGGTCTTACAGATGGGTCCAGGGGTCCAGAAAGGAGAGGTGGCACACCCTTGAGCCCACAGCAGGAACAGTGAGAGGCCTCAGCCTGGGGGCCAGGGCTTGTCCGCACCAGGAGGACAGCAGGACTGGGCCTGGCAGCTGCGCCTCTTTCTGGTGCTTCTGTCCCAGGCCAGCTGGGCTGTGGGGCTGGATGGGGCTAATCTGATTTGCAGAGTCCCCAGTATCAGAGCACAGGCACCAGGATCCACTTACTGACGTCCTGCAGAGTCCAGACACCCACCAGGGAGGCACCAGAGCCACCCTGCCCCGGCCGGCCTTTGTCTTGCCAAGAATGGCTGGCTTGTGTGGCAGCCACAGCGGGCAGGGGGTGGGCTGCGGCCACACTGGTGCGTATCAGGCCCCAGGCATGACCCGCCACCCTAGTCATGACCCTGTGCCCGTGTCAGTGGGATGGGATCCAGAGCAGTGGGAGGAGGGGCTCGAGGCCGGGTAGAGGGAGCAGGGGTCAGTTTTGGCCCCAGGGGAGCCCTGCTTGCTATGTGATCTTGGGCTTGTGTACCTCCCTGATCCCAGGCTCCCCCTCTCTACCATGGACCAATGTTTTCTTCCCCCTTGGAAGGGTCAGGGAAGACAATACAGCATCAAAGAATATTCCAGGCTGCTCTGGAAGCAGGAGGGGAGGTTATGTCCCCAGGAATGGTGACCACACCTGCTGAGAGAGGCCACCTCTCTGGTGTTGGACCATCCGTCTAGGACCTGAGAGCTGGTGTTGGGCTCCATCCATCCGTCCATCCATCCATCCGTCTGTCCGTCCATCCTTCCATCCATTTCACCTGCTCATCCCACAGCCTGCCTGAGCATTTGCTCCTTGCCCAGCTCTGCTTGGGGCACTGGGGAAACATATGAGGTGAGGATTCAACAGGCGTTAGAAAGATGGGTCCAGCCCAAAGGTGCCCAAGGCCTGGACGAGGGAGAACCCACTGTGGGCTGGGACTGGGAGGCAGGGGACTTCTGGAAAGGCTTCCAGGAAAAGAGGTGACATTTGCCCTGGGGCTTGAAGGTTTGGGCAGGTGGAGGTGGAGGTTGTGCGGTCGGGCAGGGGTGTGTGAAGCAGGTGGAGGTGGAGGCTGTGAGGTCAGGGAGGGGTGTGGGGAGCAGGTGGAGGTGGAGGCTGTGAG
>NW_012101710.1:2682318-2701836 GCF_000951045.1 Mandrillus leucophaeus
GGGTAGGGGTGTGGGGAGTAGGTGGAGGCTATGAGGTCGGGCAGGGGTGTGGGGAGTATGTGGAGGCTGTGCGGTCAGGCAGGGGTGTGGGGAGCAGGTGGAGGTGGAGGTTGTGTAGTCAGGCACAGGTGTGTGGAACATCGGTGGAGGTGAGGCTGGAGATAAAGAGAAGCCTGAGGATCTAGGTGTAGAATGCAGGGGTATTGGGGGAGAGATAGGGGACTGCAGGTTCACAAGCAAGAGGGAAGGCTGTGAGTGGCATTTTAGGAGGAAAAGCAATGCTGAGACCCACCTCGGACAATGCGTGTCCAGCCTGAGCCTTCCTGTCTGTCCATCCATCCCTCTGAGCTTTATGTCCTTGTGGCCAGGGAGGGAGGAAGCTGGAAGGGTGGCCGGGAGCCACCTTGGCCTCTGTCCTCCCTCCTCCCTTCCTTGGGAGGCTCTGCCGGTGTTGCCGCTTAGTCTGGGAAGGATTTGCAGAGGGAAGGCAGGGCCATGTTGCTCAGGGGTGGGACCCTGGCAGGAGGGGACGGTGGAGGTGGGCATGGGGAGGTAGGGCAGGGTCTCTCTCAGGGTAGCAGAGGCTGGGCTGAGGCTGGCATCAGAGGAAAGTCCAGGCATGGGACGCACCTTCCTCTCTCTGCAGCCCATTTTTGTGCACACTGTCTGCTAGGGACTTGCCCAGTGGGTGTTATCCAGGGCTGGTCTTGGTCTCTGGGGACACTCGATAATGAATGTTTGGAGACACTTCCATTTGTTGCCACTGGGCTGGGGCTGAGCAGCCATTAGGGTCTGGCTTCTAGGGTTCAGGGAGGCTGCCTGATAGCCCCTCATGCACAGGCCAGCCTCACAACCAAGAATGAGCCACCCTCAATGTCAGGGGCCACAGCGCAGAAGCCATCCAAGAGATGGCGGGCCGTCCCCTGGCTGTGCCTTGGTGGGGCTCTCGTGGTGGCTCTCCTGCCATGCCTGGGGTCCACACGAGATGGGCTTGTGCCTGGCCACGAGGCCCGGGAGCGGTGTGCTTCTGCCTTCTTGCAGGAGGTCACACAAGGGCAGAGGATGCAGCGGCCGGGTGTCCAGGACAGTGAGGCTGCCCTGGGTCGGAAGGATCACACAGGGGGGGTTCCGGGGGAGCCCATGGCAGGGGGCTGGGAGGAGGCTGCGGCTGGGGCAGGGGCTGGACTGCTCGGGCTGTGGTCCAGGCCTTGGTGAGGGCAGCGGTTGCAAAGCTTGGTCCCCTCCATCCCCCAGCACCCCCACTGCCACCCCGACAGCCTCCAGGTGGTCCTAGCCTCAGGACCTGAAGACAAGGCCAGGGCTGGGGTGGAGGGAGGAGCTGCCTGGAAAGCTGTTTGCTCAGCCGGGGTTTAATCTCCAAAACAGGAAGGCCGTATTGACAGAAGCAGCAGCCGGAACTGCCGCGGGCTGCCAGGTTACAGTCCCTGGTCCCTCCTCCTGTCCCCACACCGGGGGACTCCCCCACGGACCCTGCCCTCAAATACAGCTGCTCCCATCACCTCCCACAGCCCCCCAGGCTGTACATTGGGGAGACAGTACCCCGCTTGCTCTGCAAGCTGCAGGGAGGACTGGTGTCAGAGTGGGGCAGGAGGCTGAAGGGGGCTCCAGGGTCACAGGCCCGGCCGGGTATGACTCTTGGCCTCATTTTGCAAATGAGGAAGCTGAGCCCAGAGAGGGAAGTGAGCTGGTCCGGGTCCCACAGGGTGGGGTAAGGGTGGTCTGCCTGGGCGCCCCCACCCCAGGTCTCTAACACTCTTGGGAGTGGCTCTGTCCACTGTCACCACTGTCCAACCTGCACAGCATGCCCTGTGCCTGGCCTCCCTGTCCCTGGGGTACCCGGGAGGGTGGACCCAGCTGGGGCTCAGCAGGGCTCAGCAGGGCTGTGGTGCCGTGAACCCTCTGGTAGTGGGTGGACATTATACATCCACCCGCTGCCAGAGGAAGCTGCAGAGACAGGCAGGGTAGTATGCCAGGCAGCCCCGGCAACCTCTGAGGTCATTCTGGGCGGCCACTTTACCCAACAGCAACGTCAGGCCCCTTAAGAGCCTGGCGGTCCCTTATCTTCTCCCTGGTGGCTGACTCAGTAGGACTGGGGATCTCCAGGCAGGGCTGAGATCACCCCCAGGTCACCCGGGGCAGCCCACGAACCTCTCTGGACCTTGGCCTTCCTGGATCTCAGTTCCATGCCCACTGCTTATCCTGAGCTGGAGCTGGGTAGGAGCTGGCTCTGAGGGCTGCCCCTAAATCCTAGAGATGGGGCTCGGCTTTGCCACCCTCCCTTGGTGCCCCACTGCCCATTTAGGAGGGCTGGCTCTGTCCCTGGTGTTCTCGGGCCACCCCCTGGCCCACTCTGTCTGCTAAACCCCCTAGGTCCTGCCAGGCCCAGGCTTCCCACACTCCAGCCGCCCCTCTGGGTCTGCCTGGAGTGCTCAGCGTCTCCACCCCTGTGGGAAGTCTCCTTGCTTCTCCCTCCTCCACTGTACATGTTGCCTGTTCCTGGGTTCCCTCCAGCCCTCAGCACAGCCCGACACCCACAAAGTACTCAGCCCAGATGCCGACAGAATGGAGCTGAGCTTCCTGAACTTGGCCCTTGCTAGAAGAGTTGGAAGAAGGGACCTTGAAGAGCGTCTAGGTCCAAGTCCCACATCACAGATGGGAAGATGGAGGCCCCGGGCCCACATGGCCAGCAGCAGATGTCTCCAGCCACCCTTGAAAGTGAACCCCTCAGGCTCACCCCTCCAGGTGCCTCCCATATGCCAGTAAGTCCCAAAGTTCTGAGGGGCTGAGGCTCCAAGACTTCCCCTGGGCGAGGTCTTTGGTGGTGCCAGGGGGTGAAGGTGGACCTTCAGGCATGGTGGTTTTCTGGCCAGGCCTGCTTCTCCCTGCGACCTCTCGGAAAGCCCTGCCCGGCTGGGAGACTGAGCAAAAGCTGGACATGCCCAGGCCAAGGAATGGGCAGCTGGCTGGCCTACCTCAGCGGGGTGGGGCCTGGGGACCAGTCCAGGCCTGCCCCCCAACAACCTGGCCCATGGTGTCTCTCTGGCTGGAGAGTCCCCTGTCCTGGCTGCGTCTCCAGCCTCAGGTGGGGTCCTAGCTGTTTCTTTCTGGTCTCAGCTGCGCCCCCGACCCCAGCCTCCACCCCACCCCCTGCAAACCAGCAGTCACTTGAGCCCTCCTTGAGGCTCTGAGGCCCCCCACCCAGGGCAGATCTTCAGGCCTGGGGCATCCTTAGAGGCTGGGCTGTGCCCAGTGGTGGCCGCCCCTCCCTCGTGTCTCATCCCCACCTGCCATGGCCGTCACTCTATCTCAGCGACCCAGTTTTCCTCCTTGTCTCTGTTGGTGGGGCGGGTGGCCCTAGGGGGACAGTGTCCCCCTTTGTGGCCCGGCGACCGATGGATCAGGTGTCCCTGGTGGGGCCGGCAGGCGCGTCTGCTGGCTCGGGCCAGGGGCCACGGCTTTCAGGTCTTCAATAGCTCAAGATTAGGTTCCGTCCCTGGGGGCCCCTGTTGTGTGGCCATTGTGATGGCCTGGGAACCACAGCCTCCAGGTCAGAGAGGGATGTGTCTCCCTGCCCATGGGAGCCCTGGCCTCCTCCGGGCCGTTTGGGCACCCTACAAGGCATGTAGAAGTGTGCACATACAGCCACAGCCAGTACAGAAGAGGCACTGCTTCTTTACAACCCGATGAGCAGAGCACAGGCCGGATCTCAGGTGTGCGCTGCTGATCAGTGCACGACCTGCACGGGTGTGCACGGTGGCCCTGGCACCGCCCCGGCCCCTCCCACCTTTCTCGAGAGTTTCTTCAGCTTCACGGCTCCCCTCGGCTGCATCCTCCCATAGGCCCCCACTCAGATTGCAGCGCTGGTCCTCGCCGCTGGCTGGCGGCTGACAAAACCACAGGCCAATCCCCGCTGGCAGGATGGGGACAGGCTGACAATTTCATGTCCTAACTGCAGGGCCTTGCATTTCCTCCTCTGGAGACTCAGGTGTGGAATGAGTGGGGCTGTCGGTGCAACCTGGGCGAGATTCCTCTCGGCCTCCCTGGGTCTGATCAAGGTCACCGACCCCCAGCTGTAGACCCCAAGACTGGCTCCTGATGTCTTTTGTGCCCTGCTCAGCAAAAGCTCAGCTGCGATCCTCTTGGTGGCCCAGACAGAGGTGACCACATAGTGTATCATCTTTCGAGGGTGGGAGGGAGCTCTGTTCGTAATTACTCCTGGGGCATTCTGGGGCTATTGCAGGAAACGGAATATGTCACCGACGGAGACGCAGATCCCCTAGCAGGATGCATGCCGGCCGGCACACGACTCGGAGCGCGAGAGGGGCCTATGATCGTGTGGTGCTTACGTGCTTCACGCGTGTGTGCGGAAGCACGGGTGAGCCCGTGGGGAGCATGGCGCACTGCCACTGTGCACACGTGGGTCGGCCATGTGTGGGGACACGTGTGTCCCTGTGTGCACACACCCAGAGCCCGTCCCGGCAGCCCGGAGACGGCTCCTTCCCCTTGTACAGCTGGAGACTCCGGAAGGAGGAGGCGGGTCGGGCTGGCCTCCTGCTTGATGAGGGTAAGACGAACAGGCCAAGGTGGGAGGCCAAGGCCAGGTCTCGCTCAGGCTGGGGCATGGCCCTAACACATGTTTCCTGCCCAGCGTAGTGGCGGCAACCTTGGACAGGAGGTTGGACCCCATCAGGAAGGTTTTGCTTCAAGATATGGGGCTTCCGAGGCTGGGTCAGCTCCCCCAGCATTTGCATTCATCCTAACATGTGACTGCCTCTTCCTCCAGGCAGCCTTCCGTGACTTCTGCTGTCGCCCCAGTGGCCTCTGTCTCCAGAGCAGGTGGAGCAAGGAGGCTATCTGCTTGCTCCCTGGACCCAGCGGACATATTCCCAGAGACAGGTAGGATCTGCTTAGGGGCACACAGCCAGCTCTGGCAGAATGGGGCCAGACCCCAAGGAGTGCCCCTCCTAGGTCAGGGCACTTGTGACTATGGCTGCCCTGAAATCCTCTTGGGGCTTCTTGCTAGGGGGCCACTCTGGGCCCCACTGAACTTTGCTTTAGGAGCATAGGGCCTTTGGGCTGGGTGTGTCCTCCAAGGGCCAGGCCTGGTGACTCCTCCAGGCATGGGGCAGAGGCTGGAGGCTGAGAGGCAGCTGCTGCTGAGGCCTTCAGTAGAGGGAGGCCAGCATCAGGCAGATGAATGGGCCATTCAGGCAGGAGAATCTTCAGGGTCACCTTGGCCAGCCCCGAGCAGCCACCGAACCCTCCCCTTCCTGCAGCTGGAAATATCATTGTGATGTGGGATGCTGGAGATGGGACAGGAGCCACACAGACCCAGCTTTGCCCTCTGGAACTCACAGCATCCCGGCAGCCGGCAGAGAGAGAGAGAGGGCCGGCAAACAACTCCACGAGGGGGTCCCGCGATAACATGCGAGAAGTGGGTGGAGAATGCCTGGCAAGCCTGGGTAGCCAAGGAGGGCCGGACAAGCAGGTGCATGGGCTCAGACATGGAGGGTGCCTGGGGACATCATCCTGGGGCAGGAAACGGCAGGTGCAAAAGCCCTGGGGCCGGATGAGGTGCTGGCTCCCTCACTCCCTTGCTCAGGGAACATCTGAGCAGCACCCCCCAGAAGCAAGGGCTGTGCTCGTGTGCATGGGCCAAGCTCCAGAGACAACTCGGGAGGCTCCCAGGTCTGAGGGGGATGGGGGCCAGGGCTGGGCGGTGCAGAGGATGAGGGGATGACCTTCCTCCCAGAGACAGAATACCAGGGGAGAGAAAAAGGCCTCCGGCATCCCTGTCCAGTGCATGGAATTGTGGGGGCTTGGAGGCATCCTGTGGCCGGGCTGCAGGAGTTCCCAGCCAGACCTGGTCCCCTGGGGAACGGGGTCCGGGAGGCCTGGTTTGCTGTGAGCCCACCTCCACAACCCACCTGGCCAATGAGCAGAAGCCTGAGCTGAGGTTCAGGGACCCATCCGTGGAGTCGCCCCTGGGGGAGGGCTTCCCACGTGGTACCCCACTGGGCCCCTCTCCCAAGCCCTCACCCCTCCCTCCCAGGCTCTGGAAACCTCTTGCTGTCCCCCCAAGTTAGTGTCCAGGACTGCTTTCACAAATGGCCACAGACTTGGCTGGAAACAAAATAAATTCATTGTCTCAGTCTGGGAGGTCAGAAGTTGAGATCAAGGTGCCCGCAGGGCTGGTTTCCCCCAAAGCCAGGAAGGGTCTGCTCTGTCTGCTGTATCCCACCGTGGTGTCTGGCGGCTGCCCGCCAGACTTGGGCAGCTTAGGGAGGCCTCCCCGCATCTCTGCCTCCATCTTCACGCAGCCTTTTCTCTGAGCCTGTGTGCCATCTCATCTCAAGATCCTTAACTTAATTACTTCTGCAAAGAACCCTTCTCCAGGCCGGGTGCGGTGGCTCATGCTTGTAATCTCAGCACTTTGGGTAGCTGAGGCGGGTGGATCACTTGAGGTCAGGAGTTCAAGACCAGCCTGGCCAACATGGTGAAACCCCGACTCTCCTAAAAATACAAAAATTAGCTGGGCGTGGTGCTGCATGCTTGTAATCCCAGCTACTTGGGAGGCTGAGGCAGGAGAATTGTTTGAACCCAGGAGGCGGAGGTTGCAGTGAGCTGAGATTGAGCCACTGCACTCCAACCTGGGCGACAAGAGTGAGACTCCGTCTCAAAAAAGAAAAACAACAAAGCGCTTCTCCAAACAATGTCCCCTTCATGGGTTCTGGAGGTTAGAACTTAGACACATCTTTTTTGGGGGCCTTTATTCAACCCACAACACCCCCAAATACCAGGAATCTGGAAAATTGGGTCTTCTTTCACTGCTAAGCCAGTTCCCCTGCACTTCATCCATGTGGGCTTGGGGGCCATGGCACCCCCCCTTGGCATGTGTAAGTTAGGGGACAGAGAGGAGGGCTGGGAAGGAGAAGTTGGGGGCCTGGGGCCTGATGGTGCAGGCAGAGTGCAGACTCAAGGAGCAGCCAGCACTGTGCCTGCCCACCAGGAACACGGCCTGTGGTCCCCGCCCCAGTGTGAAAATAATGGACAGAAAACGCCTCGCCCCGTGCCTCCTGCTCAACTCTAGGGACCCAGGAACCTGCCTGGCACAAGAGACAGAGGGGTGCACATAGACACAGAGATGGGCCCCTAGTCCCAGGCCCGCCGTAGACCCCACGCCAGGCCCAGAGGGGCACACATAGACCATAGACCTCACGCCAGGCCCAGTGGGACACACATAGGCCATAGACCCCGCGCCAGGCCCAGAGGGACACACATAGGCCATAGACCCCGCGCCAGGCCCACTCACGGGCAGGATGTTTCTCCTCCAGCCCTCAGGTCCGGGCATGAGCTCCGGGCCAGCAGCCACCAGGCCCTAGGCCAGCGAGTCCCGGCTTCCAGCACTCGCTCCACCAGCTGGAAGGTGCTTTCCACCCCATAATCACCTGTGTCAAGTACAGGCTCAGTTGATCTTCCGAAACGCTGTTTACACCATGTGGAAACCAAGGCTCGGCGCTCCCCCAGCCCGGAGGTGGTAGGACCGCGATTTGAAGCTGGGTCTCCATGTGTCCACCTGCTGACACCTTCCTCGGCCCCGACAAGTGGCCTGGAAGCGGCAGAGCTGGGAACGCTCCTGCATCACCCCTGAGCTCTGCCGGGGGTCTCAGTGTCCCCATCTGCGAAATGGGATAAGGGCCCTGCACACCAGCCTTGCTCCCAGGGGCCAGAGAGGGGAGGGACAGTGTCCCTAGTGACAGATTCAGAAACCGAGGCCAGGAGACACTGGCCTGGACGCCCCTGCCCAGCAGATGCGGGTCGGGTCGGGGCAGGCCCAGGCCCCAGCTGGCCCACCACCTGCTGACCCGCTTCCTCCCGGGGCCTCTGCGGGGAGGCGGTGGGAACTGACCTCCTCTCTGCCTCTCAGCCCCAAGGCAGCCGCCCCCTGGGAGGCCTGGTCCAGGGCTCAGGTGTCCCGCACAGCCGGTTTCTCCGCCTCTTCCCATCCTCGCCTCTGTGGAGCCAGAGGGGGGTCACTCCCCAGGGGCCACAGGCAGTTGTGGCTCTGCCGTTGAGCGGGCTGGCTCTGCTGCCTCTCCCACAGCCCCCAGGAGGCCGGGCTGCCCAGGTGTGTCCACAGGGACCTCCCCAGAAGCCCCTTCCCACGACCCTGTGCCCGCCCCCATGATGTTCATACCTGAGGCTTTCTCTGCAGCCCCTGGCCCGTGCTGGTGGGGGTCGTGGGCCCAGGTGAGGCTGGTGGGCTTCAGGCCAGGGGCTTCCAAGCAGCTCCTTAGCCATGCCGTCCTCCTTAGGGGTCAGGACCATGACCTCATTTCATAAGTCCTGAAAGGGAGACTCCTGGTGCTGGGGCCCACGGTCCGACAGCTCTGCAAGCTGACTCCCTGTTTGCCCTTTCCCAGACCTGCCCTGGGTTTGGCAGCAGAACCTCAGGGCGAAACCAAGGCTGAGAAGGGCTGGGTGCTTTGCTCAAGGCCGTTGGCCAGCCCAGTTCATCTGCCTCTTGGATCCACACTCCCACGGCTTCCATCTTGCTTTTGCTAGTTATTAGCTGGGTGGCCTTAGGTGAGTGGCACAACCTCTCTGTGCCTCAGTTTCTTCAGCTGTAAAATGGGAATAACTAGAAGGCCCGCTTTGAAGGGTGTTGTGCAGATGACACAAGGCATCGGCTGTGGTACACGGCAAGGGTGCAGTGCCAGGCCACTGTTATTGTTACCATTACCATTATAATTGTCTGGCTGTCCCAGCTGTGCTTGGAACTTCAAAGCGCCGGGGCCTCGCCTGTCTTGTTCGCTACTGAGCCCTGGCCATGGGCACACGGTTTAGGTCAGGGACTGGTTTTAAAATAGAAGCAGAAGCTTGAACGCAGCTCTGCCTGCCTGGAGGCCAAGCCCTCTCCCCACTGACTCCCCAGTGAGACCCCCTCCACCAAGCCTGTGCCCTTCACGGGGTCTCTGAGTCCCACAGCTGTGCCCTAAGGGGTTGTTTTTCTCTGCCTTGCCACAGCCAGGAAACTGAGCCTCGGAGAGGGCAGGCCTAAAGAAAGACCATGTGAGGTTAGTGGGTGCCAAGGAGCGGGAGGATCGGCTGGGGGAGGATGGAGGAAGGCAGCACTGGGGGCTGGGGGCCCCTGCAGGCAGAAGGCTGGGCCCATTTCCATGTGGGTGGGCCTGCTCCAACTCGCCACCTGGCACGGCTGCAGGTGCCCACACAACGGCAGACCCGTGCCCCCCAGTGCAGCCTGTGCCAGCCACCACAGCCAGAGGGGTGGCTGTGGGCAAGTTTACTGTCTCTGCCCACCTCCACCCCAGGACAGGACCTGGGGACAGGAGACCACCCCCAGGTACAGCCTCGAGGGCAGCAGACTCTCCTACTCCAAGAGGCAGCCCATGGCACAGACAGCTCACACAGCGGCCCACCAGGACGCTCATTCATTCCCTCATTCATTCATTCGTGCATGCATGCGTTGATTCTGCAGATAGCCGTGGGTTCTTGCTGTGCGGCCATGGGCAAGTCTCTTGTCCTCTCCGGGCTGTGAAGTCTCCCATTCGGCAGAGGAGTCAGACCCCCACCATGTGTCAGCTGAAGGTCTCTGGGAGGGAGGCTGGACAGGAAGCACAGGGTCGGGGCAGCCGCAGGCTGAGACAGCACAACGGCTGCGGCTCTTCCACAGTCTCCCCGGAGAGTTCTGGAATCTCGCTCTCGCCCACGCATGGACTGCAGGGAGAAGCTCCCCCGCCTGTCCTCCCCCCACTCCCCTCTTCCTGCTGTCCCGGCCCCTGACCATCCCTCCTCAATGGGGGGTGTATGGGGAGCCTTGCTGTCAGACCTCCTGAGAAGCCCTAGAGATGTTGGACCCTTCCTTAGCCCCTGTGGCAGATGGGGAAACTGAGGCTGGCAGGCGCTTCCTCCTCCTACTCTGCCCAGTGGCCTCCGTGACCCTCTCCCCAGATGGCCTCTCTCACCTCACACCCCCCGACCCCTAAATGGCCTGCACACTCCCCCCATCTTCCAGGGTCCCGCCCAGCCAGCACACCCTCTACCACACACCCCACACCCCAAATGACCTCCATGTTCTGCCCACTTCCCAGGGTCCTGGCACCCTCACCACATTTTGCACCTCCTGTCCCCTCACCCGAGCGTGGTTCAGCTCCCCCCCAAGATGGCCCCCACCTTCGGGGCTACCCCTGGCAGGGTGGGCCTCAGGGAGCTGAAAGCCCTGGCAGTGGCTCGTGGGAGGAGGCCTGGGCATGGGTGTCTGGGCCGCAGGAGTCCGAGAGCCATCCCGAGGGGAGAGGGGGTCAGTGAGAAGTGGGTTAGGGCTGTCTCCCCCTAGCTGCAGGACCCAAAGGGTCAACGTCAGCCTCTGCCTCCCCCAGGAGGCCCCAGCCTTTCCTCCTAAGACTCAGTTTACTCAGCTGCCAAATGGGACCATTTCTTGTCCTTCCAACCCCACGAAATTTCCATGAGACAATGAAGGGCAATAAAGGCTGTGGGCAGCCCTCAGTCCGTGCCCAGCTGTGGGCAGCCCTCAGTCCGTGCCCAGCTGTGGGGAGAAGGACAGGCTGGGACCCCAATGCCCCACCACCAAGGGACAGGCTGGGTCCCCCACACCCCACCTCCAGGTGACAGGCTGAGCCCCCCATACCCCACCTCCAGGGGACAAGCTGGGCCCCTCTGCACCCCACCTCCACGGGACAGGCTGGGTCCCTGCACCCCACCTCTAGGTGACAGACTGAGCCTCCCGTATCCCACCTCCAGGGAACAAGCTGGGCCCGTCTGTACCCCACCTCCAGGGGACAGGCTGGGTGCTTCTGCACCTCACTTCCAGGGGACAGGCTGGGCCCCTCTGCACTGCACCTCCAGCGGATGCTTGGGTATGTAGGGCCTAGGCCCTGGCTAATAATCACTCACCCATGGCCTAGCCAGGGAGCTGAGAGCTGAGAGCGAGCAGTCACCCGTTGCACCCCAAGGCTGGGAGCCACCAGCAGGGGCAAAGCCTATTGAGCTATGCTTCCCAGCCGTCCAAGCCCAAGCCCAGATCTGGAAGCAAACACCCAAGGAGACACTTTCTCCCTGTCTGAACCACCCAGATGGTGAGCTCCCTATTGGAAGGCAGGTAAACAGAAGGCAGCAGGCGAGGAGGGCCCGGGAGCAAGCATGAAGCTGGAATCCAGGCTATTTGATGGACCTTAGATCACACCTTGGCCTGGAATTCCAGGATCCGAGGATCCTGTCTTCTGGGAACAGACGCTGCTGGAGGGAGGGAAGGTGGTCTCCGAGGTGAGATTCTGGGGCCAGGGAGGAGCTGGCTCAGGTGAGAGCCTGAAGGTGGAGTCGGGTCAGCCCGGATCCTGGGGGTCACCAACTCTTTGGCTGCCGTTGACCTCAGGCCACACTACCTCTGCAGCTGAGAGCTGCTATTTTTCTTTTTCTTTCTTTTTTCTTTTGAGACAGAGTTTCACTCTTGTTGCCCAGGCTGGAGTGCAATGGGACGATCTCAGCTCACTGCAACCTCCTTCTCCCAGGTTCAAGTGATTCTCCTGCCTCACCCTCTCGAGTAGCTGGGATTACAGGTGCACACCACTACGCCGGTTAATTTTTTGTACTTTTAGTAGAGATGGAGTTTCACCATGTTGGCCAGGCTAGTCTCAAACTCCTGACCTCAGGTGATCCATCTGCCTTGGCTTCCCAAAGTGCTGAGATCACAGGCGTGAGCCACTGCGCCCGGCCGAGAGCCGCTATCTTTCATGCAGAGTGGCGGGGCCTGCCACGGGCCAGCCACGTCCTGGGTGCTGCAGGCCTGCCCCCTGGATTGGGGTGGACAGCACGTGATCCTCATGGAGTGCTAGAAGGGACAGTGCCACAGGAGTCGGAGGGCCGGGCCTGCAGCCTCTCAGAGACAGGAAGGGTCATTCCATGGGAGACTTTCGGGGAGGCAGGCCGGGGAAGAGCTCATGGCTCCCGAGCCAAGGACGAGGAGACTGGAGTGAAGGCCCTGAGGGATGAGCCTGGCTGGTTCCCGGAAGGGCTGGAGCGGGAAGGAGGGAGAATAAGGGGTGACAGTGACCAGGGTGGAGGAGAGAGCCAGGGTAGGGCCAGGGACCCTTCACTCCTCAGGGAGAAGGGCTGACCACCTGGCGAACGCCCTTCCTGCCACTGGAGTTCCCAGAGCGGGAGGGCCAGGGATGTGGGGACAGTGGCGGGGACAAAGTACCGGGGCCGAGGAACTGGGGGCCATGGGGGCTGGATTTATGACCTCCCCTGACCCCGGGAGAGAAACCAGCCTTGTTGGGCATGGCCAAGTCACCAGCGACCAGCCCGGGGTGGGACAGCCGGGATGAAAGGCCCAGGGAAGGGATTAGCTGCAGCCCAAAGGGCCACGCAGGGCACCATGGCAACCGTGAGGCTGGGCCCGGAGAATGGGGCCTGTGTTAACACCCCAATGGGGCTGGGGGCTTGTTAACCAGCTTACCAGGCGGGCCTGCCTGGCCATTGACATGGAAATCCAGGCCCTCGGTTCCTAGCCCTGAAAGGCCTGTCCCGCTCTGAAAGAAGGGAGCCAGGAGGGGGGCTTCCAGGGTGGGCGGGGGGGTGCAGGGGGCCAGGTGCTGGGCCGGGGCAAGAACCAGCTTCCACCTTCCTCCCCCACCCCCTTAGCACCCCTGCAGGCCGGACCCACGGAATGGAATGTCTGGGACCCACGTGGACTCAGTGTCCTGGAGACCTTGAGTGGGAGGGCCTGAGTGTTACCTGACTTGGCTCCCACTAAACAGGGGTCCAGGGTGGGGCCTGGCTCGGGGCAGTCCTGGTTGTGGACGTGCTGTGGCCAGGGGCTGCGCTTCCTAAGTGGACGAGCTGGCTCGAGTCAGGCCTGTGGGCCACAGTGCAGGGCAGAGGAGGGTCACCTGGACAGACAGAGCAGGGGTCCTAGCGTGGGAAGAAGCTCGCACCCCTGAGGCTCGCCTGACCCCTGCCCTCATTCCCAGCTGACCCCAGCTCCAACTACAACTCGAAGCTCCAGTTCCTCCAAGGGCCTGGCTCCAGATGTGACCCATGTCCACATCAGGAGATTGTCCCAGAGCTAGCCTCAGCTGCGTGGGCACTGGGCCCTCCTGCCTCACAGACCCCGGTCCTGGCTCCTTCCACAGGGCCCTGGCTTCCAGCTCTGCCCGCCCCATTCACCATTCCCACAGCCTCCACCCACCAGGCCCTGCCCACCTGACCTGGCCACCCCGGAGCTCAGTCCTGGGACCCTCTGCCCCAGCAGTGGACCCCTTCCCAAGACCCCCTGCCATCCCTCCTCCGCAGCTCGGCACCAAATGGGGGCCTCAGCCTCCGCACCCAGCCCCAGGCTGCTGCTTCAGACACCACCATTCTCCAGCCCCAATTGTCTAGAAAATTCACTCGTGTGATTTGCCACAGTGCGCAGCCCATTCCCAGGCCTGGACCCGTGGCAGGACAGTGAGCGGGGGCAGCAGCAGGCCTGGCCTTTGAGACCAGACTCTGGAGTCTGTGCTTCGGATGGGGTGGGGCGGGTAGACAGTGCCCCCACCCCAATGTGGGAGGCCCAGACTCCAGCGAAGTGGGGAAAGCCCCTTGCAAGCCAAGATGTGCCGGAATGCGGGGCAGGCCCGAGGGGGTGGCGAGGAGCTGAGCAGGTGTCTAAGCCCCTGTTGACATGGGATTACAGCCATCTGGCAGCCCCTCCCCACACAGCCCCCACTCCGGGCTCTGGGCAGGAACCAGGGAGCTGAGACGGGGCAGATCTGGGCAGGGCCTCAGTCTCCCTGCCTGAAGATTGGGGTGTACTTGACGGGGTGCAGAGCTCCAGGGTGGGGGCTGCGGCAAAGGCAGCTTCTCCATGGGACCTTCGGGTGGGCTCTGCCCTGTCCCCTAAGGGATGCAATGAGGCCCGCACGTGAGAAAGGAGATTCGGGAGGCTGGCCAGCTAGGAGGTGAGATCAAGTCCTTTGCTGGGGGCCAGGGCCTTTGTGAGGAAACTGAGGCTCAAGGGTGGAGGCTGAGCAGTTTCTTGCTCCTGCCTCTCCTACCCTGGGTACCCCATACCCTGATCTGGCCTCAACCTCCCCAGCCTCAGGATCCTGTCCTTCCTGGAGGTCACAGCCCATGAGGGGCTGCTGTGATCACAGGGTGGGCTAGGCGGTCCTCCAAGCAGGGAGCCGCATCCACACAGCACCCTCTAGCCTTTACTGGGGTGGTGTCACCAGGGCTTGCGGGCCACCCTTGTCACTTCTTGTAGCACCGGCCTGCAGCCTCTGGGATGAGCGTCCCAGCAGCTCACAAACAGTCCTGGTGAGGAAGCAGCCAGGCCAGGGGGTCCACCCCCCATGGTGTTGGGTTTCCTCCGGGCATGGCCCCAGCTGCAAGCAGCTGCCAGAGGCTGAGGGGCTGGGAATTTGAGAAGGTTGTGTCCCCCTCAACTCCCAGGGAGGGGCCATAGGCACCCATCAGAGCCAGGGCTGGCTGGCCTCCCCTTCTGTCCTCAGCCCCCCCAGCCTGCCATCTGCCTCTGTCTCTCGGGGAAGAGGAGGGGCCGCCCACATTCCTGCGCACGCCACCCCTCCCTACATCTGGCCCTTCCCAAGCCCCTCGCCTTCTCCAGCAGGCCCTGGGGCCCCTTCCCCACCCCAAACCCGCTTCGAGGGGTCACATGGGCACCGGTCCCTCCCCTGGCAGGGTCTGACCCTCTCTGTGCCCATCACCGCTTGTTCCTCCTGTGGGCGACTCCTCAGAAAGTTTTGACAAACTTTCCCAAGGCTTCCTGTGCGCCTGGTGGCCCCAGACCCTGCCTGCACACTGGGAGCAGGGCCTCCCCCACCTGGAAGGAATGCCCTGTCCACGGCTGCCCCCAGCTCCTGGACACCCACCAGCATCTGATTCAACTGGGTATCCCCCACTCCTCATGCAGAGATTGGGGGCCTTAGGGCTGGGAAGGTTGAGGGAGGCATAGGGCAGTGTGGCAGGGCTGGTCAGATGAGCAGCTCTGTCCCGGTCCTGCACTCTGGGCAGCACAGAGAGCTTCTGGGTAGAGGCCAGGATGTCTGGCTCTTCTCCCTGCAGGTCCGGGGTGCAACCACCCTCATCCCATCAGGGGTACCTGGGTGGGACCTGGGACACTATGGGCCAGAGACCAGGGGAGAGGGTCCCAGAGGAAAGCACAGACACTTTAGGCTGAGGCCAAGCTGCAACGCTCGTTCTCACTGATCCTCAGAGCCTCTCCTGGAGGAGGGGGTACTGAAAATCAGGCCATAGCAGGATGCATAGGAGTCCATCAGGTAGAGAGGGGCACGCAGAATTCATTGTCATTTTCTAAACTCCTGTGTGGGCCTAAGAGTTGGGCTCAGACCCCCTTGGGCACTTCATCAAGGTACTCAGCATTTATTGAGTACTTGGCTGGGTGCGGTGGCTCACGCCTGTAATCCCGACACTTTGGGAGGCAGAGGCAGGTAGATTGCTTAAGCTCAGGAGTTTGAGACCAACTGGCCAACATGGCGAAACCCCGTCTCTACTAAAAATACAAAAAATTAGCCGGGCGTGGGGGTACGTGCCTGTAATCCCAGCTACTCGGGAGGCTGAGGCGAGAGAATCACTTGAACCTGGGAGGTGGAGGTTGCAGTGAGCAGAGATCGCACCATTGCACTCCAGCCTGGGCAACACAGGGACTCTGTCTCAAAAAACAAAACACAAAACCAAAAAACAAACAAGAACATTTATTGAGAATCTGCTGTGTGCTGGGCCCCGTGCTGGGCCCCATGCTGGGCACAGGGACGGAGGGTGGGCCACACAGCACTGACCCCACCCTTCCACAGAGAGACCTTCTGGCAGCTGGCCGTGTGGCCCAGGGGTGATGGGAGACAGAAGAGGCCTGGGCTTGTTGGAGGCAAGGTTTGTAAGTGGAAGCTTACCAGACGTGGGGAGGCAGGATGTGCAAAGGCCCTGTGGCCAGGACACTGATGGAGGATGGGACAAGAGGCCAGTGTGGAGTCAAGGTTGGGGCGGGGTGCCTAGTCTGGGAGACCTGGGGCCACACCACGCTCCTGTGAGTAGAGCGTGCCATGATGCAGTTTGCAGGGGGCTGATACCCTCCTGTGCTCCTCTCTAGGCACGCAGCCATGAGAACCTAGAGCCGAGCTTGACTTAAGATGAACTGGCTTGAGGCTTTGGCTAAGGGGACAGAGGGGCACACACAGAGGATTCCGGGGGCTGCGTTTGTGCAGGAGCAAAGGTGGGTACGCAGGGGCCTAGAACACACAGTTATGTACAAAGAGACACCTCTAGAGACTCAGAGAGACAGGGACCCGGCGGACACACGCACCAGTGGTCTGTTTACCTCCCAACCCTCCCTCCGGCTGCCTCTGCATCCTCCACGTCCCCCTCCCCCACACACACAACAGCCGCCAGGCAGGTCCCCTTTCTCCCGGGTCCCCTTTCTCTGGCTCTTCAGCAAAGCAGTTGCTCGAGACTAATTGAATTTTCCGCCTGGGAAGGGCTGGGGAGTTGAGGGCGGGTGAGGCTGGGAAGAAGCTTGTTAACAGGTCTGGCCATCCCCACACCCCCCAGGCCCCCTCCCTGGCACCCCGCCCCACCCCCTCCCCACAGGACCTTCTCTCTGCAGTGGGGGTGGGGCGGTCAGGGGCCCTGGTGGCCGTGGAACAATGGACAGACAGACAGGACCAGCCCACACCCGGCCAGCGCCTGAGGGGCTGTGCTCCAGAGGAGGCTATAGTGACCCTCTGGGCCTCAATTTCCCCTCCTGACCCAAAGAGAACTGGGAGAATTGGGATTGGGGTGGGAGCCCCGGGTCATAAAACAGACTCCTCCGGCTGTAGGTGATTGGGGGGCCACCCCTGGACATGTAAGAGCCCCACTCACTGCCCGGATGGCAAGACTGAGGGCCGGTTAGGCACAGGGCTGGGCCTGGGGTCTCAGCAAGGCTGTGCTTGGTGGTGGGGGATGAGGGGCCACTGTGCCCAGTGCTCCCCACGTGCTGCTCCTGGACCTGCCCGTATTTACAGTTCGAGTAGTGGTGCACACGTGTGCGGGGTGTGCATGACGGGAGGCTGATGGAGGAGTGGCCAGTGGGCAGGCGACCCCCTGGCCCCACCCATGTCTCCAGCCACCAGCCTCTCTTCTTTTCTTTCTTTTTTTTTTTTTTGAGATGGAGTTTCACTCTTGTCACCCAGGCTGGAGTGCAGTAGCAAGATCTCGGCTCCCCGCAACCTCCACCTCCCAGGTTCAAGTGATTCTCCTGCCTCAGCCTCTCGAGTAGCTGCTGGGACTACAGCCATGTGCCACCACGCCCGGCTAATTTTTGTCTTTTTAGTAGAGACAGGGTTTTACCATGTTGGCCAGTTGGTCTTGAACTCCTGACTTCAACTGATCCGCCTGCCTTGGCCTCCCAAAGTGCTGGGATTACAGACGTGAGCCACCTGGCCCGGCCCCTCTCTCCTTTTCTCGACTAGGGGCCCCGGTGTCCGGCGGTGCTGGAGTCAGGCTTCCTCAGGTCCAGGCTCTAGCAACCCGCGCGTGTGAAGGGCCCAGAACCCCACTGAGCACAGGGCGGGGAGGGAAGGTGTGCGGCCGGGGTCGCTGGAAGGGAGGGCAGCACTCTGCTCCTGCCACAGAGGCCACGGAGGGTCCTCCTTGGGGGCCCAGGGCCCTGCAGACGGGAGGACTCCAAGTCCGGTTCAGGTCCCACCCCTCTCGCACATCCCTCGGCCTGACTCCTTCCCCCTGTGGATGTGAGCAGAGCCAGCCAGAGTAGGGGTCTCCTGGAGCAGGACACAGGTGAGCCGTGGCCAGCCGGGACCTGGCTGGGCCCATGGGGTGCCCCCTAGCTGCCCCTGTCCCACCCGCCCACATCCTGGCTGACCCCTGGGATGCCTGGGGTACGGCCCACTCCCTTCCTGCCCCCACCGCTTCCTTGGGTCCTGGCCCACGAGACAGGCACGCCTGTTCCTGAAGGGCGCGTGCCAGGAGTCCCTGCGCCTCTCTGGCCTGTACCGCTAGAGGTTATAGGAGGACCTCCAGGGGGCCGCTGATGGGGCCCAGGGTGGGGCAGGGTGGGCTCAGCACCTGTGACTGCCCCTGCCCCACTGAGACTGGGGGTGGGACTTCTATTCACCACCCATCAGCCTCGTCCCAGCCTGAGTGCCTGCTGCAGACCCCGGGCAGTGCTGGATCACAGCCCCGTCCACGCCTGTGTCCTGACCACACCTGTGTCCTGCTCCAGGATCCCAGAATAGCCCCACCTCAGCATTCTAGGTGGGTAGATGGGGGAAGCAGGTCATGCGGGCCAGCGTGGGGTGGCTATGTGGACCGTAGTCACCCCTAGTGGCCCCAAGAAGGGGAGGAGGTTCTGGGCCCAAGGCAGGGTGGGGGTGGGGGCAGGGCTCGGTCGGCAGGATGAGGCCTAGAGGGGGGCTGGATGTCCTGGAGGGAAGTGAGGAAGGAGAGAGGGAGGGAGAGACAGAGAATGCTGAGATAGAACAGAAACAGAGAGAGCGGGAGACAGAGACAGGGAGGGACAGAGACACGGGGAGAGAGACAGACAGGGAGAGATGGAGACAGGAGGGACAGAGACAGGGAAGCACAGAGAAGAGGGAGTACAAGGGTGACCCGGGCCCCGCCCTCTGATTCGGGGCCACAGGCCCTCCCCGCTCCGCCCCAGGCCTGCACCCCCCTGCTCTCCCAGCGGGGACTCTGAGGACGAGACTGCGATAAGCTCGGGCTGACTTGGCAGTCAGGACATGATGCTCCTCTTGGGGGCATGTTTTCCCCATCAAATCATCCTGGGTTTGGTCCAAGGCTCTCTCCTCAAGCCCTGGGGTGACAAACGCTCCCCGACAAGATGGCCTGTGGCCTTCGAGGGGCCTGAAAGGGGCCTTTCCCACAACCTCTCCTGGAACCCAGAGCTGGCACTGTGCTGAGCTCACGCGGGGCGACAGGGAGCTCAGGGGCATCCGCGCATTCTGCGGGTCCGTGCCCCCACTGTCCATCCAGGCAGTGAGTCCATTCCATGGCCGCCTGTGGGCTGCACCTCTCTGCGCTGGGGCTGTGCCTTGGACGACACCAGGTCTGAGTTCAACCATCTACCAGCTCCAGAGACAGGGAAGGGCCAGCAATGGCCTTTGTCCTCCAAGAGCCCCTCTTAGGGCATGGTGGGTGCAGCCTATGAAGCTGTTTACCCATTGGGAGGGAGGCAGTAACTGAGGCCTCCAGGAAGAAGTTGGGGGGAGAGGAAGACTGACCAGAGGTGCTGACTCCAACCTACAATATCTCCCCTCCACAGTCCCCATAACTCTCTGATCCTCCCCTTAGTATCCTGTCCCACATGGACAGACAGACACACAGCTAGGCATGTGAGTGGATGGATAGATGGACAGAGGGGTAAATGGAAGGATGAATGGACAGAAGGACTGGTGGGTGAGTAGGTAAGTGGGTGGGTGGGTG
>NW_012101710.1:2703231-2706741 GCF_000951045.1 Mandrillus leucophaeus
GGATGGATGAATGGATAGATGGATGGATGGATGGACAGAGGACTGATGGGTGGGTGAGTGGGTGGGAGGGTGGATGGATGAAGAGGAAAGTGCAAGTTGGGACAGCTGGATGGAGAGGTGGATGGTGGGTGGGTGGACAGACAAAAGGATACATAGGTGGGTGGAAAGATGGATAGAAAGACAGATGGATAAATGCCTGGATGCCTGGCTGGACAGATGGATAAATAATGTATAAGTGACTGAATGGACGGTCAGTGGAATGAATGAATGAATTAAATGAAACAGTGAAATGAATGGATGGTAGGTGAAGGAATGAATGGTTGGTGAAATGAATGGATTGATGAGCAGATGGACAGACATGTGGAAGGATGGAAAGATGGTGTGGCAGGCAGAGTAATGCCCTTCCCAAGATGCCCATGTCCTAGTCCTGTGAATATGCTACCTTACACATCAAAAAGAACACTGCAGGCTGGGTGCGGTGGCTCACGCCTGTAATCCCAGCACTTTGGGAGGCCAAGGCAGGTGGATCACCTGAGGTCAGGAGTTCGAGACCAGCCTGGCCAACATGGTGAAACCCTCTCTCTACTAAAAATACAAAATTAGCCAGGAGTGGTGGCATGTGCCTGTAATCCCAGCTACTCAGGAGGCTGAGGCAGGAGAATCGCTTGAACCCAGGAGGCAGAGGTTGCAGTGAGCTGAGATCACAACACTGCACTCCAGCCTGAGTGATAAGAGTGAAACACTGGCTCAAAAAAACAAAACAAAACAAAACTCTGCAAATGTGATTAAGTTAAGAATTTTAGGATGGGGAGATTATCCTATGTTATCAGGGTGGACCCAATGTAATCAGAAAGGTCTTTGTAAGTGAAAAAGAGAGGCAGAGAGGCAGAGAAAGAGAGGTGAGGATGGAGGCAGAAGTTGAGGCGATACCATTGCTGGCTTTGAAGATGGAGGAAAAGACCACGAGCCAAGGAATGCAAGAGGTCATGAGAAAGTGGAAAAGGCAAGGAAATCTCCAGGAGGAACCAGCCTTGCTGACACCTTGATTCTAAGGTAAGACTCATTTCTAACCCACAGAACTGTAAGGTAATACATTTGTGCTGTTTTAAGTCACCAAGTTTGTGGTAATTTATTACAACAGCAATCAAAAACTAATGCAGATGGATAAAACATATGGATAAATCGATAGATGGATGGGTAGGTGGATGGATAGATGAATGATGGATGAGTGGGTGGGTGGATGGATGGATGGATGAATGGATGGATGGTCAGAAGGATGGATGGGTGGGTGGATGGGTGGATGGATGAATAGATGTGTGCATGAATGGGTGGATGGGGGAGTGGGTGGATTGATGGACAGATGAGTGGATGGATGGGTGAGTGGGTAGGTGGGTAGGTAGAAGAAGGGATGAGTGGGTGGGTAGATGGGTGGATGAGTGATGGATGGATGGATGGGGGTGGGTGGATGGATGGTAAGAAGGATGAATGCATGGGTGGATGGATGATCAGGAGGATGGATGGATGGATAGGTGGCTGGATGGTCAGAAGCATAGATGGATGGATGATCAGAGGGTAGATGGGTGGGTGGATGAAGGGATGAATGTCAGAAGGGTGGGTGGGTGGAAGGATGGATGGATGGATGAATGGACAGATGGATGGGTGGATTTGTGGATAGGGTGGGTGGATGGATGGATGGATAAATGAATAGATAGATGAATGGGTGGGTAGGGAATGGGTAGAAGAATGGATGGATGGATGGATGTGTGCATGGATGGGTTGGTGGATGGATGGGTAGATGGGTAGGTGGGTGGATAGATGGATGGATAACTGGGTGGATAGATGGGTGGATGGGTTAATGGATGGATGGATGGATAGATGGGGAATGGGTTGGTGGATGGATGGGTGGATGGGTAGGTGGGTGGGTAGACGGATGGATGAATGGGTGGATAGATGGATGGATGAGTGAATGGATGGATGGGGGATGGGTGGGTGGACGGTCAGAAGGATGGATGGGAGGAAGATGGGTCCTAGTTCATTCCTTGACTGTATACTCAGATGAACCCTGGTGCCATATGCTGGATGGTGGGACCTCTGGCTAGATGACTAAGCAAAGGTGAAGGTTTAGATACCCCAAACTTCCAAGCTAACTACAATCCCTACTACCAGTTAGACTACATGACCCAGAACATAAGCGTCAGGGCTGACTGAGATGGACACAGGTACATTCAGAAAACCTCTACAGTGGGACCTCATCCAGGCCCAGGGGGATCCCAGATGGCATTTGTTTGGAGGGTGGTTGGCGCTTAAGAGCAGCAGCAGAAAGGGAGGTCCTTGGCCATGTCTCCTTCCTCCTTGCTGTAGTCAGAGTCCGGCCAACACCTGGGCATGGGGGGAAGGTGGCTTGCTGGGGGAGGAAGCCAGGCCTGGGGAGGCTGTGGACCCTGGCAGCTTCCTTGCCTGCCCCTGCCCCGCCTTCACTCCTGCACACAAAGGCACAGAGACACACGAGTGCACACGCCTCGCCACGCTCTCACACGGATGCCACGTGGCAGCAGAAGTAGGAGACTCCACCCTGCTCAGCTTCTGACCTGTGACCTTGGCCATGTCGCCGGCCCTCCCTAGGTCTCTGTCTCCCCATTGTGGGTGGAGGGGCTGGGCCCGGGGGCCTGGGGGGCAGGAGGCCGAGGCTGGGCGTGGGCTGGAGCTGTCCTGGCCCCCGCTCCTGTTTCGACCACCAGGCTTCCTCCCCCTGCCCTGTGGGGAGGGACCGTAATTAACGTCTTCCTGTTCAGATCAGGAGTCCGTTTCCAAAAACATTTTTGGAAGGATTATTTTGCAAAGGAAATGTTTTTGAAAGACTCTTGTGTCCCGTCCCGGCCCAGGGAAGTGGGAGCAGCAGCTGGAACGGGGACAGCGGGTAGGTGGGGGTGGCCCCTGGTGGCCCTGGGGGCCAGAGTGAGTGGGCAGCCGGACTCCAGCCCCGGAGCCCCTCTTTGTGTCTGCTCTGCCCCCAGAGCGCAGGGTCCTGGGATGGTGGGTGGAGAGGGTGGAGACCGAGGGAAACAGGAAATGGGGGTGAAAGGGGGAGGAAGGGTCCCCGTTTCCTCACTGCCCACTCACTCTGTGCCCTCTGAAGACCTCTCGTTGCTAAACCCAAGCATCCCCGCCCAGGCCTTGTGCCAGGACCTCTCACACCATTTCCCTTGGGCAGTCAGCGCCCAGGACCCTCTGCCTCGCTGCCAGCCTGGCACACAAGTCCACCTTTCTTTCTTTTTTCTTTTTGAGATAGTCTCACTCTGTCACCCAGCCTGGAGTGCAATGGCATGATCTCGGCTCACTGAAGCCTCCGCCTCCAGGGTTCAAACGATTCTTCTGCCTCAGCCTCCCAAGTAGCTGGGATTACAGGTGCCCGCCAACACGCCCGGCTAATTTTTGTATTTTTAGTAGAGACAGGGTTTCACCATGTTGGCCAGGCTGGTCTTGAACTCCTGACCTCAGGTGATCTGCCTG
>NW_012101710.1:2708221-2709642 GCF_000951045.1 Mandrillus leucophaeus
CTGACCCTGGCCCAGAGAGACTGTCTTCTCTCCCTCTGCAGGGCCTCCTGGCTGGGGGCCGGGGGTGGGGGAGGGGGGGGGTCCGGCAGAGGAGGTCTCTTAAGGGAGTACTGGAGACCTGTACTCACTGGGCTGTCCCTCTCCCCTCCTTCCCCCAGACTCTGTTTCTCTGGGTCAGGATACCTGTCTCCACATCCCTTGTTTTCTTCTGGCCCTCTGTGTGCCGCCCTCCCTGTGTGCCCCCCTCTCTCCGTCCATTTCCAGGCCCACCCTCCCCAGGGCTCAGCAGTGCTCCCAGCTCTGGGCTGGGCTCCTCCACCCTCCACAGCTGTCCTGGAGCTGGTGTGAAGTTATTTTGGGAGCTGACGGCTCCCCTGGGTCTTTTCCCCGCAGCCTTGGCAAGAGCATGAGTTCGAGGCCAGCCCAGCCACATGTGTCCCTGCAGAAGCTGGTGTGGGCCCTGACTTCCCAGTCCCAGGTGGGGCAGGCGTTTCTGGCTGTGTGGGCCATGGTCTGCCCCATGAGGCTTAGGGGTGGGAGCAGACCCCGACCAACTCCTCCCCACGCCACTCATCTGGCCTGGGCATCTGGGTCCAGCCTTTTGGGGGAGGCTGGAGGACCCCACGGAGCCCAGCCCCAGCCTGTCTCTCTCATGGCCTCGGACCCCCCCGCGACGTCCCTCACCCCATCCTCTCTGCACCCCCTGCTCCAGCCACACAGATCTCCTTCCTGCTCCTGAAGCACCCCCGACTCCACCATGCTTTGTTCCTGTGCCGGCATGCCTCCTCCAGGGTCCTGTCCTGGGTCACCCCCCAAGAGCCCAAGAGCCTCCCACTCCCACCCCACATCCTGCTCCAGCTCTGCCTCCCTCCCCACCCCTCATCATCTTCATCCTGCACTGTCAGATAGAAACATGACACAAGGTCGGGCGCAGTGACTCATGCCTGTAACCCCAGCACTTTGGGAGGCCGAGGGGGGTGGATCACCTGAGGTCAGGAGTTTGAGACCAGCCTGGCCTACATGGTGAAACCCTGTCTCTACTAAAAATACAAAAGTTAGCCAGGTGTGATGGCGCATGCCTGTAATTCTAACTACTCAATACTGAGGCGGGAAAAGTACTTGAACCCAGGAGGTGGAGGTCGCAGTGAGCCGAGATCGCGTCACTGCACTCCAGCCTGGGTGACAGACTGCAACTCTGTCTAAAAGAAAGAAAGAAAGAGAGAGAGAGAGACAAGAAAGAAAGAAAGAAAGAAAGAAAGAAAGAAGGAAAGAAAGAAAGAAAGAAAGAAAGAAAGAAAGAAAGAAAGAAAGAAAGAAAGAAAGAAGGAAAGAAAGAAAGAAAGAAAGAAAGAAAGAAAGAAAGAAAGAAAGAAAGAAAGAAAGAAAGAAAGAAAGAGAGAGAGAGAAAGAGAAAGGAGAAA
>NW_012101710.1:2709692-2711224 GCF_000951045.1 Mandrillus leucophaeus
GGTTTCACCATGTTGGCCAGGCTGGTCTTGAACTCCTGACCTCAGGTGATCTGCCTGCCTCGGCCTCCCAAAGTGCTGGGATTATAGGCGTGAGACAGTGTGCCCAGCCACAAGTCCACCTTTCTCCTACCCCTTCTCCAGGCCCTCTCCTGTCCCCTGAAGGTGGCCCTGGGCTGTCCTGGGCCCAGTGTCCTCTGGCTCATGGGACAGGTGTTTTCTAGCACCATAGGCACCTGCTTGGGCCCAGCCTGCCCCTTCCCTGGTCAGCTGTGCCCTTGGATGCCTCAAGCTCACTCTGTCTTCTCTCTTCTTTTTTCTTTGATTGTGAGGCTCTCCTTTGAGACTCTCTCTTCTTCTTCTTGAACTTGGCCCTCGCGCAAGCATCCCCATGCCATCTTGTAGAGGGCCCTCCATCCACTACCTGGGTTATACACGTGCGTGGTTTCTCATTGCTTTTATTTTCTATCCTGAAAAACACATTGCAAAAAGTTATCACCGGGGAGCAAGGGATGTGGGTCATCTAGCAGATGCTTCAGGTTTTCAGAAGGAAGTGCCTCTCTTTCCTGGGAGAGGTGAACTGGGGGCACAGGAGGCCCTGTAGACCCCACCCTGACACTGACCCATGCAGACTCCAGGCCAGCCCTTGGCCCCTGACCCCCAACTCCAGCCCCCTGCCCACCTCCCTGCCTGCCAGACAGCCCCCTCCACAGCCGGTGGGCTCAGGCTGGCCCCAACCCCCTCTGGGCTTTGGTCCTTGTTAGTTTTTTTGGTCCAGATTGTGGTGGTTCTCTGCAGCCTCCCAGCTCCCAGGTCATGGTGACCGATTCATAAGTGTTGTCTGAATAAATGAATGAGATGACAGCCTCGGGTAGAACTGGATCAAGGGTCTTGCATCAAAATTGGTTTCATCTCAGAAGAACACCCCCAGCTCCCAAATTCCCAGGCTCCCCTGGGCTGGGCCCTGAAGATGGGACAGCCAGGCTCCCTGAGAGCTCCTTCTCTGCCTCAGTTTCCTCACCTTCCCCAACTTTGTCATTGCCAGCCTTCCTGACTCTCCCTTGCCCTCTGACCACCTCGGGCTGGGGAAACTCCACAAGCTCCACCCAGGGCTGGCCATGCTACACTGAGGACATTTCCCAATGCCCTGGGGACCCAAGGAGGGGGTGGAACATTCTCTCGGAGCCTGCTGGCCGGCTGAAATAGTGGTGACCAAGTGTGCAGGGCACGGGGGGAGAGTGCCCAGTCAGGCTGTGCCCTCGCCTGACAACCATGCTGTGGTTCCTCAGACAAACTCCCCCGTCTCTCTGAGCCTCAGTTTCTCCTCTGGGAAGACAGGGGTGCTGGGAGATGGGCCCTCTGTGGGGTCCAACCTGGTCAGACAGGGCTCCTGGGATTCTGGACACCGTGGGGGCCCCATCCCTGCCACAGCTCATCCCTCTGACCCTGGCCCAGAGAGACTGTCTTCTCTCCCTCTGCAGGGCCTCCTGGCTGGGGGCCGGGGGTGGGGGAGGGGGGGGGTCCGGCAGAGGAGG
>NW_012101710.1:2716299-2718553 GCF_000951045.1 Mandrillus leucophaeus
GAAAGAAAGAAAGAAAGAAAGAAAAGAAAGAAAGAAAGAAAGAAAGAAAGAAAGAAAGAAAGAAAGAAAGAGAAAAGTGACTTGGCCAGGCGAGGTAGGTCACGCCTGTAATCCCAACACTTTGGGACACGCCTGTAATCCCAACACTTTGGGAGGCCAAAGTGGGTGGATCACTTGAAGTCAGGATTTGGAGACCAGCCTGGCCAACATGGCGAAATCCTGTCTTTACTAAAAATATAACAATTAGCCAGTCATGGTGGCAAGGGCCTGTAAACCCAGCTACTTGGTAAGCCAAGGCAGGAGAATTGCTGGAACCCAGGAGGTGGAGGTTGCAGTGAGCCGAGCTTGCGCCACTGCACTCCAGCCTGGATGACAGAGCAAGATTCTGTCTAAAAAAAGAAAGAAAGAAAGAAATGACACAAGCCACAGTTGCAATTAGATTTTTTAGTGGCCACATGAAAAACATTTTTTTTTTTGCCAGAAGTGGTGGCTCGTGCCTATAATCCCAGCACTTTAGAAGGTCATAGGGGAGGATTACGCAAGGCCAGAAGTTTGAGACCAGCCTGGGGAACATAGTGAGATCCCCGTCTCTACAATCAATCAATCAATCACTCAGCCAGGCATGGTGGCACGTGCCTGTAGCCCCAGCTACTCAGGAGGCTGAAGCAGGAGGATCACCTGAGCCCAGGAGGCAGAGGCTTCAGTGAGCCATGATTGCACCACTGCACTCCAGCCTGGGTGACAGAGTGAGACCTGTCTCTAAAAGAAAAAATAAAATTTAAGCAGTTATAATTACTTTTTTTTTTCTGAGACGGAATTTCGCTCTTGTTGCCCAGGCTGAAATGCAGTGGCGCGATCTCGGCTCACTGCAACCTCCGCCTCCTGGGTTCAAGTGATGCTCCTGCCTCAGCCTCCCAAATAGCTGGGATTACAGGTGCCTTCCACCACACCTGGCTAATTTTTGTATTTTTAGTAGACACGGGGTTTCACCATGTTGGCCAGGCTGGTATCGAACTCCTGACCTCAGGTGATCCGCCCACCTCGGCCTCCCAAAGTGCTGGGTGGTGTGAGCCACCACGCCTGGCCCTGTAATTACTTTTAATAAGACATTTTATTTAACCTAATATGTCAAAACTATTATTCTTTTAACATGTAATCAATATGAAAATTATTATTATTATCTTTTTTTTTGAGATAGGAACTTACTCCTGCCACCCAGGCTGAAGTGTAGTGGCACCATCACAGCTCACTGCAGCCTCAACTTCCCGGGCTCAAGCGATCCTCCCACCTCAGCCTCCTGGAAGCTGGGACTACAGGTGTGCACCACCAAATCTGGCTAATTTTCTGTATTGTTTGTAGAGATGAGGTTTTGTCACGTTGCCCAGGCTGGTCTCAAACTCCTGGGCTCAAGCGATCTGCCTGCCCACCTTGGCCTCCAAAAGTACTGGGATTACGGGCATGAGCCACCTCGCTGGCTCCAATATAAGACTTATTACCCAGAAATTTTACATTTTTTGAACTGTTTTCAAATTCCAGTGTGTGTGTGAGCGTGTGTGTGTTTGAGGCAAGGTTCTCATTCTGTCGCCCAGGCTGGAGTGCAGTGGTGCAATCGTGGCTCACTGCAGTCTCAAACTCCTGGGCTCAAGCAATCCTGCCTCAGCCCCCCAAGCAGCTGAGACAGCAGGTGCATACCCTCATGCCTGACTAAGTTTTTAATTTTTTTTTTTTTTTTTTGTAGAGACGGGGTCTCCTTACGTTGCCCAGGTTGGTCTTGAACTCCTGGGCTCAAGCAGTCCTCCCTCCTCGGCCTCCCAAAGTGCTGGGATTACAAGCGTGAGTCATGGCGCCTGGGTGCTGGGCCCCAGGGTGTTTCTGATTCACATTTAATTCGGACGTTCCAGGTGCTTCATGTCTATGTGCGGGCAGTGGCTGTTGGATAGCACGGCACAGCTTTCCGTTGTTGTCCTGTTGAACCTTTTTCCTGGCACCTATCACTATCTAGAATATCCTGTTTATTGGTTGAGGTATTTATCATCTGTCTATCCCACAGCAGTATCAGTTCCGTGAGCGCAGAGACCTGTCTGGTTCACTGCTGCATCCCAGCGCCCACAGCCACCACCCAGGAGGCACTCTCTGTCTCTGGAAATGTTTATGGATGAGGAGTGAGGGCTGCATGGGTCTGGCTTTCCACCCCTAGTGCCAGTGCCACCCTTCCAGCTACTCAGGAGGCAGAGGCAGGAGGATCTCTTTTTTT
>NW_012101710.1:2718603-2742335 GCF_000951045.1 Mandrillus leucophaeus
GATCTCAGCTCACTGCAAGCTCCGCCTCCCGGGTTTACGCCATTCTCCTGCCTCAGCCTCCTGAGTAGCTGGGACTACAGGCGCCGCCACCTTGCCTAGCTAGTTTTTTGTATTTTTTAGTAGAGACGGGGTTTCACCGTGTTAGCCAGGATGGTCTCAATTTCCTGACCTCGTGATCCGCCCATCTCGGCCTCCCAAAGTGCTGGGATTACAGGCTTGAGCCACCATGCCTGGCCTTGGAGTATCTCTTGAGGCCAGGAATTTGACCCCAGCCGGAGCAACATAGACACCACAAAAAAAAAAAATAGAATGGAAAATTAGCCAGGCATAGTAGCGTGCAGTCCCAACTACTTGGGAGGCTGAGGTGGGAGGATCGCATGAGCCCAGGAGTCTAAGTCTGTACTGAGCTGTGATCACGCCACTGTATTCCAACCTGGGCAACAGAAGGAAACCCTGTCTCTGAAAGAAAAAAAAAATTAAGTGGTGTAACTACTTTTAATGATATATTTTATTTAACCCAATATGTTAAAATCCTTATCCTTTTAACATGTAATCAATGTAAAAATTAATGAGATAGTTCACTTTTTTTGTACTAAAAGTTTTCAAAAGTTGGTACAAAAATAACCTAGTACTGTGTGGCCCCAGGTTACAGAGCAGCACACCGAGGTTCAGACTGAGGAGGTCTGTAGACAGGGAGACTTGAACCCACTGCCTGCTTGACCTGTGTCCCCGTTGGCCCTGTGTTCCCTGGCTCTGAAGCTGGTGCTGTGGCAGAGGGATCCTGGGGCCCCGGAGACTCCAGCATCCCCATCTCAGGCCAGCTCCAGGATCCCCCAGCCATTTCTCATCTAATTGGATTCCCAGCTCTTCCTTCCTCAATTCCAGGTCACTGCTGTGTTTGTTTATAAACCTGGTGCAGACTGCATCCCTGGAGCCCAGTACCCATCTGTAGAAATCATCACGATCCCCCTCCAGGCCAGATGTCAGCTGGGCTGCTCCACCCCACTCCATCCCATCCTGCTCAGCTGGCTCCCATTGGCATTTATTTATTTATTTATTTAGAGATGGAGCCTCACTCTGTTGCCCAGGTTGGAGTGCAGTGGTGCGATCTCGGCTCACTGTAACTTCCGCCTCGCAGGTTCAAGCAATTCTATTGCCTCAGCATCCCGAGTAGCTAGGATTACAGGCATGCACCATCACTTCTGGCTAATTTTTGTATTCGTAGTAGAGACGAGGTTTCGCCATGTTGGCCAGGCTGGTCTCAAACTCCTGACCTCAAGTGATTCAGCTGCCTTGGCCTCCCAAAGTGCTGGGATTACAGGCGTTGAGCCACCTCGCCTGGCCCCCACTGGCTTTTGTGCCTGGCCAGTAGTCCCAGTGTCCAGTCAGCCCTTTCTGACTGGCCTGTCTGGGGTAGTTGAGCTTCCTCAAAGATGGCTGCCATGTTGAATTCATTCATTGTTGGTACCAGCTCAAGGCCCAAGGGGTTTTCACAGCACAGCAAGGTCCCAGCCCCCATGTGTTCTGGACCTCACCCTCACTACTCCACTCCCTGTTCCCCTCATTCAGAATCATTAGGGAGCCCTCCCCTCAGCCCAGTCCCCCACCCCAACCAGCACCACAATTTACAAGGGCTTTTGGAGTCTCTCAGGCACATCCTTTTGATCAGGCTCCCTACTGACCCCTGGAGGTTATTCACAGCAATGACTCACCCAAGAAACACGCAGAGTGGGCCGGGCGCGGTGGCTCAAGCCTGTAATCCCAGCACTTTGGGAGGCCGAGGCGGGTGGATCACGAGGTCAGGAGATCGAGACCATCCTGGCTAACATGGTGAAACCCCGTCTCTACTAAAAATACAAAAAACTAGCCGGGCGTGGTGGCGGGCGCCTGTAGTCCCAGCTACTCGGAGGCTGAGGCAGGAGAATGGCGTGAACCTGGGAGGCGGAGCTTGCAGTGAGCCGAGATCGCGCCACTGCACTCCAGCCTGGGTGACACAGCGCGAGACTCCGTCTCAAAAAAAAAAAAAAAAAAAAAAAGAAACACGCAGAGTGGCCTCAGTTTCTCCATCAATAAAATGGGAACGAAAACCCTCATCTATCAGGGAGCGGAAAGATGTGAACTTGCTTCGAGGATCGTACAGTGAGGGGCCATTGCTAATGATTGCTAGGCACAGCTGTGGAAGCTGAGAAAATGAGGGGGGGCAAGCTAGAGGAGGGTCCTCCTTCCCACCCACACCCTTGCCCTGCCTCTGCAGGATAGCAGTGAAGATCACCAGCACAGTCAGTGACCGGCTGTGTGAACCTGGGCCAGGCAGAGCACCCCTTTGAAACTCAGTTGCCACATCTGTAACATAGGTAGTAAAATAAAATGGGGGTGCCATGGCCCCCTCTCAGGGTGGTCATGAGCACTCTGGGTGAGGGTCCCAGCCTAGTGCAGGTGTCTGATAAATGTGGGCTCTGTCCTTTCCTGGGGGAGCCCCTGTCTGGGCATTACCCTCCGTGTGCTGTCCCAGGCTCCAGGCCAGACAGGGCAGGAGAATCCCCCTGCCCCTCACCCACACAGTGGGCATCTCAGCAGCCCTGAGTACTGTAGGTCTCACCCTTCGTGTCCCTCCTTTGGGACAAGGTCAGCCTTGCTTCTCTCCCCAGCCCAGGAAACAACCTTCATTAGAGCATTGAGCACAGGGCAACATTCATTATCCCACTTGGAGAAACTGAGGCCCAGGGAGGGGCAAAGAGTCTCAAGACTCCTCACCTGGCTGGGCGCAGTGGCTCACACCTGTAATCCCAGCACTTTGGGAGGCCAAGGCGGGCGGATCACCTGAGGTCAGGAGTTTGAGACTAGCCTGGCCAACATGGTGAAACCCCATCTCTACTAAAAATACAAAATTAGCCAGGTGTGGTAGCACATGCCTGTAGTCCCAGCTACATGAGAGGATGAGGCAGGAGAATGGTTTGAACTCAAGAGGCGGAGGCTGTAGTGAGTCAAGATCATACCACTGCAACTCCAGCCTGGGCAACAGAGCAAGACTCCATCTCATATGAAATAAAATAAAATAAAATAAAATAAAATAAAATAAAATAAAATAAAATAAGCCTTCACCTGTTGGAGGCAGCTGGGCCTGCTTTGATTTTCGGCGGATGTGGGGGGAAAGGTGCAGAGGAAGCAGGGAAGTCCCAGGGAGGTGTGCCTGGCTAAGACCCTGCAGGAGGGAGGCCCACCAAAAGGGAGCCAGGTGACATCCAAGGTCCTTGGGGCCGCCTGCTTGCCTGCCCGTGCCAGGGAGAGGGAGTGGCATCAGAACGGGCAGCCCCTGCTTGGTGCTGGCTCCGGCCAAACCTTATCAGCCCTCAAAATGCCCCCGAGTGAGCAGATTCTCTGTGTGATAAGAGACTCAAGGTTGGCACACACCAGCCGCAGACAATGGCCGGGCACTGGGTGGGCAACTGATCCAGGAACAATGCTGGACCACCGAGGGTTAATCAGGGAGCCAGGAAGGGCCGGACCCCAGTCAGGCAGCAGAGGTGGGGTGGGGACATGTCTTCTCCATCCCCATCCTGGTTCTTCACTTTTCCCGACCCTTCGCACTCCAGGGCCTTTGCACGGGACGTTCCCTTTGCCAGAAACACCCTTCCCTTCTCTCTTCCAGATTCAGTGCCAATGTCACCTCCTCCAGGAAGTCTTCCCTGACTGCCCATATCAAGGCCAGGTCCCCCCAGCATACAAGACTGTCACTCCCCATCTTTTCCCTTTCAGAGCATTTATCATAATATTAATAGTAATTTAAATAATGGAACGCTGGAGTTTGCCATTTAGTGTTTACCCCCTCCTCCAGACACCAGAAGCTCTGTGAGGGCCAGGACTGTATCCATCTGTCCGTCCTGTTTGCTACCACACAGGACTTGCCACATTGCAGGTGCTCAACAAATGTTTGCGGAATAAAAGAATGGCCAGCTGGTTTGCTCCCCGATCAGGGCTGTGGGGCAGGTGGCCTACCTCCCAGAGCCGAGCACCCAGTGAAGCACATCTTGGGGGCTCAGCTATGGGTGGGATGAACTGGGGCTCCCTGGCTTCTTTCTAGCACCTGGGGGGCCTTCACCTGCCCTGAATCACGGATGGCAGCGTCATGGCACTGCCCAGGCACCTACTGTGTGCCACGCAGGAGGGCGGGAGGTGGAGGATCGGGGGTCCCACATGGGTCAGGTGCAAACCTGCTCCTCTCCTACAGCCTCTGAGGGTCCCAGGCAGCCCTGGGCGCACAGCAGGGCCTCAATTAATGGTTTGGATGGAAAATGCCCTCCGTCCTGAGGGAGGCAGAGGGGGACCCAGGAAGGTTCTACGAGATGGACCTTGGAGAGAAGGCACTCAGGACAGGCAAGTTGATGGGACAGGCAGCGGCTGGGGACAGCTGTGAGAGAAGTGAGAAGGGACAGATGAGGGAGTATCGGGGAGTTGAGGGACCCCGTTGCCCCTCTGCAGAGCCCCAGGGTCCTCGTCCGCCTGGGATCAGCGCTCCCCAGTCACAGCCAACCCCAGCCTTTAACAGGACCCATGGCTAAGTTCCTACAGGGGCCTTGGGGCAAGTGCTGGGGCCAGAGCTCTGCTGCCCACCCTGCTATTGCCAGCTCCCAGCAAGCCCCTCACCTCCTGGGCGGGCCTCGGTTTCCCCATCTGCATAATGAGGACATGGTGCTTTTCAGCTGCCCTGGCCCTCTTCACGTGCAGCTCGCCTCGCTCCTGACCCAAGGTTGTGCTTGCACCGCGGCCTGACAGGGCGAGGAGCCGGCCCTCCTTGGGGCAGAGCTGGCCGCAGCCATCCGTCCTAGGGTCGGCTCTTGTTCCAATCTGGTGGGAGCTCCCCGCGCCTCCTCCAGCGGGGACTGAGAATTTCCGTGCTGACCTCACCATCTGGATGAGCAGTTCCAGATGTCGCTGGGGGCGGGGAGGGGGTTCCTGGGAAGGTCCTGGCAGCTTCAGAGGGTACTGAGGCTGAGAAGACGGCCAGCCTAGCCTGAGCCTCCCCTCGAGCCAGGGCCCCTGGAATCCCCCACATTCAGGCCGGGCTGGAGTGTGGGACAGGAGAGGAGGAGGGCAGGGGCCGAGGGGAGCACCAGACGAGGAGTCCAGAGGCTGCATTTGCATCTAGCTCTGCTGCTTCCTCGCTGTGGGGCCACGGGGTGACTTCTTCATCCAAACCTCAGTTGCCTTATGATTCAAATGGGTACATTGACACCTGACTCCAGGAATTCCATGGAAGCCAGGAATTCCACGGAAGCTCTGCCAGGCTCCCAGAAAGATAAGGCCATCCTTGTTAAATGGTCCCTGGGAAGCTTGTGCCAGGAGACTCTGGGGACACTGAGGCATGTCAGACCTTGCCTGGTACCCGGCGTGGCTGGTCCCCCTCCAGCACAGTATAGCCTCCAACTCCTGGGCCCGCTATCCTGCTCTTGCTCCTGCTGTTCCTGCTCCCTGGGCACCCTTCCTCACCACCTTCTAACTCCTACTCATTCTTCAAGACCCATTTCAGGTGCCTCCTCCTCCAGGAAGCCAACCCTGATAGCCCCATATCCCAGCCTGGTGAGGGGCTGTGTTTCCAGGGAACAGTCTAGCCTGGTGTTTAGGTGCACAGTCTCTGGGACAGGCTGCTGGGTTCACATCCTGGCTTTGTGACTCCCTTGCTGTTGTGACATTGGGCAAGCCCCTTAACTTCTCTGTGCCCTCGTAGCCTCTCTCAAGGGGAGTAACAGAACCACCCGTAACACGTGTGGACAAGTCAGCCTGGCGCCTGGTACAGCGTGAGCTCTCAGTAGACAGTGGTGGTTGTTATGGGATGGACAGGATTTCTCCCCCTCATCCCTGAGTGCCAGCTCCATGCTGGGCACCGCCTGGTGATGGAGGCTCAGGACTGAGAACGGGCTTCAGAGTCCGGGCCCCCTCCTGGTGAAGTTCCTCACTTAGCCAGGTGGAGACGGGAGCCTGTAAAGGTCAATAGCCCGGGGCAAACCGCGCATCCGGGTGGGTGTGTGGGACAGGAGGAGGACAGGTCTGTTTGCTCCCGGGCCCCAAGCCACAGCACCCAGTGGCTGGTGCCCAGCCAGCAACCCAGCACAGGCACTGCCTGCTGTGCCACCCCGACCCCTGAAGCCGGTCAGCAGGGAGTGGGCCGGGGTTGGACCCGCACTCCCTGGAATCAGGGTTGAGGACGGGCTGTGCCTGCAGAGCTTGGGGTCTCTCTCTGTCCTCCACCCAGTTCTGACTTCTGGGCCCTTGGTTGTCCGGGTTGCCGAGATCTTTAGCAGCTCCTGTCTCCCACCCCAGGAGGGAGAGGCCCTGAAGCCACAGTAAACGGGGTGAGGTCACAAGTCTACACACAGGCCAAGTACACGTGTCACCATGGGGACGAGGGCCAGCCTGCTTCTCCCTGGGGAGTAGGAGGCACGCAGCATTCTGAGAACTGTGGGTGCCCGGACTGGGCTCGCACAGACGGCTGGGCTCCTGTGTCCAGGGCTGTGGCTGCCCGGGCCACCCTACCCTGCCAGGACCCAGGCATGAACAGCAGATGGCATTGCTGGACTGCTGAGCCCAGCGAATGACGGGGGAGACTGAGGCTCAGAGGCCAGAAGCGCCAGGCTGTCAGCTGGTGGGAAGCCTGTTTCAGCCCCCTGCCTCCATGCTCTGCACAGCCCTGGCCCTGGGCCCTGTACCCAGAGTCCCTCTCTGTGTCCTCGATCCACAGCTGAAACCAGGGCTGTCCCTGGGGCTGGGGGTAGGACAGGGAGCGGGGAGGCAGCACTGGCTCCCCTTCCTGCTGTGGTGAGGGCTTCCCTCTCTGTGGTCCTCTGGGGGAGGCAGGTAGAAGGGACCTGCAGCCTGCTGAGCCCCAGGACGGCCAGGCAGGATGGGGACACGGATGTGGCCAGGGCGGGCAGGCAGGCTCATCCTCCACTGCCCAGGGCTGCCCCCTGCAGGGCCACAGCCAGTCCTGCTATGAGCCGGGCAGGAGAGATGGGCTTCACAGCCGCGGGCTCCGCACTGCTCTGCACTACCCAGGGGGCTGGTGGACAGTCACAGACATCTTGAGGCCCCTCCCGGCCTCAGCACTCCCAGCCTCCTGCCAGGACAGCCGGGCACAGGCCCCAGCGGCAGCACCCGTGGAGAGGTCAGGCAGGACCCAGGTCAGCACTGGGAGGAGACGTGAGAATGGAGAATCCTGGCGGGGGCATCCCTGGGAGCCAGGCCTCTCCAGATACACAGACAGGGAAACAGCAAACCTCCCTGTCACCCAGAGGCTTGCTCTGGAACTCACACCCCACGCCTCGCACACTCACGGGCTCATACAATCATCCGGCCTGCAGCCAGGATATACAACCATGAGATCACAGCACACGCACTGCACACACACTGCACATGGCTGCACACGCACTGCACACGGCTGCACACGGCTGTGCAGGCACCGTACACTTGCTGCACACACATTGCAACACACTGCACACACACATTGCACGCGGCTGCACACTCCTGCTTGCAGCAGCCCTAGGGCTCCATGTCCCCTCCAGGTCCACTCCAGGCTGGCTCCCCTCCTCAGAAGCCCCAAAGCTACCCGACAGCCTGAGACTCTCTCTGCTCACCTCCCTTCCTCCCTGAGGGCCCAGCTGGTCCCTCCCATGCTCAGCCTGAGGTGGGGAGGCATCCCGGGTGCGGGAAAAGCCCTCCCCTCTCCTGTCAGAGCCTGGAATGCGCTGACCAGCGCCCGCCTAATCCTCGCTGTATGCCCCACAGGGTGGCAGAGCCGGCGGGGGCCGGGGTGGGCTGGGGGACAGGCCCTGTAGCACCAGGTGGTCAGACGGGACCCCAGAAGCCAGGGCAGGGGTCGGCAGGCAAGCCTCCCGTCCCAGGCCTGCCCTTGGCCAGATGGGAGGATCCGAGTCCCTGGAGAGATCCGTAATTTCGGAGGAAGAGCCAGGCTGGGGTCCCTGCCCAGACCTTGCCATCCCTGTGAGAAAGGAGTGGCTGCTTTCCTGGATCCTGAAGGAGTGAAGTGGGTGACAGTCAGGGGAAGCAGGGGCAGGTGACCCCATCTCTCTTGTGCCTGCACAGAGAACTAGTTGGAAGGGAGAGGCCCGAGGTGGAGGGAGATACGGGCTGGGAAGGGGCTACAGACCTTGTCAAGTCACCCGGCGGGTAGGGCCCCGGTGCTCCCCACCCCCAGCCCCCCCGCCGCGCTCTCTGCTCCCAGCCACCCATCTATATCCCCAGGCTCCCCGTGCCCTCTCGCAGTGGCTGGAAGCAGATGGCAGTGCAGGTGGGTGAGACCCTGGACCTGGAGAAGGAGAGCAGGGCAGGGCTGGGGGCTCCCTGAGCCACCCGTGCTCTCTCTGCATAGAGCTGGGGGTGTGGGTTCTGGCCTCTCATCAGACCTTGGGGCTGAGAGGGCGTCGGGGTGAAGGTCTCCCCAGAGCTGGCCTGCTGGGCAGGCATGTCCCTCCCGCCCCAGTCCCGGTCACCCTGTCATGAAGACACCAGAGGAACAGAGTCTTAGCCTATGTCTGGCACCGGGCTGAGGGCAGGCTGGGTGGGCAGGGACCTTCCTGGACAGATGGGATACATGGGGTGGGGATGGGGGTGGGAGGGAGGAGGCTGCAGCCCTGTGAGGCTGGTCCCCCTGTCTCTTCCACTCAGTTTGAAGCCTTCTGTGCAGGGGGCCTGGCCCCCGGCTGGAACCTGCTCGTCCAGGGACATGGTGACTCTGGAGAGGACAGGTCAGCGGCACTGCCCTCCCCTCCCTGGGCCTTGGACTGGGTGACCGGACCCGGCCGTTTGCAGCTCTTGACTCGCACCATGTCCACCCCAAGTTCGAGATTCACTTCCTGTCGGAGACGGGGGACATTGCCTTCCACGTCAAGCCCCGGTTCTCCAGCACCACCATGGTGGGCAGTGCCTTCCAGGGCGGCCGCTGGGGCCTGGCGGAGCTGTCTAGCATCTTCCCGCTGGCCCCGGGGGAGCCCTGTGAGGTGACAGGGGCCTGGGTGGGGCCTGGGCCAGGCAGGGGAGGCCCGTGGGGGAACAGGGAGCCAGTGGGCAGGGGGTTCACAGTGGACGCTTACAGGTCAGGGGGCCAGGGCAGGGTCTGGGTGGGCCTCCCTGGCCTCAGTTTCCCTACGTGTGCGGTGGGTGCCCACCACCCTGGCTACCAGTCACCCCATCTTGGGAGAAAGGAGGGGACTTCGGACTGGGGGCTCCAAGCCAAGGAACCCCGGGGCCTGCCAGGCTGTGCTTCCTGGAGACAGCCGGCAGGCATATTCCTGTTACAAGCGGGACCAGACCCCAGGCCCTGGGGGTCAGCACTGAGGTCACTGGCCCCGGCCTGCCCAGATAGAGGTCAGCTCGGACGCGGAGCATTTCCACGTCTACGCCTGGGAGCACAAGGTGCTGCAGTCCCCACACCGCCAGAGGCCGCTGGGCACCATCACCAGGGTGTGCGTGCTGAGTGACCACCTCTGGTCCAGGGGAAGGAGCTGGCCAAGAGGGGCCTGAGCTGGGGGTAAGGTCCCTGCCTCCAACCCAGGCCCCTGCCCATTTCCACCACACACTGCCCACCCCAGCAGGGACTTTGCTTCTCACCCTGATCCGGGGACCCTCCTCCGCCTGGGGAGGGGCTGTCTACCTGGTGTTCCACCCTGTTCCTCTCCCTGCCAGCCCTGCACATCTGGCCACCAGAGTGGGCCCACGGTCCACCTCCCGCCCTGGTCTGTGCGTAGGCAGAACGGGAGCTAAGGGCCTGCCTTGGATGTTTGCAGGGACCAGGGCTACTGAGAGGCACCTGTAGCCCCAGGAGCCAGACTTGGCTTGTCCCATGTCCAGGGCACCTGGATCCCCACTGTGGGGCAGCTGGGCAAGGGGGTCTGTGGTCCTGCGTGCTCCCACCAACTCCACTTTCAATAAATTCTGAGAAGGCTGCAGGTGCTCGGCTGCTGGGGGGTGGCGGGGGGAGGCTGAGGTGGGGCCGGCGCTATGACCCTGGAAGCTGGGGGCTGGGGGACCCTGAGACCAACACCCCAGGGATGACCCAACCCCCTCACTTTGTCCCCAGGACCCTGAAGTTCTCACGTAGGGCTGGGATGGACCGGGGAGGGGTGTCGGATGGCATCCGATGTGGGGAAGGCGCCTGCCATGGGCCAGAAGCTCCCAGCAGAGCCCAGGGGACAGAAAGGCAGGGGCAGGCGTGGCCTGGGCCGGTCTCCACCCAGAACCACCAGGCTCAGGCTCTTGCCATGGCTCAGCCCTGGTGGGGAGAGTCAGCCCTGGGGGACTCATGTCCTGCCTGGTCCAAGCCATCTCCTCGGAGGCCCCAAGGCTTCCTTCTCCCCCTACTTCCTGCAGGGGCCTTTCCTGTTTCTCCTAGCCCACCTGGAGGGAGCCGTGTGCCTGTCCCAGCAGCCTCCTGTGTGTGTGGTGGTGAGAGCCAGGCTGGTGTGTGGTGGGGGCAGGAAGCCCCCAGAGGCCTCATACGGGAACATGAGCACTGTGGGGAGAGTCCCCCAGGCCTGCCCCTCCTGGCTGCGTGACCATCCACAAATCCCCCCGACCAGCCTCAGGTTCCACATCTACACAGTGGCAGTTGTGGCTCCTGCCACAAGGTCTGCAAAGGGCTCAGCCTTCTGAAGACCGAGCCCAAGAGCACCAGGGTGGGAGGGTGACTTCAGGGGCTCACACATGAGATTTCCTGTGAGTTTTCATGATTGTATGTTAATTCCACTACAATTACCAACACCGGGCATCTCTTCACCTCTATCTCTACCTATATATCATTGATATCTATCGTCTATCATGTATATATCATCTATATCCGTCATGATCTTCATCTTCATCAATCATCCATCTATCTATCTATTCATCTATCTAACCACCTACCAATCTATTGATTATTCATCCACGTGAAACTAGTGACGTCACAGCTTAGGATGAAACTCAACAGGTATTTAACCTTAAGTGAGTTATTTAAAGGAAAGTATTAGGCCAGGTGCATGCCTGTAATCCCAGCACTTTGGGAGGCCACAGTGAGGGGATCCCTTGAGACTCTAGGAGTTGGAGACCAGCTTGGAGAACACAGCAAGTCCCCGTCTCTACAAAAAATACAATTGGCCAGTTGTAGTGGCTCACGCCTGTAATCCCAGCACTCTGGGAGGCTGGGTGGGGGGGACCTCCCAGAAATCCTGTCTCTACAAAAAATTTTTAAATATTTTGTAGAGACAGGGTTTCACCACGTTGGCCAGGCTGGTCTCAAACTCCTAACCTCAGGTGATCTGCCTGCCTCGGCCTCCCGAAGTGCTGGGAGTACAGGCATGAGTCACCACACCCAGCCTGGCACTTGTTATAATGCTACTGTATAGTTCCCAAACGTCTTGCCTCCTCGGGTTTTACAAATGGGGAAACTGAGGCTGGGGTGGGATCAGGAAGTCAGCAGAAGGGTGGGGTCCGGAGAGAGGAGGGTCCAGTAACCCTCGCTGCCCTCCAGCTCTGGGGAGGCATCTGAGGGCAGACCATGGCGCCCCCACTCCAGGTGACACAATGGCGGCCCAGTCTCCAGCTGTGCGGCTTCCTTCCTGTCTCCACTCACTTCCCCGCCTGCATCCACGGCCCAGCTGGCAGGAGCCCCTTCCTGCCGTCTCTTCGCCTCTTCGGGAGGCCTGGCCTTTGTGTCCACTGGGAGGGGCTGGGGACAGCAGGGAGACGTGCACTGACAAGTCCCGGCCATGGGTGGGACTGGAGCGTGGGGAAGTGGGGATCCACACAGCAGGGCCTGGATCTGTGGTCAGGCCTGCCTGCTCCTGGTCCTGGGGGCTCTCAGCCTGTCAGGGAAGATGTCTGGCTTGGCCTGCCAGGCCCTTGCCTTGAGACCCAAGCTGCCTGCTCACCCTCTCTGGGCCTCAGTTTCCCTGCAAATAAAAGGCTCCCTGCCTGCAAAACTCTGCCTCCCCAATAGCCATGCAAGGTGAGAGTGTGCCAAAATGTGAGATGATAGGCTCTTTTCTTACTGTGGGGTGGCTGAGGCTGGGGACGACCCGGGAACCAGGCCTACACCTTCTCCCAAGAATTTGGCAAGGTGTGGAATGAGCGCAAATCATTTTACAGACGTACAAACAGGCTCAGGGAGACGGAGTGACTCACTCAGGGTTGCTCAGCAAGCGAGAGTTGGAGCTGGCCCTTCTCTCCACTCCAGTTTGCAAACCAGACCACAGGGGCCCCAGACCCTGAAGCAGTGTTGATCCTCAGTCTCCCCATCCATAAAATGGGGTGCAGGGAGCTATGGTCTCCATGTGTCCTGCTGCAGCAGCTGCTGCCCTCCCTATCACACCTTCCATGGCTCCCACCACCCTCAGCACAAAGCTCAGCTTCCTGTCTGATCTGGCCTCAGCCCAGCGCTGCAGCCCCAGTGGCCCATTCCCCTACCTGCCCCTTCGGCTCAGAAGACACCTCCTCTGGGAAGCCTTCCCTGACATCCTGCTGGGCTCTTGCAGCCCGGCTTTCATTGAGGCCCTGCCCTCCCATCACACTGCCTCATCTGAATGCGAGGGACCCCGTCTTACCCCAGCCCCCAGACTGGCCCAGAGCACATTCCACTTGAACTCTTTTTAGGACAGGCAGCTCACTACCTCCCCAGAGCAGCCCATCGCCCTGCTGACCAGAAGCAAATGCCAGAGCTGACTTAAATCTGCTCCTCCCCTGTGCCATGGCAGAGGCTCCTTAGAAGGTGCCCACACGCTCCTTGATGCCTCCAGAGACCCAAAGCCATCAGCAGGGTGTTGTTTCCTGCTAAAGTGGCTGCGGGAGGTCGAGCAGGGCAGCCCCTGGCCCCGGCGTGCTGAACCACATCTCTGGGAGAATGTGTCTCCCCCTCAGTTCTCTGTCTGGAGTTGGGGTGAGATTCAGGCAGATTCCCTGCACAGGGCCTGTCCGGGGAAACACAGCTGCCCGGGTAAGGAGGCTGCAGCCTCTGGAGGGTCAGGTGCACAGGCCTCCTAACACCACCTGCTGGCCAAAGGCTCCAGGCTCTCTGCAGGGTCAAGGAGTGATTCAAATGCCCACAGGGGGAGGGCAAATGTGCCGAAGTGAGACAGGTGGGCACAAGGCAGTAGGGGTTGGTGGGGTCTGTGCCCAATAGAAACGCACACTGCTCCCACCCCTACCCTGCCCAGCTCCTTCCAATCATGCACAGGGACCTGTGGACCCAGAGCAGGCAGATCTTCTGAATTTAAAACATCTGAGATTCAAGTGTTGTCTGCTGTCTCTGTTTTGAAACACCAGACACTACGGGGAGACTTAAAGAAGGTATCGGCCGCAGGCAAAACTGCCTCCAGGGGCGCCTGGCCTGAAACCTCTGCTTGCTTTTTTCTCCTTCTCTCCCCTCCCCTCCCCTCACTTCTCTTTTTTCCTTCCTTCTTTCCTTCCTTCCTTCTCTTTCCTTCCTTTCTTCTCTTTCCTTGCTTCCTTCCTTCCTTTTTTCTTTCTTTCTTTCTTTCTCTCTCTCTCTTTTCTTTCTTTCCTTCTTTCTTTTTGAGACAGAGTCTTGCTCTGTCACCCAGGCTGGAGTGCAGTGGCGCAATCTCAGCTCACTGCAACTTCTGCCTCCCAGGTTCAAGTGATTCTCCCGCCTCAGCCTCCTGAGTAGCTGGGATTACAGGCACGCACCACCACGCCAGGCTAACTTTTGTCTTTTTATTAGAGACGGGGTCTCACTATGTTGGCCAGGCTTGTCTCATACTCCTGACCTCAGGTGATCCGCCTGCCTCAGCCTCCCAAAGTGCTGGGATTACAAGCCTGAGCCACCATGCCCGGCTAATTTTTGTTTTTAGTAGAGATGGGATTTTACTATGTTGCCCAGGCGGGTCTTGAGCTCCAGGGATTGCAGGCATGAGCCGCTGCGCCCGCCCGAAACCTCTGCTTTAAAACCAGCTTCTCCTCTTTTCTGGCCTCTGCTCTGTTCCTCCCTCTCCACCAGGACAGAGGTTGGTGGTCTCTCCAGGGTGACCCCTCCCCATGTAAGCCCTCTCAGCGCCCCATGAGGAACAGACCGGCCAGCAGAGGGCACTCCCGACATGGCCTCAACCCAACGCCAGGCTACAAAGCCCTGTTCCCAGCATGGGGCAGGTGGACCTGCATTCCTGGACCCACAGTTTTGGTTTCCACAAGAGGACAGCCTGGGCCTGAGTCCAGGGGCTGAGAGGAGGAGAACCAGGGAGGGGACCTGGGCCCAGCCTGTCCCGTTTGCTGCAGAGCCCAGGGCCCGGCTCCGAGCTGAATGGAGGGAGAAGAAACCTTACATGGACCTGAGTGAATCACAGGCTCAGTTTCCCCTTCTGTAAGATGGGTGGCTGTGAGGAGGGGCCTGTACAGGGCCGGGCAAGTGCAGTAGAATACGGTCCACGTGGGTCCACACCTGCCTCCATCCCCACCAAGGAAGTGAGTGGTCCGCCAGCCCCGGGATGTCTCAGCCTGGCCTGGTGCAGCTGCCAGTGCCTCCCATGCCCCCGCCGCGGCTGGGACTCCTGTGCCTCGCTCACCTGCTTCCTGCAGGTCCAGTGACAGCTGTCCTGCCCCCCTCTGTGGCCAGTGTCAGTGCAGGGGTGACGGGCATTTTCCTGCAGCTCAACCAGCCTGGGCTCCTGGGAGGCCGACATGGGCTCAGCACCACCCAGGCAGGGCTGGGGATCCGCCAGGGCCATATGTGTAGGGGGTGACCATGAAGCCCCAGGGTGCTGAGAGCAGAGGACGGGGCCAGGTGCGGCGCATGCGCCTATAATCCCAGCACCTTGGGAGGCCGAGGCGTGAGGATCGCTTGAGGTTGGGAGTTCAAGACCAGCCTGGCCAACATGGTGAAACCCTGTCTCTACTAAAAATACAAAAAATTAGCCATGGTGGTGCGTGTCTGTAATCCCAGCTACTCGGGAGGCTGAGGCAGGAGATTTGCTTGAACCCAGGAGGTGGAGGTTGCAGTGAGCCAAGATTGTGTCATTGCACTCCAGCCTGGGTGACAGAGCGAGACTCCGTCTCAAAAAACAACAACAAACAACAACAAAAAGGCAAGGGCAGAACAAAGTCAAGACCCATCTGTTAGACGTGCAGATGCTTGACTGCCGACTGACCGCTTCTAGAAGGATTTGGAAAGCCTGACTTCAGGGTCTGCCTCTGAACAGGGGACGGAGAGCTGGGGGGTGCTGTGGTAGGCCAGGGTGCACTTTCAAAATCTGCATTCAAACATTTTCCCCAACATTTATTGTGAAAATTTTCAAACACATAGAAAAGTTGAAATAGGCCAGCTACGGTGGCTCACACCTGTAATCCCAGCACTTTGGGAGGCCGAGGTGGGAGGATTGCTTGAGCCTAGGCATTCAAGACCAACCTGGGCAACATGGGAAGACCCCGTCTCTACAAAAAAATTAAAAAATTAGCTGGACATGGTGGCATGTGCCTGCAGTTCCAACTACTTGGGAGGCTGAGGCGGGAGGACAAAGGTAGCAGTGAGCTGTTATTGCCCTGCGGCACTCCAGCCTGGGTGACAGAGCAAGACCCTGTCTCAAAAGAAAAGAAAAGTTGAAATATTTTTCAGCCAGCACTCGCGTACCCATCGCCTGGATTCAACGTGAATCCAGGTTTTACTCCAGTTACTCCACATGTTACCTACCTATCTTGGGTTTCAGTACATTTCTTTTTTTTTCTTTTTTTTTTTTTTGAGATGGCGTCTGGCTCTGTCACCCAGGCTGGAGTGCAGTGGTCGGATCTCGGCTCACTGCAAGCTCCGCCTCCCGGGTTCACGCCATTCTCCTGCCTCAGCCTCCTGAGTAACTGAGACTACAGGCGCCGCCACCACACCCGGCTAATTTTTTGTATTTTTAGTAGAGGTGGGGTTTCACTGTGTTAGCCCGGATGGTCTCAATCTCCTGACCTTGTGATCTGCCTGCCTCGGCCTCCCAAAGTGCTGGGATTACAGGTGTGAGTCACCGCGCCCGGCCTTTTTTTGTTTGTTTGTTTTTCTTTTTTGAGAGAGTTTTGCTCTTGTCACCCAGGCTAGAGTTCAGTGGCACAATCTCAGCTCACTGCACCTCTGCCTCCTGGGTTCAAGTGATTCTCCCACCTTAGCCTCCCAAGTAGCTGGGATTACGGGAGCCCGCCACCACGTCCAGCTCATTTTTTTTTTTTTTGTTGAGACAGGTTTTCACCATGTTGGTCAGGCTGGTCTCGAACTCCTGACCTCAGGTGATCTGCCTGCCTCAGTCTCCCAAATCGCTGGGATTACAGGTATGAGCCAATATTCATTGCATTTTTCCATGTGTACTTACAACACTTTGAAACTTTGTTACATTATAGGCTCTTTTAAGAAATCATAAAAAAAGAAAAAGAAATCATCAGAGTTCCCTTTGGAATGATGAAAAAGTTTTGGTAATAGGGGTGATGGTTGCACAATATTGTGAACGCAATCAATGCCACTGAATTGTACACTTAAAAATGGCTACAGTGGCAAATTGTTTGTTACATGTGTTATTTTCTTTTTTGTAGAGAGAGTCTTGTTCTGTTGCCCAGGCTGCAGTGCAGTGGCTCAGTCATAGCTCACTGCAGACTTAAATTCCTGGGCTGAAGTGATCCTCCTGCCTCAGCCTTCCAAAGTGCTGGGATTACAGGCGTGAGCCACTGTATTCAGCCTGTCATGTGTATTTTACCACACACACATAAGAAAATTTAGGCCAGCCATGGTGGTTCACACCTGTACTCCCAGCACTTAGGGAGGCAGATGTGGGAGGATCGCTTGAGCCCAGGAGTTCAAGACCAGCCGGGGCAACATAGTGAGACCCCATTCTCCACAAAAAGGGAAAAAAAAATAGCAATACGGCCATGCCCAAAACGATGGAATTTTACCTTTAATGAATGAATTGCATGGTATGTGAATTGCATCTCAAAAAATCTGTTTGTCTTTTTTCTTAAACATCATAGGCAGTGGTGGCCAGGGGTTCTCACTGCTCGAGAAATGGTCTCGGAGCTGGAGATGTTCTCTCAGGTGCAGTGGTGGACGCGTGACTCCATGCATTTTTCAAAACCCATGCAAGTCCACAGCACAAAGAATGAACTTCGCTGTATGCAAATTTTTTCAAATGAGCCAGGATGTCAGGGGAACCCAGGATGGAACGCGGCCTGTGACAACGGACTCTAATTGAATTACAAATGTGTGACATCACTCAGGGAAGGGGAGTGGGGGAGAGGCTGTTCTCAATGATTTTGGACAACACTGTTTTGTCTAGATCCTGAGGCTCAGGACAAAACCAACTGTGTACAAACACTGGACTCTAGTTAGTAGGTTTGGTTCTCCCAGGGGTACATCTTAGCAATTCGGAAACAAGGAACACTGGGATTGAACAAACAAGTAAGTTGTGCCTCATGGGAGCCAGGCTTCTCCCGGTCACAGCAAGAAGTGAAAAATCAGCACAGATAAACCCATGGGGCTGGGAAGGCTGGCTACGTCTCCATGCATGAGAGAAGACATTGGACCCTCACCTTACACCAGCGGTCCCCAGCCTTTTTAGCACCCGGGACTGGTTTCGTGGAAGACAATTTTTCTGCTGACCGGAGGGTGGGGGATGGTTTGGGGATGATTCAAGCACATCACATTCATTGTGTGTTTTATTTCTATTATTATTATTAGCTGAAATGGAGTCTCTCTGTGTCACCCGGGCTGCAGTACAGTGGCCCGGTCTCAGCTCACTGCAACCTCTGCCTCCCGGGTTCAAATGATTCTCCTGCTTCAGCCTCCCAAGTAGCTAGGATTACAGGTGCCCACCACCACGTCCAGCTAATTTTTTTGTATTTTTAGTAGAGACAGGGTTTTACCATGTTGGCCAGTCTGGTCTCGAACTGCTGACCTCAAATGATCCACCTGCCTCGGCTTCCCAAAGTGCTGGGATTACAGGTGTGAGCCACTGCATCAGGCCTCTAATATTATTTGAAATGGAGTCTTGCTCTGTTGCCCAGGCTGGAGTGCAGTGGTGCAATCTCAGCTCGCTACAACCTCTGCCTTCAAGGTTCAAGTGATTCTCCTGCCTCAGACTCCTGAGTAGCTGGGAATTACAGGCACACACCACGCCTGGCTAATTTTGTATTTTTAGTAGAGAGAGGGTTTCACCAGGTTGGCCAGGCTGGTCTTAAACTCATGAGCTCAAGTGATCCTCCTGCCTTGGCCTCCCAAAGTGCTGGGATTATAGGCATGAGCCACCATGCCCGGCCAAGATAAATTAGACTTCATCAAAATCTGAAACTTTTGTGCATCAAAGGATACTATCAACCAAGTGAAAAGGCAAGCCACTGAATGGGAGAAAATATATGCAAATCATATATCTGATATGGGACTAATATACAGAATATATAAAGAACACCTATAACTCAACAGCAACAACAAAAACAACAATCCATGCCTATAATCCCAGCACTTTGGAGGCTGAGGCAAGTGGATCACTTGAGGCCAGGAGTTTGAGACCAGCCTGGTCAACATAGTAAAATCCTGTCTCTACTAAACATACAAAAATGAGTCGGGTGCGGTGGCAGGTGCCTGTAGTCCCACCTACTCCATGGGGCTGAGGCAGAAGAATTGCTTCAATCTGGGAAATGGAGGTTGCAGTGAGCTGAGATGACGCCACTGCACTCCAGCCTGGGCAGCAAAGCCAGATTCTGTCTCAAACAAACAAACAACAACAACAACAACAAAAAACAGTGGACAAAAGGCTGGATGTGGTGGCTCATGCCTGTAATCCAAGCTCTTTGGGAGGCTGAGGCAGACAGATCACTTGGTGTCAGGAGTTCAAGATCAGCCTGGCCAACATGGTGAAACCCCATCTCTACTAAAAATAATAAGAATGAGCCAGGCATGATGACATGTGCCTGTAAGTCCCAGCTACTCATGAAGCTAAGGTGAGAAGACCGCTTATGGCCAGGAGTTAAAGACCAGCCTGAGAAACAGTGAGATCCCGCACCCCCATTTAAAAAAAAAAAAAAGGTTAAAATGGCAAATCTTCTATTGTGTAGATTTTACCCTAAAATAAAAGCAATCAATATAGATTAGAATGATACCTGTGCCATGTAGGATCCTGGATTCTTTTATTCTTTCTTCAATTTTTTTTTTTTTTTTTTTTTTTGAGACAGAGTCTCGCTTTGTCACACAGGCTAGAGTGCAGTGGTGCGATCTCGGCTCACTGCAAGCTCCACCTCCAGGGTTCACACCATTCTCCTGCCTTAGCCTCCCGAGTAGCTGGGACTCCAGGCACCCACCACCACGCCCGGCTAATTTTTGTATTTTTAGTAGAGACAGGGTTTCGCTGTGTTAACCAGGATGGTCTTGATCTCCTGACCTCGTGATCCGCCTGCCTCGGCCTCCCAAAGTGCTGGGATTACAGGTGTGAGCCACTGCGCCCGGCCTTTTTAATTTTTTTTGAGATAGGGTCTCCCTGTGTCCCCCAGGCTGGAGTGCAGTGGCTCAATCATAACTCACTGCAGCCTCCACCTTCTGGGCTCAAGCGATCCTCCCATCTCAGCCTCCCAAGTAGCTGGGACTACAGGCGTGTGCCACCACACCCAGTAAACATTTTCTTTTTTTATAGATGAGGGGGTATCACTATGTTGCCGAGACTGGTCTTGAACTCCCAAGCTCCATTGATCCTTCTGCCTTAGCCCCCAAAGCGCTGGGATTACAGGCATGAGCCACCTTGCCCAGTCCCATTTTAACAATTTCTAAAGTATACAGTTAGTTCAGTGGTACTAAGCACATTTGCAGTGTTGTGTCACTATCACTACCCTTTATCCACAGAACTTTTCATCTTCCAAAACTGAAACCCATCCCCCTAAATATTGACCCCCCATTTCCTCCCCTGCTCCTGGAACCACCATTCTCCTTTCTGTCTCCATAGATTTGACTGTTCTCATATAAGTGGACACATACAGTTTGCCCCTTTTGGACCGGCTTATTTCACAGAGTATAACGTCCTCAAGGTTCATCCATGCTGTAGTAGTTGTCAGAATTTCCTTCCTTTTTTATGACCGAATAGTATTCCATTGCATGATAGACCACATTTTATTTACTGCAAAGGCAATGCAGATGCAGAGTTCCTTACACTCTTAGCTCAGCTTCCCCTGACGTAAACATGTCACATCCCCAGGGCATCTGTATCAAAACTAAGAAAACGCATTGCTATAATACTATTAACGAAACTACAGAATTTATTCCATTTTCTACAGTTTTTCCGCTGATGTCCTTGAATTCTGCATTTCAGAATCCAGCCCACGGTCTGGGCACTGTGGCTCATGTCTGTAATCTGCATGCTATGTTATCTCCAGATAAAATATTTAGAAAATAAAATCATCATGGAGGGCCGGGCACAGTGGCTCATGCCTGTAATCCCAGCATTTTGGGAGGCTGAGGCAGGCAGATCACCTGAGGTCAGGAGTTCGAGACCAGCCTGACCAACAGGGTGAAACCCGTCTCTACTAAAAATACAAAATTAGTCAGGTGTGGTGGCACATGCCTGTAATCCCAGCTACTTGGGAGGCTGAGGCAGAAGAATCACTTGAACCCAGGAGCCGAGATTGCACCATTGCACTCCAGCCTGGGTGACAGTGAGACTCCATCTCAAAATAAAATAAAATCATCATGGAGAGTCCGAGGCCCTGTGCTTGATCCAGCGTCCAGGCACACATGTTCTGGATTGTGCCTGCAGATGAGCGCCCCAGTGGGGACCACACTCCTTCCACATGGGGATGGTGGGAAACTTCCCTTGCTCTGTCTCCGTTTCCTCTTCTGCAAAATAAAGCAACAACAGTCCATAAGCCAGGGCCTGTGGGAGACTGGGGCTATGCAGGGGATGACGCTTAGTGCATAGACCTAGGGCTGGGGCCAGCCTCAGCAGTAGCCAGGGGCATCCCGTGTACCCAGACATTGCCCCAGCTCCCGCTCCCTGCCAGGCCTCTGCGCCCCTCACCCACTGCGTCATTTCTGGTCATTTCTGCATCCGGCTGGGTCTGCTCTCTGGGGGCACTGGCTGGCCGGAGCTGTCTTTTCAGCACCAGGCAGTGCCTCTGCTCACCCAGCATGGACAGGTGAGGCACCCGAGCCCCAGACATGAGAAGAGCCCAGAAGCGAGAAGAGGAGCAGGGCTGGGCTGGGGTCCCAGGGGACAGGGGCTGGAGCACTGAGGGGCCATGGTGTCTTAGGACACGAAGGGCCCGAGGGAACCAGGGGTTGGGGTGGGGTCGTGGCCTCCACACCACACCTGGGGTAGGGGCCAGATTGGGACAGGAGTGGCCTAGGGGAGGGGAAGTTGGGTCCTTCTTGTCTTGCAGGTACTTGAATGAGGACCGTGGTCTCTCTGAGGCTGAGGAATGACAGTCCTTTCCCTTGCCATCACCTGGCTTGGGTGAGACCCAAAGTCCTCCCCTCTCAAATTCCCTAGCCCCTGGACTGCCAAGCAGAGGTGGTGGGGGGACAAAAAGGGCAGCCTTGGACCCCACCAGGGACATTGCCCAAGGGAACCCAGTGCCCAGAGTACGGTGCAGCCCTCATCTTGCTGCCCCTGCCAGCTCTCCTCCCCCTGGCCACAGTGCCTGGCCTCCTTACTCTTTTTTATTAAACAAGGTCTTGAGTTTGCAAACATGGGTTTTGCAAGCACAACTTTTGGGGGACTCTGACCCCACAGCTGGGGAGGGTTGGTCACTCTGTGCCTTGGCAGAGGCCCCACACTCATGCCCATTTCCCGCCAGTCACGGAGGGATTCGGGGAACTGGGGGTGCGCAAGCCAGTGGCCAGATGGAGCCTCGTCCAGGCTGAGAGGCTGGAGCAGACCCACTGTGCTCTGGCCGGCTGCCTGGAACATCCCGGAACTTGGAGACGGGGATCACCTCCTTCCAGGGGCACACCAGGCCCTGTCCTTACAGTGGGCACAGCACAGAGGCTGGGGCGTCAGGGAAGGTGCTGCCAATGGGCACAGCGACCAGCCGGGACTCCCACCCGGACGCCACTGCGACTTCAGGACCTAGAAACAGCTGGGTTGCCCTCTCATCAACCCCAGACCCTTTCTCCAGCCAGCAGCCGTCGCTCTGTGGTGGGCACTGCCCTCCCGCCCGCCAGCCATTCAGAGCCCATCCCCGGGCCCAATTCCAGCCCCGAGACAAAGCCGGAACCAGGGCCACGGGCCCGGCTGACCCCGGATGGGCAGTTGGCGTGGAGGGCCCCTCACCATGGTTACCGCCACCCACAGCTCTGCTCAGAGGTGGGCATTGTTTGGCCGCCAGAGTGTGGCGAGCGCCCAAGAGCCCGAGAGCCTGGCTGGCACGACCGCCCTGGCATGTCTTTGGCCCCGGACACAGAGCAGAGCCGTTTCCCACGCTCCAGGCTCCTGGCAGCCCCGGGAAGGAGAGCAGGCCCTGGCCTTGGAAGAGGGGAAACTGAGGCCTGGAGAAGCAGTGCTCTAGGAAGTCGGGGCCAGCGGGAATGAGACAAAGGGAGGGACACCCAGCTGCTGTGAGAAATCGCTGGGACCTGGCGATATTGGGACTTGGGTCAGTAAAATAGGCCCAAGCTGCAGAGGCCGGTGTCGGAGGCTCGGCCAACCCCTCCCCAGCCTGTGTGCCGCTCGGATTCTCTCTGGCCTCCAAGCCTTTGCTCCTGCTGGCCACTCCACCCCAAAGCGCTTCCCTCACTTTGATCCCTGCACACAAATTTCCCCATAAGCCATCACCTCCTCCGAGATGTCTTCCTCAGCTTCTCCCCATCCAGTGGGAAGGGCCACAGATCCCGTTTTTCTTGCCCGTTTCCAGACATAGCCCACCTTCTCTTTGGAGTCATGCTCCTCTCCTGTGCTGTGTGGTCTTGGGGTGCAGAAGATCTCAGGGTCCACCCTCCCATTGCATAGACTGAAGGGTACCTGGGGGTCTTCTGGCGGGACCCTTCTCACTGCCGGGGTCAGCCAAGGATGGGTCGCGTGACATTGTCTGCTGAGACTTGGGTGTTGAACGAAGGATAAAAGCAAGTCTATTGCTTGCACCAACCAACCTATGACCCCCACCAGGCCCCACGAGGTGGCAGTGGCTCCTCCTTGGAGGCTTCCAGGCCCAACAGGGCCAGGTCCTGGGCTCAGAGAAGAGATGGGCGAATGGAGAACCCTTTAGAGGAATAGCCTTGGGGTCAAACCTATCTCTACTTCCTTCTTCTTTTTTTTTTTTTTTCTTTTGAGATGGTCTCGAGGCTGCCATGCAGTGATGCGATCTCAGGTCACTGCAGCCTCCATCTCCTGGGTTCCAGCAGTTCTCCTGCCTCAGCCTCCTGAGTAGCTGGGATTACAGATGTCCACCACCATGCCCAGCTAATTTTTGTGTTTTTAGTAGAGATGGGCCTTTGTCATGTTGCCCAGGCTGGTCTTGAACTCCTGATCTCAAGTGATTCGCCCGCCTTGGCCGATGTGAGCCACGGTGCTCAGCCCCCCTTTTTTTTTTTTTTAGGTTTTTTTTGTTGGTTTGTTTTGTTTTCTTTTTTTGAGACATGGTTTTATTCTATCACCCAGGCTGGAATACAGTGGCATGATCTCAGCTCACTGCAACCTACAGCTCCCAGGTTCAAGCGATTCTCCTGCCTCGGCCTGCTGAGTCGCTGGGACTACAGGCCCATGCTACTCTGACCGACTAATTTTTGTATGTTTAGTAGAGAC
>NW_012101710.1:2743055-2744541 GCF_000951045.1 Mandrillus leucophaeus
AGACGGGGTTTCACCGTGTTAGCCAGGATGGTCTCGATCTCCTGACCTCGTGATCCGCCCGTCTCGGCCTCCCAAAGTGCTGGGATTAAGGCTTGAGCCACCGCACCTGGCCGCCTCAGTTTTCTTATCTGTAAAATGGGTATATACAGGAACCAGTCAGGAATGGTGTGCTGTCAGCAATACAAACACAACAGGAAGGGGCCTGGGTGGCAGGGTCTGTCCACAGGCTCCTGTGACGCGTGCACAATGGGAGTCTGTGGCAGGTAGGAGCAGTCCTTTCCTCATGGCAGTGGAGGAGCAGAGTGCAGACTCAGAGCAGGTGGAGGGAGGATGTGGCGAGGGCTGCCAGCAGGTCTTCTGTGGTTGCTGCAATTTCCTCGGTGAAATAAAAAGTGAGGTCATCTGATGGGAATAAGGATGGGAAGGAAACAGGTACATGGGAGCACCCCCAGCTCACCGCATTAATTACTACAAGAAGATCCCCCCAGGTAGGGTTACCATACTCAGGAAAATACAAACAGGATGTACAACTAAATTTGAATTTCAGATAAGTAAGAATTCACTTTTTCAATATAAGTATATCCCACGAACAGCTGGGTCTGGTGGTGCATGCCTGTGGTCCCAGCTACTTGGGAGGCTGGGGTGGGAGGATCACTTGAACCCAGACACTCGAGGCTGCTGTGAGCTATGATCATCCCATTGCACTCCAGGCTGGGTGACGGATCGAGACCTTGTCTTAAAGTAAATAAATAATAAAAACATAATCAGAGGTCGGGCATGGTGGCTCATGCCTGTAATCCCAGCACTTTGGGAGGCCAAGGCCCTGTCTCTTATACACATCTAGATGTGTATAAGAGACAGGACAGGGTTTCACCATGTTGGCCAGGCTGGTCTAGAACTCCTGAGCTCAAGTGATCTGCCCGCCTCAGCCTCCCAAAGTTCTGGGATTACAATTTTGTCATTTTTTTATACTATACTGTACCTATCAGATATTATTGATTTTATAGCCTTTTTTTTTTTTTTTTTTTTTTTGAGATGGATTCTCGCTGTGTCATCCAGGCTGGAGTGCAGTGACACAATCTCAGCTCACTGCAACCTCCATCTCCCAGGTTCAAGTGATTCTCCTGCCTCAGCCTCCAGAGCAGCTGGACTACAGGTGTCCACCACCATGCCTGGCTAATTTTTGTATTTTTAGTAGAGATGGGGTTTCATCATGTTGGCCAGACTGGTCTTGAATTCCTGAGCTCAAGTGATCTGCCCACCTTGGCCTCCCAAAGTGCTGAAATTACAGGCATGAGCCGCTATGCCCAGCCGGTTGTATAATCTTAATCTGTGCCTTAAACTGAGCCTCAGTTTTCTTTTTTTTTGAGACGGAGTCTCGCTGTCGCCCGGGCTGGAGTGCAGTGGCCAGATCTCAGCTCACTGCAAGTTCCGCCTCCCGGGTTTACACCATTCTCCTGCCTCAGCCTCCCGAGTAGCTGGGACT
>NW_012101710.1:2748176-2749572 GCF_000951045.1 Mandrillus leucophaeus
AAAAAAAAAAAAAAAAGTCCACATTCAGAGACATCAGTGGCTGCACATCATGGAGGGGGGACGGAGTTCACAAACTAAGTTGAGGCAAATTACAAAACAAACAAACAGAAAAATAGCAGCAACAACAGCCCTCAAGGGAGAAAAATACTACTTTAAAGTTGCTACAGTGTATCATTTAAAATGTCTGGTTTTCCACAAAGCCATTACACGATATACAAAGAAACACCGTCCCTGAGTGTCCTCTGATGCTGACTTTTTCAGAACAAAACTTCAAAGCAGGAAATATACAGATGTTCTAACAACTGAAGAAAACTATGTGTAAAGAATGAAAGGAAAGCATATCAACAATGAATCAGCAAATAGAGACACTCAATAAAGAAATGAAACATAAAAAATGTGACCCCATGGATTATATTTAAGAAGTGAAAAAAAAAAAGTATAAAAAAGAAACACACGGATATTCTGGAGTTGAAAAGTATAACTGAAATGAAAAAAAAAATCACTAAAAGGGCAGATGTCACATGACAGAAAAAAGAAACAACAAACTTGACCACAGATCAATGAACAGAAATTGTCCAATCTGGTCCAGGCACCGTGGCTCACTCCTGTAATCCCAGCACTTTGGGAGGCCGAGGTGGGCAGATCACTAGGTCAGGAGATCAAAAGCAGCCTGGCCAACATGGTGAAACCCTGTTTGTACTAAAACTACAAAAATTAGCTGGGTGTGGTGGCGCACGCCTATATTCCCAGCTACTCAGGAGGCTGAGGCAGGAGAATTGGAGGCAGAGGATGCGGTGAGCTGAGATCCTGCCACTGCACCACCGGCCTGGGCGACAAAAGCGAAACTCCATCTCAAAAAAAAAAAAAAAAAAAAAAAGAGAGAGAGAGAGAACATATAAATGATCAAATTCAGGAATTAAAGAGGGGATGTCACTGACCTTGCAGAAACTAAAAGGCCTATTAGAGAATATTATGAACGCTTTATACCAACAAAGTAAAATACTTAGATGAAATGGATGAATTCCTGTAAAGGCACACAATTTAAAAACAGATTTAAGAAGAAACCAAAAATTGGAAAAGATCTGTAACAACTAAAGACATTGAATTGGTCATTTAAAATCTTCTCACAAATAAAAGTTCAACCCAGATAGATTCGCTGGCAAATTCTACCAAGTCTTGAAAGAAGAAATAATACCAAATCTTTCACAGAATAAAAGAGGAAGAACTGTTTCCCACCTCACTCTACGAACCAGTACTACCCTTCCGCCAAGGTCAGAAAATTACGACAAGAAAAGTACAGAGGGCCGGGTGCGGTGGCTCACGCCTGTAATCCCAGCACTTTGGGAGGCCAAGGCGGGCAGATCACGAGGTCAGGAGATCGAGACCATCCTGGCTA
>NW_012101710.1:2751882-2752752 GCF_000951045.1 Mandrillus leucophaeus
GCCAGGATGGTCTCGATCTCCTGACCTCGTGATCCGCCTGCCTCGGACTCCCAAAGTGCTGGGATTACAGGCTTGAGCCACCGCGCCTGGATTTTTTTGCATTTTTTACGGGATCTTGCTGTGTTGCCCAGGCTGTTCTCAAACTCCTAGGCTCAGGCAATCCTCCCACCTCGGCCTCCCAAAGTGTTGGGATCACAGGCGTGAGCCACTGTGCCTGGCCCAGCTAAAGTATATAACAGTAAATGCCAGAATCTTTTCTCTGTAACAGGGGGACAAAGCGAGGGGCACATCTGATGTACCACTCTTATTCAGCACCATACTGCAGGCTCTACTCGGTGTGATAAGGAAAAACCAAAATGATATAAGACAAAAGAGAGACATTAAAAGCATCCAGATTGGAAAGGAAGAAGTAAAACCATCTTTACACACAGATGAGGGTCCTGCATATCCTAAGAAATCACCCCCAAAGCTATTAGAACTAATAAAGCTGAGTAAGGTAGCAGGATATACGATGAATGTATGAAAATAAATTACAGGCTGGGCCTGGTGGCTCACACCTACAATCCCAGCACCTTGGGAGGCCAAGGCAGGCTGATCACCTGAGGTCAGGAGTTTGAGACCAGCCTGATCCACGTGGTAAAACTCTGTCTCTACTAAACATACGAAAATTAGCCGGGCATAGTGGTGGGCACCTGTAATCCCAGCTACTCTGGAGGTTGACATAGGAGAATTGCTTGAACCTAGGAGGCGGAGGTTGCAGTGAGCTGAGATTGTGCCACTGCACTCCAACCTGGGTAAAGATGTGAGACTCTGTCAAAGAAAGAAAGAGAGAAGGAGAGGGAGGGAGGGAGGGAGGGAGCGGGGGAGGGA
>NW_012101710.1:2757662-2776173 GCF_000951045.1 Mandrillus leucophaeus
GGAAGGGAAGGGAAGGGAAGGGAAGGGAAGGGAAGGGAAGGGAAGGGAAGGGGAAACTGGGGAGCTCCCGTGAGGCCAGCCCCAGTTCCCCACAGCCCTGGGACTGGGTTTTCCAGCTCGGCTGTGTCGTTTGCTGAGTGGCCTCTGCTTCCAGCTTCTGACCTGCGGTTGCTGCCTCCTTCCCCCCACACCTCCTTGTACCCCCCATGGAGGCCTACAAGATGCTCCTCGGGCAGAAACTGTGGACTCACACTGGGGCTGTGGTTCTGAGCTAGGGGACCTGCCCCAGGGCTGCTGGGAGAGGCTTTGTTCCCCATGAAAGGCCTCTGCTTTAGCAAAGGATCCTTGAAGGGGCTTCCAGCTGCCGGCTCCACAGGGCATGAAAAGTGGATTTCGGGATCAGAGGCCTGGGCAGAGCCACTGACTGGTGGGAAGAGATGCCATTTTCCTGCCCTTGGGGCCACCTCAGCCAGCTGGACTGTGTGTGCGCGGCCACCTGCGGTGGAAGGCCTCAAAGAGTGGCCTCAGCCAGCGTGCTCCTGGCAGTGCGTCTTGGGGCTTCAGGCCTGGGGTAGTCCGGAGCCACTCAGCTCCTCGAATCCCCCAGAGGGGCCCAGAGCGGTGACCCCAACAGCAAGCGAGTGGGGGAGTCAGTGTGAACTTGGTTCAAACTGGAAACAGGTTGCCCTCACGGACAGTATTTGGCGGGAGGAGGACAGCTCCGGCCGGCGTGGCCAGCATGGTGCTGAGGGCACTGTGGAGCCCAGCAGACAGGAATCATGAGGGTGTCAGAGCCTCGGTGACTGGGCCCAGCCCTGCCACAGGGCCCCCAGATCACCCCCGTGCCCTCCTGGTCCAGCCGCCTAGGGGGCTGAGCAGCCACTTCCTGTGCCCCCACGGCCTGTCCAGAACCAGGACTGCACAGCCACCCACACAGGGACCGCGTCTCAGAGGCCCAGGAGGGTGGCCTCAGGGCTGGAGGGATGCTCACGCGTGTGGCTTCAGGGCTCTCGGACCCCCAGGGCTCTCGGGGGACACTGAATTACCAGGTGCACATGCACTTTGGCCGGCCACCCCGTGCCCAGAGTGCAGCCGCGTTTAGTCGAGGGTGCACCGCAGGCCACATTCCTGAGCCATGGCTGCCCCCTGGTGGAAGATGCCCTGGGCCCGGCCTGCCCAGCCCCACACAGCCCCTCCAGGAGTCCTGCGCTGGGCTGCAGGCCCAAGACTCAGAGGTGGATCCACCCCGGAGGGAGCTCCTCTAAGTGGCCCGGCTCACACCTTCCTCGGGCAGGCACAGGTCTCACTGGTTGGGGGGAACAGTAGTATCAGCCCTTCCTGGGGCAGTGGAAGGTCTCGGGGCCACTCCCAGGCTGCGGGACAGGCTCAGCATTGTGGCCAGAATCAAAGGGGCCTGGAAGCGCCCTGCCCAGGACAGAGAGCCAACATCTGGAACAGGGCCAGGCATGGTGGCTCACGCCTTTAATCCCACCGCTCTGGGAGCCTGAGGCGGGTGGATCACCTGAGGTGATCGATACCAGCCTGGCCAACATGGCGAAACCCCATCTCTACTAAAAATACATCTTAGCCGGACATGGTGGCGGGCGCCTGTAATCTCAGCTACTCAGGAGGCTGAGGCAGGAGAATCACTTGAACCCGGGAGGCTGAGGGTACAGTGAACCGAGATCACGCCACTGCACTTCAGCCTGGGTGACAGAGCGAGAGTCTGTCCCTCTAAAGAAAAAACCCACAAAGGGTCGAGCTGCCACCCCTGTGGGGGTCCAGGAGATACCAGGCTAGACTGGGGGAAGCTGAGAGCAGCCCGCCTCCCCCAAGCCCTGCAGCATTGGGCTCAGCCTCTGGGCTCAGCACCGTGTGGGCCTGAGGGGAGTTTCCCATGATTCTGGGCCGAAAATGCTGGATGCCTGGGACAGCGTGGGATGTGGGGGGACATGCCAGCTTGGATGAGAGCCCTGGGCCCCAGGCATGCACCTGTGTCCTGCTACAAAGACGGGCAACGGGGCAGGAGTGGCCACAAGTTGAGACACTGGACGTGTGCAAGTGTGTACGTGGGTGCCTATGTGCTGCGTACATCAGTGAGGGTGAAATGTATGTTTTCTTCCTGTTCTCCAGGGAGTGGGGGGCCCTGAGGAAATTCGGGTCATGTCAGAGATGAAGAAGCTACACTGTCTTGGACATTCGAGGGGGTCAGGTGTCTGAGACCCCATACAGCAAAGGGCCAGAAGCCGTGGGTGAGGAGGCTACAGCTCCAAGGGCTCCCGCCTGTGCCTGCCTGCCTGGAACGCTCAGAAGCATCTCCACCCCTGCAGGGGCCCCTCCCACTGTCCCAGCAGGCACCCTCGTGGGAAGGTGTGGAGAGCTGGCACCTTGGCCCAGGGAGGGAACTCTTCAGGCTTACTTTTTCTTTTTTTTTTTTTCTTTTTTTCAGACAGTGTCTCACTCTGTTGCCCAGGCTGGAGTGCAATGGCGTAATCTCAGCTCACTGCAACCTCCAACTCCCGGGTTCAAGCCATTTTCCTGCCTCAGCCTCCTGGGTAGCTGGGATTACAGGCGTACACCACCACAGTCAGCTAAGTTTTGTATTTTTAGTAGAGATGGAGTTTCACTATGTTGGCCAGGCTGGTCTCAAACTCCTGACCTCAGGTGATCCACCCGCCTCCACCTCCCAAAGTGCTGGGATGACAAGTGTAAGCCACCACACCCAGCTGGGTTTCTGTAGGGCAATGACCTCAAGACCTCCCCTGCACACTGAAACAAGCGGGACAGGGTCTTCCGAGTCCACGCTCATCTCTGCACGCTGTGCCCAAGCCCCGCTCCACCCACCTGAGGATAGGACCTCTTTGCTCTCTCTGTTACCCTGGTCACAGCCAGAAGCCAGCGTGAGGCACCAGCCACTGTCTGAGGACACGTGAACCTGCACTTCCAGCTGGTCATCTGCCCACACCTTCCTGTAAGAAAATGGCACACAGACGCCCGTGCACCTGTGCACACACATGTACACACACAGGTGCCCACACACGGGTGCACACAGGCACACCCCTGAGCCTTGCAGCCAGTCTGCACACGCAGGGACCCTGTGTTGCTGTCTCCACACTCCCGCCAGGCCCAAGCTCAGGGAAGGGCTGGGATGTGTGACTGCTGCTGGCCCCAGTTCTTTTTTAATATGTGAGGTGTCTGGACAACACAGAGCCCGATTTCATTAAAGATGCGACCAGGCCAGTCACGGCAGCTCACGCCTGTAATCCCGGCACTTTGGGAGGTCAAGGCAAGAGGATTGCTTGAGCCCAGGAGTTTGAGACAAGCCTGGGCAACATAGCAAGACCCTGTCTCCACAAAAAATAAGTTCAGCCAGGCATGGTGGCGGGCACCTGTGGTCTCGGCTACTCAGGAGGTTGAGGTAGGAGGATGGCTTGAGCCTGGGAGGTGGAGACTAAAGTGAGCCATGATCGTGCCACTGCACCCCAGCCTGGGCAACAGAGCAAGGCCCTGTCTCAAAAAAATGTATATTTATTTTAAAAGAAGGCTGGTCGCGGTGGCTCACGCCTGTAGTCCCAGAACTTTCAGAGGCCGAGAAGCGTGGATCACCTGAGGTCAGGAGTTCGAGACCAACCTGACCAACGTGATGAAACTCCATCTCTACTAAAAATACAAAAATGTAGCCAGGTGTGGTGGCGGACTCCTGTAAACCCAACTACTTGGGAGGCTGAGGCAGGAGAATCACTTGAATCAGGAGGCAGAGGCTGCAATGAGCCGAAATCATGCCACTTCACTCCAGCCTGGGTGACAGAGTGAGACTCCATCTCAAAAAAAATAAATAAATAAAAATAAACAAAAATTAGCCTAGGAGTTCAAGGCTGCAGTGAGGTATGATCACACTATTTCACTCCAGCCTGGGCAACGAGAGTGAAGAAGTGGGGAGTGGAGGGGAGGGGAGGAGAGGAGAGGGAAGGGGAGGGGAGGGGAGGGGAGGGGAGGACCAGCAGAGTGGGTTTCAGCCTCCTCACCAGCTGAGATTCAGAATTGCTCGAAACTCCTGCAGAAGGTTACACCAGCTTTTCTCTGCCAGTCTCCACCCACATCCCAAACATTCTCCAAGAAGTGGAGGAAGAAGCTGAGGGTGGGTGGCCGGTGTCCCCTAAAGCCGCTGGGGCAGAAGGCGGGCTGTTCTGCCCCCAGTCTTATCGGCTTTCATAGGAGGAATGCGTTTTGTTCAATCCTGGATAGAGAAGACATTGCCATTTGCTGAGATCCGGGTGCACCTGACATAGAAGAGGACGTGGTGCTCTGTGAGGTCCTGAGCTTCGAGGTTTGGACGAGGACTGGTGGGTGCCATTAACAGGGGGCAGATTCAGCCGGGTGTAAGAGTGAAGTTGGTTATCCAGCCTGGCAGGGGCTGTGAGAGAGAGGGCCCCCCGCCATTCAAGGTGTGCAGGGGGAGGCAGAGCTAACCTACCGGGAAGGCACCTGGCGAGACCAGGGTCTCCCCAGCTCCACACTTCCTGGTCCAGTTCCTTTATTGTTCAAAATTTTTTTTCTTTTTTTTGAGACAGAGTCTCGCTCTGTCGCCCAGGCTGGAGTGCAGTGGCCAGATCTCAGCTCACTGCAAGCTCTGCCTCCCGGATTTATGCCATTCTCCTGCCTCAGCCTCCTGAGTAGCTGGGACTACAGGCTCCCACCACCACGCCCGGCTAGTTTTTTGTATTTTTTTAGTAGAGATGGGGTTTCACCGTGTTAGCCAGGATGGTCTCGATCTCCTGACCTCGTGATCTGCCCATCTCGGCCACCCAAAGTGCTGGGATTACAGGCTTGAGCCACCGCGCCCGGCCTATTGTTCAAATTTAAAATATGTTTGTGGCCAGGTGCGGTGGCTCATGCCTGTAATCCTAGCACTTTGGAAGGCTGAGGAGGGCAGATCCCTTGAGGCCAGGAGCTCGAGACCAGCCTGACGAACATGGCGAAATCCCGTCTCTACTAAAAAGACAAAAATTAGCTGGGCATAGTGGTGTATGCCTATAGTCCCAGCTCCTCGGGGGAGAAGTGCTTGAACCCAGGAGGTGGAAGGTGCAGGGAGCTGAGAACTGAGATTGCACCACTACACTCCAGCCTGGGCGACAGAGCGAGGCTCTGCTTAAAAAAAAAAAAAAAAAGTGTTTATTCAGGCTGCTCTGCCTATGGAGTAGCCATTCTTTGTTTCTTAACTTTCTTAATAAACTTGTTTTCACTTGTTTAAAAAAAAAAAAATGTGTTTGTGGCCGGGTGCGGTGGCTCACACCTGTAATCCCACCACTTTGGGAGGCTGAGGCGGGCAGATCACTTGAGGTCAGAAGTTCGAGACCAGCCTGGCCAACATGGTGAAATCTCATCTCTACTAAAAACACAAAAATTAGCTGGGCGTGGTGGTGGGCGCCTACAATCCCAGCTACTCGGGAGGCCGAGGCATGAGAATCACTTGAACCTGGGAGGTGGAGGTTGCAGTGAGCCGAGATCCTGCCACTGCACTCCAGCCTGGGCGACAGAGCGAGACTATGTGTTCATTTCACAAGAGGGTGTCAGAGTATGGGGACCATAGCAAGAAGCTACCTTCAAGGGGGTATAGAAAATGACCTCTGACCCCCATGCTGACCCTAAATCCTCCATGCAGACGACCAGGAAGGCAAGACAGAGGGTCACTGAGGGGGTCACCGAACAGGAGGTTTGCTGATGTAAGAGGAGGAGGCTTTGGAGGAAGCCAGTGGCCGGGATGGTGGCAGCCCACACTCAATTCCCTGGGAAAACGCAGCACCAGCCTCAGTGGTCGCTGCTGTATGGGGTCTTCCTGCCTCCATCAGCTACCCCATGACCCTCAGGCTCTCTGCAGCCCAGGCCCGCCAGTGTGCCTCAGTGTGCCTCTCACGCTGCTGGCCCCTGGGGGCCACTCTCCTCTGCCCTGCAGCCGGGACCTGCACCCCACAGCATGTCTGGGCTGGATTGCTGTGACCCAGGGGCTCCCCATGGGCCAGAAGCCTCCAGGACCCCAAAAAATGTCTATGTTTCTGGATCCTCTCGGCAGAATGACTCGAGGCTCTGTCTTACTGGACCCAGCGGCTGGGCAATGTTTCAGGCTAGGCTGCATGAAACAGATCCACCAGGCGGGGATGCTGGAGCCAGAGCATTGGCGGTGGGTACTGGGACCACTCCAGTTTCCCACAGCGAAGTCAGGCTGTGAGGCCCGGGGCTGTAGCACTCACCACCCCACGGGGTCGATCTTGTACCAGAACTTTTTCTGTTCCATCATGTCCTTGGGCTCTGTCCCTTGGTGGGGGGATTTCTGGGTTAAAATGTTAGAAATGGTATCTCCAAGGTGCTCGGGACATCAGACAAAGCCCCACAGGCCCCAGCTGGAGCAGGGAGGTCCCTGGACATCTCATTCTTATGGCAGGTAAGGAACAGGAAGCCCGACATGGGCACACCCCAGCTCTGAGCCCTGAGGGACAGGCAGTGGCTCCGTCATTCACAGACACAGTTCAGGCACCGCCCTGTTGGCTGCCCGGGGTGGAACCACTTCCTGGGGCTGCAGCGGGTTAATGCCAGGCCACGCCCTGGGCTGGAGAGGTTTCTCCTCAGAGCCTGGGTTTTTCCTCTCTCCTCCCCTCTGCCAATCTGGCCAGCGCTCCAAGAGTCGCACGAGGCTCCCGTCCCCCAGACTGCGGCTGGCGCTCAGCTGTTTGTCCTTTTTTCCAACTCTCCGCTTTTCCCTGTCCAAGGCCTGAGGTCTAAGGCAGCCCCGAGGCCCAGCCTGTGCTCTCCTTTCCAGCCCTGCTGCTGGCTCTTCTAGAGGCTGGGCTGGGACCCTGGAGACCTGGGGCTGGCTTGGACCCACCCAGGCTGTGCAGAGATGGACAGAGGCAAGGCCAGGGATAGATGCTAAAACAGCCAGCAATGCTCCCACGAAGTGCCCTGGGCAAAGCCAGGGCTGGGTTCCCACTGACTGTGAGCCCTCTCTGGGTCACCGCAGCCTGGTCTCCCTTTCCCCATCTGGAAATGAGACAGATCATCATGACAATTCCTTCTGGCTCAGCCCATGACTTCAAAGAGCCATCCATTAAACCCTGGCGTGCCCATCAACACGTCTTTTCTCACATGCGCTGTCCTTCCCCACAAAGTCCTGTTTCCAGCCTCAGGCCACTTTCTCCTTAAAGGGTGACACCCGTGGACGGGTACTCAGGGAGCCTAGCGTGCAGGCTGAGGCAGGGATGAAAGGGGCCCATAGGGGCCTGGCATGGTGGCTCACGCTTATAATCCTAGCACTTCGGGAGGCCGAGGCAGCCAGATCACGAGGTCAGGAGTTTGAGACCAGCCTGGCCAACATGGGAAAACCCTGTCTCTACTAAAAATACAAAAAATTAGCCAGATATGATGGCACACACCTGTAACCCCAGATATTCGGGAGGCTGAAGCAGGAGAATCACTTGAACCCGGGAGGCGTAGGTTGCAGACAGCCTGGGCGACACAGTGAGATTCCGCCTCGAAAAGGAAAAAGAAAGGGGCTCGTAGGAACGGGGAAACTGAAGGAACCGTGGCACTCTCACCAAGAGACAAGCACCCTTTTCTCAAATGTCCTAGGGGTCAGGGTTGGCTGGAGGAGAAATATCCCACAGATTTCTGAAGACACAAAATACCCACCCAGAGCCAGGCCTCAACCTCCCAGGGCAAGGGTGGCCCTGCCCACCCTGCGTCCACTCACCAGGACGCCCTGCCTGGTCCCCTTCCCAAAGCACCATTGGGGGGCTCTGGACTCCGGGAGAAGCTTCTGGAATGTCTGAGAACCAAACCAGTTTTCAATCAAACCTTTTAGAAGCCCAGACCACTTTCAGAGCCGGCCCCTTTTGAAACCCGACACGTCGAAATCCACTTTGCAAATCTGTGTCCCAACATTTTGAAACCAAAATTTCCTGGAAACCTACTGGAAGGGAAGACACGCTGGAAGAGAACCAGTCGGAACGGCAAAAACCGTTTCATCCAGATTGTTTTTTGAGTCCCTGGTTTTTTTTTTTTTTTTCTGCAAACTGCTTTGAAATAAAAGCAGCTTCATCAAAGCCAGAGTTCCCACTATAATTTTCCTGGGAAGAACCTCAGATGATTGAATCAGGTTCGCAGAACTTGCTTGCTCTATGAGGACACACCAACTGTGAAGGAGCCTGGGGGGAGTGGGGGATTTTCGCTTTGCAGCCTCCCGCAGACTCTCCACCCAGCCATCTCCCAATGCCGTCGTCCTTGAGTGCCTGTAGGCGGAAAAACCCATTCCAGAACCATGCCTCAGAATCTCTCCGTCTTGGCCTGGCCCACAGTTTCCGAGCCTAACAGTTTCTTTCTGGCCTCTGAATGGGCTCTTTCAGCTTTGGTGCTGGCTGAGGCCAATGCCACAGAGTGAAGGACCCCAGTGAGCCCAGGAACAAGGCAGGCCAGGAGGGGACAGCTCAGAGGTTGGCACTTTGTTTTTTGTTTTTGAGACAGAGTCTTGCTCTGTTGCCCAGGTTGGAGTGCAATGGCGCCATCTTGCAACCTGCAACCTCTGCCTCCCAGACTCAAGTGATTCTCGTGCCTCAGCCTCCTGAGTAGCTGGGATTACAGGTGCCCACCACCATGCCCAGCTAATTTTTGTATTTTTAATAGACATGGAGTTTCACCATGTTGGCCAGGCTAGTGCCAAACTCCCGACCTCAGGTGATCCGCCTGCCTCGGCCTCCCAAAGTGCTGAGATTACAGCCATGAGCCACTGTGCCTGGCCGGTGTCATTTTCTTTAAAAGTCACCGTCTATGACTTGAGGGAGAAGCGATGAGCCCACCGGTGGACCCTCCGGAAACCACCCTGGCCTGGAGTTTGAGAACGGTGTCTCCCTCAGCATACCTGCCTGTCCGCTAGAGACCCAGAGGGAGGGAAGCAGCTCTGTCTTCGTTCCTGTGCTTGTGTGTGGATTCAAGGAGGCAAACTCAGCTGCAGAGTCCCGACTGTGTGCTACCTGCCCACGCCATTTGTAAGAATTTTAAGTATTTTTGGTAATAATAAGAATTGAAATTCAATTCCTCCAAAATTTAAAGATAAATTACCACATGACCCTACACTCCTACTCCTAGGCATATACTCCAGAGCCACGGTCCCCAACCTTTTTGGCACCAGGGACTGGTTTCACCTGTGATCCCAGCACTTTGGGAGGCCGAGGCGAGTGGATCACCTGAGGTCAGGAGTGAGACCAGCCTGGCCAACATGGTGAAACTGCGCCTCTACTAAAAATACAAAAATTGCCGGGCGCAGTGGCTCACACCTGTAATCCCAGCACTTTGGGAGGCCGAGGCGGGCGGATCACGAGGTCAGGAGATCGAGACCATCCTGGCTAACACGGTGAAACCCTGTCTCTACTAAAAATACAAAAAAAAACCGGGCGAGGTGGCGGGTGCCTGTAGTCCCAGCTACTCGGAGGCTGAGGCAGGAGAATGGCGTGAACCCAGGAGGCGGAGCTTGCAGTGAGCCGAGATGGTGCCACTGCACTCCAGCCTGGGCGACAAAGCGAGACTCCATCTCAAAAAAAAAAAATATATATATATATATATATATATATATACACACACACACACACACACACACACACAAAAATTAGCTGGGCGCGGTGGTGCACGCCTATAATTCCAGCTACTTGGGAGGCTGAGGCACAAGAATGGCTTAAACCCAGGAGGTGGAGGTTGCAGTGAGCCAAGATTGCACCACTGCACTCCAGCCTGGGTGACAGCGAGACTCCACCTCAAAAAAAATAATAATAATAAACAAATAAACAAAAAAAATTAGCTGGGCATGGTGGCGGGTGCCTGTCATCCCAGCTACTTGGGAGGCTGAGGCAGGAGAATCATTTGAACCCAGGAATCAGGGGTTGCAGTGAGCCAAGATCGTGCCACTGCACTCCAGCTTGGGTGAAAGAGCGAGACTGTCTGGAAAAAAAGAAAAACAAACTGTTCCACTTCAGATCATCAGGCATTAGACTGTCATATGGAGAACCCTGGTGTGCAGTGTTCACAGTAGGGTTCCTGCTCCTATGAGAATCTAATGCCACCGCTGATCTGACGGGAGGCGGGGCTCAGGCAGGAACGCTCGCTCGCCTGCCGCTCGCCTGCCGCTCGCCTCCTGCCGAGCAGCCCCGTTCCTAAGGGGCCACAGGCCGGTATCGGTCCATCACCCGGGGGTTGAGGACCCTGCCCCAGAGAATTAAAAGCAGGGACTCGGCTGGGGGTGGCGGCTCACGCCTGTAATCCCAACACTTTGGGAGGCCGAGGCGGGTGGATCACGAGGTCAGGAGATAGAGACCATCCTGGCTAACACAGTGAAACCCTGTCTCTACCAAAAATACAAAAAAATTAGCTGGGCGAGGTGGCGGGCACCTGTAGTCCCACCTACTGGGGAGGCTGAGGCAGGAGAATGGCCTGAACCCGGGAGGCGGAGCTTGCAGTGAGCTGAGGTCGTGTCACTGCACTCCAGCCCGGGCGACAGAGCGAGACTCCGTCTCAAAAAAAAAAAGCAGGGACTCGAACAGGTATCTGCACGCCGGCATTCACAGCAGCGCTATTCACAAGAGCCGAGAGATGGAAGCCACCCAGGTGTCTGTGTGTGGGTGAATGGATGAAATGTGGTCTGTCCATCCAATGGGGTACCGTTCAACCTTAAAAAGGAAGGTGACTCTGACTACAACATGAGTGAACCTTGAAGACATTACGCTGCATGGAAGAAGCCAGACACAAAAGGACAAATATTGTACAGATCCACTCACAGGAGGTCCCTAGTCAAATCCAGAGACAGGAAGTAGAATGGTTGGTGCCAGGGGTAGTGGGTGGGGTAGTGGGGAATGGGGAGCTAGTGTTTTAACGGGGACAGAGTTTCAGTTTTGCTAAGAGGAGAGAATTCTGGAAATGGATGGTGGTAATGGTGGCAGGCAACCTGAATGTGCTTAATGTCACTGAACTGTTCACTTAAAAATGGTGAAGAGGGTACATTTTATGTTGCATATATTTTAACCACAACTTTTAAAAGAATTGAAATTAACATCAATTAAAACCATTACCACCACCGCAATTCACCCAAGAAAACAGACTTAGAAGGTTAACCTTTTTTTTTTTCTTATGAGAAACCCACTCTCCTAAACAGGATGGCCTTCTAATGATAAAATACAACACCTTTTTTTTTTTATTATTTTTTAACGACAGTATCTTGCTCTATCACCCAGGCTGGAATACAGTGGTGCAATCATGCCTCAGAGCAGCCTTGACCTCCCAGGCTCAAGCAATCCTCCCACCTCAGCCTCCCAAGTAGCCGGGACTACAGGTGCCTACCGCCATGCACAGCTTTTTCTTTTAGCTTTTGTAGAGACCAGGTCCCACTATGTTGCCCAGGCTGGTCTTGAACTTCTGGGCTCAAGCAATACTCCTGCCTTGGGCTCCCAGAATGGTGGGATTATAGGCATAAGCCGCCTCCCACAGCCATATTCTTATCATTATTATTTAAACGAGTGAAGAGAGCATTTACAAGGTTCCTATTCCAAATTTGCCTACAAGATGAACTACAGCCCAGGGGCAGGAGACAGGCTGGAAGGCCGCTCCTCCCTGCGCCCCTGGGTCTGGGGTGAGCAGGTAGCAGCTCTGCTGTCTCCCTCCCCCATCCAGGTGGGCCTGGATGCCACCCTGACATCACAGGCCACATAGGGCTCCACACACTCCTCCCTCTTGCTCTGGTCTTCCCTTGGGCCCCGTGGGAATTCTCGAGTCAAGCCCAGCCGCCCCTGCTGACCCAGGGCAAGGCTCTCATGGAGCATGAGGCCGGCACGCTCTGAACCTCTTGAAACATTATAAGCAGAATATTGCCCCAGAGCCCGAGAGGCGCAGCCGTGTCTCTGCTAAGCAAGGATGGTGCTTAGAGAAGGAAAAGACAGGGCCTGGCCTTTTTTATTCTGGGATTTCAAAGTGCATTTAGACACACTAACTTATTACCATTCACGAGGTGGTAACTTCACACGGCCGGAGAAATGACGGCATAAGAAGTATCGTTGACTCCCAACCCCAAGACAAATCCAGAATGACACAGGATTGTGCAACCTCCAGACCTTTGTTCAAACGGCTTATTCTACCAGATAAACCTGAGCGGCGGCGTTCTTCTTGGCAGTTTCTCTAAGTGTGAAGGTGAAATCCTATCTAAAATAGAAGGTGACTACAGGTATAAAACGCCACCTCCCAAATCAGCTTGCAGACCCTCCACTGTGGGTACCTCGGGCTGGCCCTACAGACCCACTCTGTCTTCTCTTCAGTGGCCCACCCCGCTCCTACTCACACCCGAGCCTCATCCGGGGTGCCCAGCTCCCATCATCCCGGGAAAGTCCGGGGCCCTCTGCCTTTCACTGAGTTCAGATCAAACACTACCCCAAAGAGCTGAGCTAGAATTTTCAAATCCAATTCTCCAAACACACACTCTTCTACGCAAGCACAGACACATTTGCACGCACACTTGCATACACATACTCCGTCAGCTTCTAGCCAGCACTTCAAACCCCCAAACTGTAAATGCAAAAACACCCAGGTAGGCTGTGTTCATTTATCACTGTCAAAGTCAACCAACAGATCCTCATCAGACAAGTGTGACGGGACCGTTACAGTGAGCAAATGCTCTCCAGATGGCACCACGACAGCCACGGGAGTCATTTCAGGCATGCCTGCGGAATGGTGCCTTGGCTCAGATCAGCAGCGCCCACGGACAGACACGGAGAAGCCTTCAAACCAGGTGTCCTTTCCTCATTAACATCCCCATCAAAGATGCACTGAGAAATTACTCCTGCCAGGTGCGGTGGCTCACGCCTGTAATCCCAGCACTTTGGGAGGCTGAGGCAGAAGGAGCGCTTGAGCTCAGGAGTTTGAGGCAGCCTGGGTGACATAGCAAGACCCCGTTTCTACCAAAAATTTAAAAATTAGCCGGGCATGGTGGTGCGTGCCTGTAGTCCCAGCTACTTGGGAGGCTGAGGTGGGAGGATCACTTGAGCCCAGGAGGTCGAGGCTGCAGTGAGCTATGCTCATACCACTGCACTCCAGCCTGGATGACAGAAAGAAACCCTGTCAAAAAAAAAAAAGAAGAAATTATTTCCAAAGGGAAAAAAAATCACACATTCTCCAATTAATCTCTGCTGGTGAAATGGTATCCCAACAGGAGAGCCTCACCTATCCCTGGGCCCTGGCAGAGTAAGAACATGTTTCTAGGCCGGGCGCGGTGGCTCAAGCCTGGAATCCCAGCACTTTGGGAGGCCAAGGCGGGCGGATCACGAGGTCAGGAGATCGAGACCATCCTGGCTAACCCAGTGAAACCCCGTCTCTACTAAAATACAAAAAAATTAGCTGGGCGTGGTGGCGGGCACCTGTAGTCCCAGCTACTCGGGAGGCTGAGGCAGGAGAATGGCGTGAACCCGGGAGGCGGAGTTTGCAGTGAGCCGAGATCGCGCCACTGCACTCCAGCCTGGGCGACAGAGTGAGACTCCATCTCAAAAAAAAAAAAAAGAAAGAAAGAAAAAGAAAAAGAACATGCTTCTAAAATCTCATGATGCTAAGAAATGGCTCGTGTCCAGATGACCAGTGCCCTGCATCCTCAGGCCACGCGGCTTCTCTCTTCACTGATGGAACTCCTTCAGCCCTAGTTTATCAAACACCAACGTATTAATGCAATTGTGCATGAGTCTAGAGCCTGTATGTGAAACGCTAGAAATCCAACCCGAATTAGCTGACGCGAGTGCAAATTCCTTGAGGCGCACAGCTGAGAAGCGCAGGTGGAACCGGCTGCAGGTACTCACCCCGTCCCGGCCCCCCATCTCGTGGCCCTTCCTCCCTCGGCAGTTGGTCTCAGTCCCGGGACGGCTTTTCCAGGTGGCCACAGCACTGTTAACTTCCATCCCCTCCGCCTGCCAAAACCCCTTCCCAGGGACTCGCAGCAAAGGGCACTGGGTCTCAGGGGTCCAGGCTGGGAAATCAGCCCCACCCCGTATGAACCGTGGCGGGCAACGGCTCAGGTGCATCTGCCCTTGGGCCTGAGTTGGGAGGGCCTGGCTCAGCCCTCCTGGGCTAAGGGAGAGGGCAGAAGAGATGGGCTCCCTGACCAGGAGGAGGAATGCACGCAGGCAAAACACAACAGATGTGTGCAAGCAGTCACTCCAACATTCCGGAGAAACGTTTAAACACTTTTAGATTAATTACGTCCATGCAAGCCAAGCTTTCCCTTTTGATATTCTTAGGTTTGGTTGGGTAGAAAAGGATGTGTGGCTTATAAATCAGTGAGCAAAAATTACCCCTGGATAATGGGCACGGGAGCGCCCCAGCCTGGTCATGGCATCCTCGGGGGCTGGGCGGTATCTGCAGCCTGTGTGATATTTGGGAGTCTGTTATTCTTCAGGGTAGGGCTGCCAATGAGAACAGAGTGTCCCCAGCTCTCTGCCAAGAGTCTCAGCCACTCCCCGGGCTGCCTCCATCCAGGCGGGTGAGCACACGTGGAGGGGAGCACCACCAGGAACCCAGGCTTCCTTTCAGAGACACTGGGGAGAAGACTCCAAGGATGTTGGTGTGGCTCCAGCATCCTGCCATAGGGAAACACCTGTCATCATGCTGAACCAACAGATCCAGGAAAGGTCCCCCCACCAAGGTACAACCAAGGCAGCTCACATCCAGGGACAGGCGCCCCGGGCAGCTCAGCTCAGGAGGGTCCCCCTGGGGAGACCTGGTCTGCACCAAGAAGCGAACCACGTGTTCACAAAATACACATGCCACCCACTTTGCTTGGACCCACACAAGGACAATGTCCACAGCTTCCAGCTCAGACGGCTGCTCCCATCCATGTCGCTGTCCCTCACGGGGACCAGGGCTTAGCCACCCTGCGTTAACTCTCTACCCCTGCAGCAGCCCTGCCAGCCTCTCACCTGAGGGCAGGAGACAGGGCGGGGAGAGAGAGGCGCGGCCACCCAGGACCCAATGAACGCAGCTGGTCTCGTTGGAGAATTTGCAGGAGGGAACATGGAATACAACTCCCACACTCTCTGGAAGAAGGAAACCAGAAAAATATCCCGGGGTGTGTATGTGTGTGTATGTGTTTATCTGTGTGTGTGTGTGCGCGCGCGCGCGCATATGTGTATGTGCGTGTATGTGTATGTATGTGCGTGTGTGCGCGCGCGCATATGTGTATGTGCGTGTATGTGTATGTATGTGCGTGTGTATGTGCGTGTATTTGTATGTGTGTGCGCGTGTGTGTATGTGCGTGTATGTGTATGTGTGTGCGCGTGTGTGTATGTGCGTGTATGTGTATGTGTGTGCGCGCGTGCGTGCGTGTGTGTGCGTGTGTATGTGTGTGCATGTGCGTGTGTGTTCCGATTCCTAAGTGGCAGAGCTAGGTTAAAGCTCCATCTTCACCAAACCACCCACCTCAGCGCACAGACGTGCTCGGACCTCACCGGGAAGATAAACTCAAATCCTAACCCTTACCCTCCACCAGGACATAGGGGCCAAAAGCAAACCTGCGATATTTCCAATAGTCCAAATCAGTGGCAAGAGCGCTACAGCAAACTCCACTAAATATCCACTGGGGATTTTAAGTATCAGCGAATGAAGAAGCATGAGATACTTTAAGAGGAAAGAGGAAGGGAGGCGTCACCCATACAACCGCAAGTCACACCTGTGTCAAATTCCTGGGGCAGATGGAAAACACACAGCATCGGATGCCGGGAGGCGAGCCCAGGAGCAGCCAGGCCGCCCAGCCCAGGCCTTGCCTGGCTGTGAACGGGCGAGGTGCCCTCCCACTGATTGGAAGTGCAGCCATCACACAAGAGACAGGGCTTTGTGACATGACTCCACACCCAACCAAGTCGTTCTCATGACTGTGCTCCAAGTGTGGACGCAGCTGGAGGACGGGGGCCAACAGGGTAAAGGAGTTTTAAGTTTACAGTTAAATTTTCCAGTCGTACAATGCCAATTTTTATAAAATGTATAATTTGCTGTGTTTCAGTGGAAAAAGAAAAAAAACAGAGCCAAATGTCTCTACACAACGTGGTGCTGCACATCAGGGAAACAGCGAAGAATCGAAGGAAATGGGTTCTCTCTGCACACACCTCCCTCTCTTCCCAGAGACGCCTCCCCTCGGTCCAGCAGGCCCTTTTCTGCCTCTCCCATCTGGAGTCATCCCCACAGGCAGTGGCCCCAACCACGGCCCGGGAATCTGGGCAGGTGCATGGGTGGTGTCTTCTCCAGGAACCCCTCCACATCCCTGCAAACACCCCAGATGCTCAGGAAAACCAACGCTCAGAGGAACCACACTGAGAACTGGGAATGCAGAAATGGAGGGGACGTGGGCCCCCCTCAGTAAGTGAACCGCCCAGCGGGTTCTGACATTCGTCTAAACATCCTATAAACAAACGCATCCTGGGGAGGTGCTCCAGCAGAGGCAGATGCCAAGGGCCATGCCCAGAAGATGGAAAACAAGCCCTCAGCAGATTTACTGATGCCCTGTTCACAGCAGCGTTCGATTCACCTTCGCAGGAAGGCAGAAGCGAGCCAGTGTCCAACGAATGATGAACAGATAAACAAAGCTTGCCTCATCCACACAATGGGACATTATTCGGCCTCAGACAGGAAGTTAGTTCTGACACCTGCCAGGACACACATGAACCTGGAGGACACTGCATGACGTGAAGTACGTCAGTCCCAAAAGGACCAATACTGTGCGACTCCACTTCTATGAGGGAGCTCCGGCAGCGGAAATCAGAGAGGAGAAGGTGCTGCCTTCTACCAACGGGGAGGGAGTGCTGAACGGGGACGGAGTTTCAGTTCGGGAAGATGAGAAAGCTCTGGAGATGATGATGGTGATGGTGGCAGGACAGTGCACTTCACAATTGTTAAGATGGTATGTTTAAAATGAAAAATTTTATCATCATAAAAAATTGGAGGGGCCAGGTGTGATGGCTCAGGCCTGTAACCCCAGCACTGTGGGAGGGTGAGGCAGGAGGGTCACTTGAGTCCAGGAGTTTGAGACAAGCATGGGCAACACAGTGAGACCTCATCTCGGCTAAAAATAAAAAATTAGCTGGGTGGGTGGGCGTCACCTGTAACCCCAGCTACTTGGGAGTCTGAGGTGGGAAGATCACTTGAGCCCAGGAGGTTGAAGCTGCTGTGAGCTGTGGTGGCACCACTGTATTCCAGTCTGGATGACAGAGCAAGACCCTGTCTCCAAAAACAAAACAAAACAAAACAAAAATAAAAGAAAGTGAAGCTTCAGAAAGGAAGGCACGAGGTGTCTAATACAGTGGAGACCTGAGGCAGGCAGGCACTCAGCGGCCAAGACCCACACAAGCCCAGCTGAGCCTGGGAAACACAGGGACACCACACACAAGTGACACCGGGGAGACATCCCAGCTGAGCACGGCCAGCAACCAGGGACTGGGCAGTGGCGACAAACACCACACACGAGGAAGACAGGTCAAGCAGGGTGCCCGACACCATGAAATGACTGCAACCGTCTCTCCAACTACAGCTTAGAAGCAGAAACAGCAAAGGAGCTTTAGCCAGATGTTTCCAGAGCCTCCTCTGACACTTTTACCAAGACGGGGCCCATCAAACCTAAGGGTTCAAGGTCAGTCATGTCCTTGAGGGTGAAGGCACTGGAGCTAAACCCACCAGAAAGCCACAGAGGCAGTCACATGGAGCCTCTTCTCAGTGACGCTGGGTACTGTCACCCAACATGGTCTAGAGATAAACGCCAACCCGCTCCACTCCTGCTAACTGTAAACATCAACAGCCAGTTTGCTTTCTATTTTATTGATTTAATCTCCCTATCTACCTATCTATCTTCTGTCTATTTAGAAACAGGGTCTCGCTCTGTTGCCCAGGCTGGAGTGCAGGGGCACGATCATAGGTCATTGCGGCCTTGAACTCCTGGGCTCAAGCTATTCTCCTGTCTCAGCCTCCTGAGTAGCTGGGACTACAGGTGTGCACCATCACGTCTGGCTAATTTTCTTATTTTTTGTAGACACAGGGTCTCGCTATGTTGTCCAAACTGATCTTGAACTCCTGGGCTCAACTGATCCTCCTCAGCCTCCTGAGTAGCTAGGTTTACAGATGTGTGCCACCACGCCCTTTTTTTTGTAGAGGTGAGGTCCTTGCTACCTTTCCCAAGCTGGTCTTGAACTTCTGGGCTCAAGTGATCTTCCCACCCCAGCCTCCCAAAGTGCCAGGATTGCAGGCATGAGCCACCATGCCCAGCCTTAACAGCCATAATGTGTTCATTAATATTTATTTATATATATATTTATTTATTTTGAGAAGGAGTCTCACTCTGTCACCCAGGCTAGAGTGCAGTGTCGCGATCTCAGCTCACTGCAGCCTCTCCATCCTGGGTTCAAGCAATCTTTCCACCTCACAACTCCCGAGTAGCTGGGACTACAGGTGCATACCACCACGCCGG
>NW_012101710.1:2780760-2781852 GCF_000951045.1 Mandrillus leucophaeus
GGAGACTGAGGCAGGAGAATCGCTTGAACCCAGGAGGCAAAGGTTGCAGAAAGCCGAGATTGCACCACTGCACTCCAGCCTGGGTGACTGAGCGAGACTCCACCTCAAAAAAAAAAAATAAAAATGAATAAATAAATAAAAATAAAAGAATTGAAATATTTCAAGAGTTTTCTAGCTATAAAGGAATAAAACTAGAAATCAGTAACAGAAAAGACAACAGGAAAATCCACAAACACAAATTCCTGGAAAATAAATGACACACTTCTAAATAATGGCAAAGGAAAAATGTAAAGTACATAGAACAGAATGAGGATGAAAATACAACATATGTTACAGTCACTGTGGTGCCAAGAGCATTAGAAAGCAGAAGAGGCCGGGCACGGTGGCTCTCATCTGTAATCCTAGCACTTTGGGAAGCAGAGGCGAGAGGATGCCTTGAGCCCAGGAGTCCAAGACCAGCCTGAGCAACATGGCAAAACCCCATCTCTATAAAAAATGCAAAAATCTGCCACGCATGGTGGCGTGTACCTGTAGTCCTAGCTACTCTGGAGGCTGAGGCAGGAGGATCACTTGAGCCCAGGAGGTCAAGGCTGCAGTGAGCTGAGATCGTGCCACTGCCCTCCAGCCTTGGTCTTGGCAAGACCAAGACCCTGTCTCGAAAGAAAAAAAAAAAACAAAAAAAAAAAAACCAACCAACCAACAAAAAAAACCCACGAATTATCTTTATCAAGAACAAGACAAGGAATGAAATTATAGATCCTGCAGCCATTGAAAGGATAAGGAACTACTACAAACAATTTTATGCCCACAAATTTAGCAACTTAGATGAAACAGACCAATTCCTTGACAACCACAAACTACCAAAATGAATAATCCTATACTAATTAAAGAAACTAAATTTGTAATGTAAAAGCGCCTTAAAAAGAAATCTCTGGGCCCAGATGGTTTCACTGAAGAATTCTATCAAACACTCAAAGAATAACAACATCAATTTTATACAATCTCTTACAGAAAGGAGAAGAGAGACACGTCCAACTCATCATTCTAATACCCAAACCAGTGAAAACCAGTACCAAAAAAAAAAAAAAAAAA
>NW_012101710.1:2784697-2787197 GCF_000951045.1 Mandrillus leucophaeus
GGCCCGGCGTGCGGCCTGGAGAAGGACGTGTGCAGGTAGAAGTGCGCGGCGCCCGCGCTGTCCCAGTACACGATGATCAGCAGGATCATGAACGCCGACCCCAGCACCAGCCACAGCCGGAACAGCCGGGCCTTGGTCATCCTGCCCCGGGCGGGCCGGGCCCTCTCCGGGCCTCTCACTTCAGCTTCCTGCAGAGCCGGGGCATCCTGCTGGGAACCTGCAGAGGCAGTGACGCACTAGTTAATGACTGAGGTGTCCTGGGGCTCCTACTCCTGCCTTCTCATCAGTGGGGGACTCGGGCCCAGAGGAGCAGGAGCTCCTGATATCAGGAGCACTGATATCAGCTCGCCCTCCAGAGGGGCTGGAGGCTGAGGTCACCAGTGCAGGGAGTCTACACATCCATGTGGCCCAGCACGAATAATGACCCTGGACGCCAAGGCTCAGATGCTTCCCTGGCTGGCAGTACTCCACACGGGCTGACACTCACCACCACTGGGAAAGTAATGCTGCTCACAACTCCCGAGGAGAGGACGCCTCCCAGGGAGTGGAGACCAGCTCCAGGTGTGAGCCCCCCTGGACTCTGCCCTCTGCAACTCTTCTCAAGGCTGATTTTTTTTTTTTTTTTTTTTTTGAGACAGAGTCTCGCTCTGTGGCCCAGGCTGGAGTGCAGTGGCATGATCTCAGCTCACTGCAAGCTCCACCTCCCAGGTTCACGCCATTCTCCTGCCAAGGTTGATTTTAATCTTCGAATCCATCTCCTTTTCCTATAATAAACCATAACCACAAGAGTAACTGCGATCAGGGAGCTCTGTAATCTTTCCAGCAAATCATCAAACCCGACAGTGGTCTCAGGGACGCCTGCATTTGCTATTGGTGTCATAAGTAAGAGGGGTCTTGGGAACCGTTCCTTAACTTCACAGTGACCCAACAACAGGAAAATTGTTTTGGCAACACCCACTTTACTTAAGTCGAATGCCAATGGAAAAACTGCACCCCACAGCTTCATCAGGGCCACACTGAGAGCTGACCTTCCACACCACCCTGGCTTCCCAAAAGTAGGTGGCACATTCCCGTTCCCCTGCCAGGCACCAGGGGGTTTTGGTGGGGCTGAGGTAGGGGCTGATCCCCCTTCCGCTGCCCATGGAAGTAGAGGTGCTTCCTCTGTCCGTCCCACCAGGGTACTGTCAGTGTGGTCCTGCAGGGAGCTAAGCCTTGACCCCACCTGGCATCCACAAGGTGGAAGGAGATGGTGTGAGGCAGGGGAGTCCACACTCTGACTCCCTCTCCCCTGGCCAGGTCAGGGCCCAGTGGGAGGTGAACTCCAACTCTACCCCACCCCTACCTGGCACCCATGACATGGCGTGAGGTGGTTAGAGGAGGGGCAAGTTGGCCCTCTACTTTCTCACCTCCTCTCTCCTGGGAATGGAAAACATTAATCATGCAAACATTAATGAAAAGAAAGCAGGAGTGGCTATCTTTAATACCAGATGAAGCAAACTTCAGAAGGAAGGAAACTACTAGAGACAAAGGGACATTACATAATGACAAATAGTTCAATCCCCAGGAAGACATAATAATCCCAAACGTGTATGCACCAAACAACAGAGCCTCGGCCGGGCACAGTGGCTCAAGCCTGTAATCCCAGCACTTTGGGAGGCTGAGACGGGTGGATCATGAGGTCAGGAGATCGAGACCATCCTGGCTAACATGGTGAAAACCTGTCTCTACTAAAAAATACAAAAAAAACTAGCCAGGCGAGGTGGCGGCGGGGTGCCTATAGTCCCACCTACTCGGGAGGCTGAGGCAGGAGAATGGCATAAACCCAGGAGGCAGAGTTTGCAGTGAGCCGAGATCTGGCCACTGCACTCCAGCATGGGCGACAGAGCGAGACTCCGTCTCAAAAAACACAAAACAACAACAACAAAAAAAACCAGAGCTTCAAAATACAAAAAGCAAAAATCGACAGAGCTAAAGAATAGACAAATCCACAGTTATGGCTGGAGACTTCAACACTTCACTCTTGATAACTGCAAAACTACTAGGCAGAAAATCAGCAAGGATACAGAAGAAGTCAACACCAGCAACCAACAGGGCCTAACCGACATACGTGGAACACTCACCTACAAGAGAACATAGTTTTTTCTAAGTGTCCACAAAACATTCACCATGGCAGACCAAACCTCAACTAATTTAAAAGAATTGAAATCTTGACAGGGCACGGTGGCTCACACCTGTAATCCCAGCACTTCAGGAGGCTGAGGCAGGTGGATCACTTGAGATCAGGAGTTGGAGACCAGCCTGGCCAACATGGTGAAACTCTGTCTGTACTAAAAATACAAAATTTAGGCTGGGTGCGGTGGCTCATGCCTGTAATCCCAGCACTTTGGGAGGCTGAGGCAGGTGGATCACCGGAGGTCAGGAGTTCAAGACCAGCCTGGCCAACATGGTGAAACCCCGTCTCTACAAAAAAAAAAAATGCAAAAATTAGCTGGGCATGGTG
>NW_012101710.1:2789197-2790835 GCF_000951045.1 Mandrillus leucophaeus
CCTGGGTTCAAGCAATCTTTCCACCTCACAACTCCCGAGTAGCTGGGACTACAGGTGCATACCACCACGCCGGAGTAATTTTTTTTTTTTTTTTTTGTATTTTTAGTAGAGACAGGGTTTCACCATGTTGGCCAGGTCTCAAATTCCTGACGTCAAGCGATCTTCCTGCCTGCGCCTCCCAAAGTGCTACAATTACCTGCCTGAGTCACCCGCCCGGCCTCAACAGCCATAATATAAACTAGACACTAATGGGAACAGCTGGAGTTAGAACTCCTGCTTCTGTAACTGACCGGTTTACCTCTGACTTGATTTCAAACAGGAAACCCTGAAGATTGACCTTTTCAAGTACAACACTTAACTTTCCCTCTGGAAGGATTCATCGGCTACCGTTTTAAAAATAGACAAGTGCGGCCTGACTTCAAGTGCAGGCCCCGCTCTCCTCCTGAGTGGCCAGAGCCCTGGAGGCAGCTCCCACAGCCTCAGCATCCCCTCCCGGCGCCCACGTGCTCAGACAGAGAAACCACAGGAGCTGGCGGGTGGGCAGAGGGGAGATTTTACTCCAGCATTCCCTTCCACGTTTCGTATTAAATATCTGAAATATATTAATCTTAAAAAACAATATCGACACAGTACTCAATGGATAGAGGCAGTGGAGTAAACAAGAAGCCCAGATTGCAACATCGTAGGCCATAAAAAAACTGGAGTGTGACTGCGGCAGGTTCCGGGCACGCGGGAAAGGGCGCTGCGGAAGCTTTCAGTCTCGGAGGAGGTTTTCGGGCTTGGGGTAGCCGAAGAGAACAAAGTCGGCCTCGTAGAGTTTGTACAGCTGCTGCCTCCAGGCCAGGGGGATCTTGGCGAACCAGTCCTCCTCCCAGCTGCTGGCGGTCCTGTTCCGGTAGCTCGGGGGGAAGCGGAGGTGCCGGTCCACCTGGAGCAGCTGCAGCAGCTGCGCGGCGTCCTCGTCCAGCGTCTCCAGCTTCCCCACGAAGTCGTAGTCGATCTGGCACGGGTGGCAGAGGCGGTACACCTGCCGCCAGTGCTCGTTGAAGGGCGCCAGCTTCTCCGTGTGCGGGTCCAGCAGGTACTGGATGAAGTTGGCGAAGGACACCTTGAGGCCGGCGCGGAAGGCCTCACGCGCCGACGCGGGCAGGCTGGTGTGGTTGGCGTACAGCCGCAGCATGGGCACGGCGAACTTGCGGTAGAACTCCTCGTTCTCCAGCTCGAACTTGCTGCGGAAGGCGGAGATGAGGCGCACGAAGGGGTCGCGCACGAAGAGGAACTTGGTGTACTTCTTGAGCTTGACCTTCATGAGGTGGCGGGAGAGCTTCCCGTAGCGGCGCCAGAACTTGTTGAAGGTCAGGTGCGCGCTGGCGTTGTGCACGTGCTCGCGGGGGATGCGCAGCGGGTCGCGGTAGGGCACGCCGCGGTGCAGCAGGCTCCCGCTCAGCACGATCATCACGCGCTTCCAGTTGGTGCAGGCCACCTTGGGCACGTAGCAGTAGATGGCGCCGTGCCGGTCGTCCACGATCAGGTGGCTCAGCTCCGAGTTGGGGATGTCGTCGAACGCGCGCTCCTTGGTGGGGAAGGCCAGGCTGGAGTTGGCGCAGAAGCCCCGCAGCACGCTCCTCCGCTCCGCCT
>NW_012101710.1:2799072-2810260 GCF_000951045.1 Mandrillus leucophaeus
AACACTTTGGGAGGCCGAGGCAGGTGGAACGCCTGAAGTCAAGGAGTTCAAGACCAGCCTGGCCAATATGGCAAAACTCCGTCTTGTAGGGAGACCCCCTGAAACTATTGCTACGGAATAAAAGATGAAATGCCCCTGATTATTGTAAATACAAAATTGCATGCAGGACTGTGTAAAGACAATGCCAGGCTGGGCTGCCAGAATGAGCCAACAGCATGTGATTTGCTTCCCCCTGCAGAGAGACTATGAACGGACGTGCAGTCAGGGAGGTTTTCACATCACCAAGACTCCTATCCCAGAAAAGCAGATGTTCATAGCTCTGGGAATCGATGCGACCCTTGAGGGGAGCCTATAAACGGACGTGTGTCCATATGGATGAGATAAATGCCCTCATCTTGCCATGGCTCTTCTAGGCCTCTTTAGGGTTAAGGCACACTCCCTTCTGAGAATTTCTGGTCTAAGCTGTTGTCTAGCTTCATGTGCTGTTTCTATGGATTATTGGTAACCAACTTTTGCTGCAACTGTTACTGCTGATTAATATCTTGCTAATCATAGGCTATGGAAAGACTGTGTTTCTGTTTTAAGGCTCTGTTAGAAATTACTGATGCACACACTATATTGTAAATTCTTATCTCTTTATACTGTACTTCTGCATACAGCTGTTACGTTAAAGAATTGGTTCATCCCCATGTGACCATCTCACCTCATAATCAAATGACCCTAAATCCCTCACTAACCTACCCCCGCCCTCACTAAACTTAATAATAAAGGCTGGTACGTCCAGTGCATTGTTGGCACCGTGCGACCAGAAGGTGGTGACCCCCCTGGACCCAGCTTTCACTATCTTGTGTCTGTTATTTCTCAACCTGCTGATCTGCCTGGGAACAAAGAAAGAGCCCCGTTGCACTGCGGGCTGCTGGCCAGATCCTGCAATGCCGTCTCTACTAAAACATACAAAAAATTAGCTGGGCGTGGTGGTGGATGCCTGTAATCCCAGCTACTCGGGAGGCTGAGGCAGGAAAATCGCTTGAACCCGGGAGGTGGAGCTTGCAGTGAGCCGAGATCGTGCCACTGCACTCCAGCCTGGGCGACAGGCCAGTATCACTTATGAACTTGGATGCAAAAATGCTCAAAATATTAATACACCAAATCCAGCAGTGTATAAAAAGAACCATGACATAGTGGCTCACGCCTGTAATCCCAACACTTTGGGAAGCCGAGGCAGGCAGATCACGAGGTCAGGAGATGGAAACACGGTGAAACTCCACCTCTACTAAAAATACAAAAAATTAGCTGGGCGTGGTGGTGGGCTCCTGTAGTCCCAGCTACTGGGGAGGCTGAGGCAGGAGAATCACTGGAATCCAGGAGGTGGTGGTTGCAGTGAGCCAAGATCGTGCCACTGCACTCCAGCCTGGGTGACAGAGTGAGACTCTGTCTCAAAAAACAAAAAACAAACAAACAAAAAAGAATCATGGCATGACCAAGTAGGGTGTGCAAGAATGGCTCAACATTCAAAAATCAACCATGCAATCTATCATATTAACAAGCTAAAAAATAAACTCCTACAGGAAGCAACAACAAAACCCATATCCATTCACTATGAACACTCTCAGCAAACTTAGAAAGGAGGATATCCTCAACTTGATAGGGCATCTACAGAACCCTACAGCTTTACCCTTTTTCTGTCATCTCTGTGCGGGGGGTGGAATGGGAGGCCCAAACTGTGTTGAACTTTTCGTCCTCAAACAAATGTGTTAACTTTTTTTTTTTTCTCTGAGACAGAGCCTTGCTCTGTCGCCTAAGCTGGAGTACAGTGGCACAATCACAGCTCAATGCAGCCTTGACCTCCTGGGTTCAAGTGATCCTCCCTCTCAGCCTTCCAAGTAGCTGGGACTGCAGATACCCAGCACTGGGCCCAGCTAATTTTTAAAAATTTTTTACAGAGCTGTGGTCTCACCATGTTACCCTGGCTGGTCTTGAACTCCTGGGCTCAAGCAGTCTGGCCACCTCAGCCTCGCAAAGTGCTACGACTTTCTTAAACTGAGTATTTTTTCATTTGTATGTCTCTCTCTCTCATTTTTTTTCTTTTGTGAGACAGAGTCTTGCTCTGTCACCCAGGCTGGAGTGCAGTGGCACGATCTCAGCTCACTGCAACTTCCGCCTCCTGGGTTCACGCCATTCTCCTACGTCAGCCTCCTGAGCAGATGGGATGACAGGTGCCCTCCCTGACACCTGGCCAATTTTTGTATTTTTAGTAGAGACGGGGCTTCACCATGTTGACCATGCTGATCTCGAACTCCTGACCTCAAGTGATTCACCTGCCTCAGCCTCCTAAGTGCTGGGATTGCAGGCGTGAGCCACCGCGCCTGGCCTGTATGTCTCTCCTATCATTCTTGTATGTTACATTTTTTAATATTAGCAACAATCTGCGTGAAAACGAAAACAAAACAAAAAAACTCACAGTTAACCTCATATTTAAGGGTGCAAAAGGGAGTACCTTACCTCTAAGACCATGACAAGGCGAGGACGTCTGTCTACCTGCCCCTGCCTCGTCATCAGTAGACACCTACTCATCCCCAGCTCAGCAAAGCCTTTCCCAACTGGTCAGATCCCAGACTATGCAGTCTCCGTCGATCCCGTCGGTAACTGTGTACTTATTTGGGGTGTGCATTTTTAATTAGTCCCGCTCTCGCTCACACAGCCGGGGAGGGTGGGCTCCGTCTGGTTGTGCTCACCACATGCAGGCACGTGGTAGGGTGCAGTCAATACTGGGTGAATGTCAGGCTCAGAGGGCCCCATCACATCAGCCTGGCTCTGAAGCCCCTTGTGACCAAGCCCCTGACGTTCCATGCCAGGAACTCTCCTGGGGTATCCCTGGGCCACCTTCCTGCCTTGGCTTCTTGCTAAGGACGTTGGTTCCATTACAGAAATGAGTCCCAGCCTCTGAATATTTGTCCCCACAGCCAGCTGTGCTCTTCTCACTGCCAGTCCCTCTGCACAGTGCCCATCTACCTACTTCCATCCTGGACTACACAGGTCCCCAGAGAGGCCCCGCTGATCGAGGGAACCCTGTGGTCCCCAGCCTGTCTCTCCCTCCAGCCTCCTGCCTTCTGCCAGGCCCTTCCCCCAGAGAGTCTAACCCCTGACCCCGGGCACCTCTGCCGCCGCCACCAGAGTGCAGGCTCCCCCAGAATCTGCATTCAGAAGATAACAGCCTGGAAAGACAAAAAGTAAAGCTGAAGATAAATAAGAGATGGAAACGTATACTGGGAGAAGTGGTAGGTTCTCCACCCAAAAACACAAAGATCAAATAGACAGGATGGGAGAAGACCTGCAAGTTGGATACAACAGGAAAAAGGGACAAGCAGTGCTATTTTGCATTTGAACACACACACAACTGCAGATGTGGGCCCCCTGCACCTGCCCCGTGTGTGGGCCTTACAGGTGACTCACCACCTGTGCGCACAATGCTCCTGAGCCCTCAGCCACATCCAGAAACAATGGCGGCCACAGGGCATGGATCCCCAGAGGCACCCGCCTCTGCCAGAGGCCAGATCCTGTCTCTTTCTTTCTAGATGTTTGAGCAGGGGCATCTCATAGCCCCGTTCATGGGTGGAGGGTAAAAGGTGAACATAAAATGCATCCATGTTCAGTGGCTGTGACCTGGCAGTCTGGGGTTTCTGGAAGAGTCCAACAGTCTGGACCCCTCTCTCCTGACACTCACCCTTGTCTGCACTGTGGTTGTGTCCACACCTGTCTTCACCCACATGCTGACTAAGCACAGTCCTCACTGGGGTGGGGGATTTTGTTTGTTTTTTTGAGACGGAGTCTTGCTCTTGTTGTCCAGGCTGGAGGGCAGTGGCACAATCTCGGCTCACTGCAACCTCCGCCTCCCGGGTTCCAGTGATTCTCCTGCCTCAGCCTCCTGAGTAGCTGGGATTACAGGCATGTGCCACCATGCCCGGCTAATTTTTGTATTTTTAGCGGAGTTGGGGTTTCACCATGTTGGCCAGGCTGGTCTTGAACTCCTGACCTCAGGTGATCCGCCTGCCTTGGCCTCCCAAAGTGCTGGGATTACAGGCGTGAGCCACCACGCCCGGCCTGGAGCAGGGTCTTGCCTTCTCTTCCCACTCCTCCACGGGGGCACCCTGATTACAGCAGGCTCTAGCCAGCGCTCAGTGTCTCTTTTCCCATAGCACCTTGTGGAAGGGGAGCGCTGGGGGAGCTGGGGTTGCTCAGGACGAGGAGCATTTCTGTTGGTGCCTCCAACTCTTGAAGGGCTGTCACAGAGGAGGGGAGCAGGCTTGTCCTCTGCAGCTTCAGAAGACAACTCTCGGACACCAGGGTCAGCCCAGTGAACCAACAGATACGCTAATGAGTTAAGTGGCCAAAACCCATAGTGAGATCTCTATTCCTGGGCACATCCGAGCACAAACAGGCGGATTGCCCCTGGGAGTCTTCTAGGGCAGAGTCTCGCACTGGGGCACCCTCTTGGACTTCTCCCAGCGTTAGCTTCTTGGAGTTTATATGCCTCACACGCACTGGACTAGACTCTAAAAGACACTGGGCCTGGCCCTTCACAGATTCTCATTAAATGAACCTCAAAGTTCATGAGGTTGAAATGTGGCTGCACTCTCCATCCACCTCTGCAACTTCTGTGGACTCTTAATTCATGTTCTTTCTTTATATTCTTTAGAGTCAGGGTCTCACCCTGTTGCCCAGACTACAGTGCAGTGGCATGATCATGGCTCACTGCAGCCCCAACTTCCTGGCTTGTCCCAAGAAGCTGGGGCCATGGGTGCACACCACCACACCTGGCTCAGTTTTAAAATTCTTTTGTAGAGACAGGATCTCCCTATGTTGCCCAGGCTGCTCTTGAACTCCTGGGATCAGGTGATCTTCCCACCACAGCCTTCCAAAGTGTCAGGATTACAGGCGTGAGCCATTGTGCCCAGTCTTCGTTAATCAATTAATTTTGAAATACAGTCTTGCGCTGTTGCCCGGGCTGGAGAGCAGTGCTGCAATCTTGGCTCACTGCAGCCTTGACCTCCCAGGAACCTCAGTTCCCCAAGTAGCTGGGACCATAGGCGTGTGCCACCTTGCCCAGCTAATTTTTGTATTTTGCGTAGAGACGGTGTCTTGCCATGTTGCCCAGGCTGGTCTTGAACTCCTGGGCTCACGTGATTTACCCGCCTCTGCTTCTGGCATGAGCCGCCGCGCCTGGCTTCTTAATTCATGTTTTCAATGGCAAGAGTAATAAGGTAAGTCATAGTGAAAAGGTCGGTGCACAGAGGGTGGTGGGCTTCCACATGAAAGGGGCTGGCATGATTCTCAGACAGAGAAAAGGACGCCCTCTGCCTACTGCCCCCTTCACCCAGTGCTTCCTGGACCCGATGAAGGCAGAGAAGCCCAGCATCCAGCGGACTCCAACCTGGAGGGGCTGATCACGCCTCCTCCCGCCCTGCGGCCTGCAGTGCACCAGCGTCACGCACAGCTAATACATGTGTCAAACCTGAGAAAGGCAATGACCCGCTACAGAAATCACGAAAACACGAGGATCAGAGGGCCTGCTGCTGTCTCTCCATGGCCCCCGCCGCAATCCCCGCCTGCCCTCCCGGTGTGTTCAGGGTGTGAGTGGGACGAGAACAAGCAGGCCTGTACCAGCTTTCAGTACCCTCTGAACGGTTAGAACCACACGATGTTACAGCCTATTTTTTTACTTTTTGTTTTTTATTTTTTTTGAGACGGAGTCTTGTTCTGTCGCCCAGGCTGGACTGCAGTGGTGAGACCTTGGCTCAGTACAGCCTCTACCTCCCAGGTTCAAGGGATTCTTAGGCCTCAGCCTCCCAAATAGTTGGAACCACAGGCACGCATCATGCCCGGCTAATTTTTATATTTTTAGTAGAGCGGGGCTTTCTCCATGTTGGCCAGGCTGGTCTCGAACTCCTGGCCTCGAGCGATCCAAGTGCCTCGGCCTCCCAAAGTGCTGGAATGACAGGCATGAGCCACTGCAGCCTTTTTTTTTTTTTTTTTTTTTGAGACAGGGTTTCGCTCTGTCATTCAGACTGGAGTGCAGTGGTGTGATCTTGGCTGACTGCAACCTCCCCACTCAAGTGATCCTCCCACTTCAGCCTCCTGAGAAGCTGGGGTTACAGGTGTGCACCACCATGCTTGGCTAATTTTTGTATTTTTAGTAGAGATGGGGTTTCATCATATTGACCAGGATGGTCTTGAACTCCTGGGCTCAAGTGATCCACCTGCCTCGGCCTCCCAAAGTGATGGGAATAAAGGCATGAGCCACTGCGCCCAGCCAAGCTTTAACTTTAAGAGGTGGTTTGGACAACCAGACATGGTGGTTCATGCCTGTGATCTCAGCACTTTGGGAAGCCAAGGCAGGGGGACTGCTTGAGCCAAGGGGCTCAAGACCAGCCTGGTCCACACAGTGAGACCTCATCTCTACAAATAATTTTTAAAATTAGCTGGGCATGATGGCACACACCTGTGGTCCCAGCTACTCTGGAGGCTTAAGTGGGAACATGGCTTGAACCCAGGAGGTCAAGGCTGCAGTAAGCTATGATTGTGCCACCGTACTCCAGCCTGGGTGGCAGGGTGAGACCGCATCTCAAAAAACAAAACCACAGAACAACAGCTTGGACATACCGGAATGTCTGGCCGGGTGACTGACGCGGCTCCGGTCTGAAGCCCACGTGACTCTTGCTACCTTCTGGGCACGAGAGAAGCATTCAGGGAATAGTCTGATAGAACCACTGGGCTGAGCACTGTGGTCACGATCCCACCTGTTTCCAAAACACATCACGGGCAACACTGAACCCATAAAGTAATTTTTCATTAAAAAGAAATAGGACATGATTTCCAAATGCAAATCTCCCACTCTTTCCACAAAAAGCCCCCCGTGATTTGAAGCAGAGCACGCAGAGGCATCTCAGATGAACAGACGTATAACTCGCCTGCCGCACACCAACTGGGGGCTCCTGCCTCCAGCAGGGGAACCCACAGAGCCAAGTTTCACCGAGAAGCATCGTCCGCCAGGAAACTGCAGGGGTTGGGGGTGCTTTTCCGCAGGGGCTGTGTCAGATGCCCTCATAAATGGCACTGAAAATTATTAGGTTAGGTTTAAAGGCAAACACTGCGGTTAGGCTGACAGAGCTGCGTCTTAGCTACGGGTGGGGCTGTTAAATGTTTCTCTGCTCACACAGAACATGCAGGGCATGAAGCCAGGGGCAGACTCTGCAGCCCCAGGGAGCAAGCCCATGACGGTTGCCCATGCAAGGCCACTGGTCCAATCACGCCCTTCTTGCTAACTGTGGGCAAAACACTGGGGAAAGAAAAGGCAGCTGGCAGCAGACAGCTGTGGCCTTAGCTTGCTGGTATTCAGCCGTGTGTCACCCTGACGCGACCACGGCCATCCTTGCTCTGGAAGATGCTGCCACGTGGCCAGACCTGTATTAAGTGCCCCAGAAGGGCATTTTCCACATTTTTACAGCAGAACTGACATTATCATACAAAAAGGTCACGTAATACATGGCTAATTTTACGTGTCAACTGGACTGGACCTTGGGGTACCCAGATATTTGGTTAAGCATACTCTGAGTGTGTCTGTGGGCGTGTTTCTGGAGGAGAGTAACATCCAAATGGGTGGACTGAGATATCAGATGCCCTTCCAGTATGAGAGGGCCTCAACCAGTCCACTGAAGACCTATGTACAACAGAAAGGTGGAATAAGGCCAGGCGTCGTGGCTCATGCCTATAATCCCAGCACTTTGGGAGGCCAAGGCAGGCGGATCAGTTGAGGTCAGGAGTTCGAGACCAGGCTGGCCAACATAGTGAAACCCCATCTCTACTAAAAATACAAAAATTAGCTGGGCCTGGTGGCACATGCCTGTAATCCCAGCTACACAGGAGGCTGAGGCAGGAGAATAGCTTGAACCTGGGAGGTCGAGGTTGCAGTGAGCTAAGATCGCACCAGTGTACGCCAGCCTGGGCAACACTGCGAGACTCCATCACCAAAAAAAAAAAAAAAAAAATTAGACATGGTGACACATGCCTGTAATCCCAACTACTCAGGAGGCTGAGGCAGGAGAATCGCTTGAACCCAGGAAGCAGAGGTTGCAGTGAGCTGAGATTGCGCCACTGCACTCCAGCCTGGCCAACAGAGCGAGACTCTGCCTCAAAAAAAAAAAAAAAAAAAGGTGGAGTAAGAAAATCAACTGACTCTGCCTGCCTGTCTTTGAGCTGGGACACTGGTCTTCCGCCTTTGGACTCCATCTCAGACTGGAGTTATACCATTGGCTCTCCAGGGTCTGAATTTCTCAGCCTCCGTAACCGTGTGAGCCAATTCCTTATCATCAATCTCTTTGTATACACATTGCAAAAGGAAAATAAAATCTCAGGACCCCAAATTCACCAAGCTAAAGGGAAAGTTATGCTTAGCAACCAAGTCATACAAAAACAAAACAAAACAAAACAAAAACACTACCTTCTTTTCTTTCCCAGATAAAGTAATTTACACGCTTATTTATCGCATGCAAAATGCAGATTTACTGTGCGGAGAAGGTGTATGTGACTCTGCCCCACTCCCTTCTTTTCACGTGTAAAATGTAGATTCACTGAATGGTACTCAAGGCCTCACAAAAATGTGACCACTGGCCTCAGTGCCTACACCACCTCCTTTTTTTCCCCTCTTCCCCTCCTGCCTACGTCTTCCTCTTTAAATGCTGAAGTTCCCAAAACTCTCTATGGAAAAAGCATATCCTACGATGACTTGTTTCTTTCTTAACCTTGGCAAAATACACCTAGAAATCGACTGAGATCTGTTTCTGTTTCCACACCAGCTAACAGAACATCCATTCTGCAGCCCATGGATCAAGGAGTAATTTTGACTTTCAGGTCTTACTACTAAAGGAATACATTTTGTAAGGCTAAAGCTGCCATCCATAGTGATCCCTCTGCAGGATCTGGGCAAGGTAAACTGAAAACCTGGAAAGGATTCACCATTCTAATGTCTTTAAGAACATTCGGGATTCGCAAGAGGAGATCAAAATAGCAACATTAATAGGAGTTTGAAGAAGTTGATTCCAGTCCTCATGGATGACTCTGAGGAGTTCAAGACTCCAGTGCAGGAAGTAACAGCAAATGTGGTGGAAATAGCAAGACAAGTAGAATTAGCAGTGGAGCCTGAAGATGTGGCTGAATCATTGCCATCTCATGTTCAAAGCTGAACGGATGAAGAGCTGCTTCTTACGAAGACAAAAAGAAGCAGTTTCTTGAGAAGGAATCTACTCTGAGAAAAGACGCTGTGAACTCTGCTGAGATGACCATAAAAGACTTAGAATATTCCATAGACTCAGATGAAAACGCAGTGGCAAGGTTTGAGAAGATTAAATGTTATCAGACAGCATCATGTGCTATAGGAAAACCTTTTGTAAGAGTCAATAAATGCAGCACACTTCATTGCTGTCTTAAGAAATTGCCACAGCCACTCCAGCCTTCAGCAACCACCACCCTGATCAATCAGCAGCTATCAACATCAAGATAGGATCCTCCACCAGCAAAACGACTGCCACTCGCTAAAGGCTCAGATAATTGTTAGCATTTTTTAGCAGTATTTTAAAATTAAGGTATGTACATTGTTTCTTAGACATAATGCTACTGCACACTTAACAGACTACAGTACAGTGTAAACATAACTTTTTTTTTTTTTTTTTGAGGTGGAGTTTCGCTCTTGTCATCCGGGTTGGGATGCAGTGGCACGATCGTGGCTCACTGCAACCTCTGCCTCCGGGGTTCAAGTGATTCTCTTGCCTCAGCCTCCTGAGTAGCTGGGATTACAGGCGTCCACCACTATGCCTGGCTAATTTTTTGTATTTTTAGTAGAGATGGGGGTTTCATCATGTTGGCCGGGCTGGTCTTGAACTCCTGACCTCAGGTGATCCACCCTCCTTGGCCTCCCAAAAGTGCAGGGAGTGAGGTGTGAGCCACCGCACCCGGCCAAACATAATTTTTATATGTACCGGGAAACGCAAAAACTTTGTTGACTCGCTTTACTGTGGTATTCACTTGATTGTGGTGGTCCGGAACTGAACCTGCAACATCTCTGAAGTATGTCTATAGAGATAAATGAGATGGCATAAAGTCCCGAAAGAGATCGGCTATTTTCAAAAGGTGAAAATTTCAAAAGGTGAAAGAGGTGAAGAGATCGGCTATTTTCAAAAGGTGAAAAGGTGGTATGTGGCTATTTTCAAAAGGTGGCAAAGTAATTCAATAAGGAATAAACAGTCTTTTCAACAAATGGTGCTGAAACAACTGGATATCTGTATGAAAAAGAATGAACCTCAACCCTACGCCTCACACAAAAATTAACTCACAATGGATCACGGCCTTACATATAAACACTAAAACTAAAACGTTCAGAGGAAAACAAGAAAAAATCTCCATGACTTTGGAGAAGTCAAAGATTTGTTGGGATACCAAAAGCACAAATTATGAGAGAAAAATGTGGTAAACTGGACTTCATCAAAATTTAAAACTTAGGATCTTCAAATTTTACCATTAAAGAGAGTCAAGGCCAGGCACGGTGGCTCACACCTGTAATCCCAGCACTTTGGGAGGCCGAGAAGGGTGGATCACCTGACGTCAGGAGTTCAAGACCAGCCTGGCCAACATGGCGAAACCCCGTCTCCACTAAAATTACAAAATTAGCCGGGCGTGGTGGCAGGTGCCTGTAATCCCAGCTACTTGGGAGGCTCAGGCAAGAGAATCGCTTGAACCCAGGAGGTGGAGGTTGCAGTGAACCAAGATCACGCCTCCAGCCTGGGTGGCAAGACCAAAACCCCATCTCAGAGAGGCAAAAAAAAAAAGAAAAAGAAAAAAAGAAAGTAAAAGATAGACCATAGGCTGGAAGAAAATATTCTCAATATGTAAATCTAACAAAGTGCCTATATCCAGAATACATAAAGAACTCTTACAACTGAAAATACAATAAACCCAACTAAAAAATGAGCAAAAAAATTGAGCAGACATTTCACAAAAGAAGTACAGATAGTCAGATAGCACACAGGAAAGTGATCATCATCACCGGTCATCAAAGGAATGCAAATTAATATGAGATACTTGGCCGGGCTCGGTGGCTCACGCCTGTAATCCCAGCACTTTGGGAGGCTGAGGCGGG
>NW_012101710.1:2816383-2817512 GCF_000951045.1 Mandrillus leucophaeus
ATCGTGTATTTATTAGTTTTAGAGTAGTGTCTCGCCTCTACCCTGCACTCCCCAGCCCCATACCCTGGTTTTCTTCCTAGCAGCATTTATTCCATCTCTACCTCATATCGTGTATTTATTAGTTTTAGAGTAGTGTCTCGCCTCTACCCTGCACTTCGCAGCCCCATACCCTGGTTTTCTTCATAGCAGCATTTATCCCATCCCTACCTCACATCGTGTATTTATTAGTTTTAGAGTAGTGTCTCGTTGTGTCACCCAGGCTGGAGTGCAGGGGCACAATCGCAGAATCCCTGAACTGCTGGGCTCAAGTGATCCTCCTGCCTCAGCCTCCCAAAGTGTCAGGATTACAGGCATGAGCCACCGTGCCCAGCCTCAAATAGCTCAGATTGGCTGGTTAATCTGCTCATTGTCTTCCCGTACTGAAACCTTAAAAGGGAGGTCCTCACCCTGTCTCACAGTGGGTATTCTCAAGGCGTACAGTAGCATTTGGCACTCAGTACTTGCTCAAGAAAGAAGTGTTGTTCTAACAAAAACCAGACAAATGTGACAGACTCTGATTGCCTCATTTCTGAAAGGTGGGGACAGGTGAAGAATGGCCTATAACATATTCTCTCTCCTGGTGGGTATATTTTAAAACCCCCTTACAAAATGATGAAAGAAAGCGCTTGGCCAGGCGTGGCGGCTCACGCCTGTAATCATAATTACTTGAATCCAGGAAGCAGAGGCTGCAACGAGATCATATCACTGCACTCCAGCCTGGGTGACAGAGCGAGACTCTGCCTCAAAGAAAACAAACAAAAAAAGAAAGCCCTCAGAATCTCTGATAAACGACCACAACGAGGAGACAGGATACGGAGAACAATGACAATAACCAAGAGGAAACCAGCAAGGAAACCCTCCCTCTTACCAGGCCGATGCACAGAGGCAGGCGAGGGCCCCCATTCTGCCAGAGCAGAAAGTCCATCTGAGACCGTTCCCATTTGTGTCAGCTCAATGCTACACATACATATCGATGAAAGTGTGAAATCACTCCGTGAGGTGAAGTTTATTAGGAAACTCAGCAGTCTCTGTCTCTGCTTCCCTTTCTCACCTCCGTCCTTCTCCAGGATTCTTTTTTTTTTTTTTTTTT
>NW_012101710.1:2817947-2822048 GCF_000951045.1 Mandrillus leucophaeus
AAAAAAAAAAAAAAAAAAAAAAAGCTAAAACCTGAAAACAACCCCAATGTCCATCAGCAAGTGAGTGTGCAAAGGGTGAATGGCTGATTCATGGGTGAATGCCACAGGTCGCATGCTGAAAAAGGAGCCAGACGTAGAAGACTGCATGTTCAATGGTTCCATTTATATGATGCTTAAAAGAGGCCAAAATTCTGATGAAAATCATAGACTGCAAAGGAGTACCAGGAAACTCGGGGCAACGGAAATGCTCTACTGTTTGATTGCAGAGGTAGGTATAAGGTGCACATGTTTGGCCACGTTCCTCAAACTGCATACTTAAAATGGGTATGTTTTATTGCATGTAAATCATACCTCAATACATCTGATTTAAAGTTAAAAAGAAAATGTTTGTGGCTTTATGAAGCTCATCTCCAGAGGCTAACACTTCTCTCTCTAATAGGAATGCAACGGTCTGGCTCTCACCAATTTCCACAATACAGAAGAAAACACCAGTGCAGAGCTCCGCGCAGACACGGACGGACGGGGAGGAAGAGGGAAGGGATACCGGGACCAAGTCCGGCCTCTGCTGAGTGGCCTGGGCCAAGTCATTTTTATGTCTGACTGTCAGTCCATCTACAAAAGAAGAACAAACTAGGCCTTTCTGCTAACCAGAGCTACTGAGAGTACAAAAACAAGAAAATATAGCTAAGTGTTCCATAAAATAGTAAAGCACTTTCTTTAGACTCTGCCCCTGGCCTTACTTAGCTCTGTCTTCATCAGGCCCTCAAATATTTGTTACACAAATATGTGTTATTTTTATTATTACTCATGCTTTCTACCAAGAGCCAGTTATCAATAGTAAAAAAACAAAAAAAACAAAAAAAACCCAAAAAAACAAAAAAACTGTCTATGTGCAAATTGATTTTTAAATAACAATACCAATAGCTAACATGTTGTCAAAAGTGATGTTCTAAGGGCTTTGCACATATTACTTTGTTTAATCCTCACATGAACTGGGATGAAATGGGGACAAAAAATTAACAGAATACATAGCCTACCCATTCCTCATACTATTCTTATGAGGCATGATTATAACAAGCTCAGCCTGCCTACGACAAACAGACCTAAAATCACTCATCGCATACTCCTCCGTAAGTCATACAGCCTTAGTCATTATAGCTTCCCTCATTCAAACCCCCTGAAGCTTCACTGGCGCAATTATCCTTATAATCGCCCATGGACTCACTTCATCCACACTATTTTGCCTAGCAAACTCAAACTATGAACGAACTCATAGCCGCATAATACTCTCCCGAGGGCTCCAAACTCTACTTCCATTAATAGCCTTCTGGTGGTTTACAGCAAATCTTACCAATCTTGCCTTACCCCCTACTGTCAACCTCATAGGTTGCACAAGTCTACAAGAGCTAGCAGTGTTCAGAGCAGGCATGGGAACTCACGCTGTTGTTGGAGAGCCCCCCTTCCTTGCCACTCTGCTCTGCTGGCCTCTACGGTGTATGTTTATGCAGAATTGGTAGGTTTCACTAGACAGTCAAATTTCTATTTCCTTTATTGCTGAGGGAAGTAACTTCTTCGTGTCCAAATAACCAAGCTCTAGAGCACTAAATCGAGTGACATGACCTTCATTAAGAAGTCCAAGAACGTTTCAAGTTTATTTATTTATGCTACTGGCATGAAGACCAGAAACTACCTACTTCTCATCCAGCTTTACAGATGTTATATAAGGCAAATAATTCACTGCAGTTCCCATCGCTGGAGTCAACACAAATGTGGAAAGTTTCTGTTACTGGGGTCAATATTTGCTCTCTGCATGTCCTGGGCTGCCTGGAACTTACACACAGTGGTGCTTCATTAAAACCCCCATCGGAAGACACATTTTCACGTGGTACCTCCAGGAACCACGTGAAATTTATGGTTTATTTGCTTATAAAATTACTTCATTTGTGTTCAGTTAACTACATCTGACGGTATATCCAAATAAAAATATGTAATAAATGGTCACATTGATGAGAACGGAATGTTAATTTATATCCCAGGAAACCTGAATGAAAATCGAGCCCAAACTTAGCCTTTGAAGTAAAGTAACTTCCCAGCAGAGCTGGTCCTAGGGCACAGAGGCCATCAGCTACGTCAGCACTTCCCAAGTAGACAGGAAATCCACGCACGTATACCAGTCCAATATTCCCAAACTGGGTTTCAACTTCTTAGAAGACAGGGATCATATCTCATGTACCTTCTGTATTCCTCATAAGGTTCAAGTATTTGTTGCATGATATTTGACTCTAGAATACAAATGATAACTCATTTGACTCAACTGACTTAAGAGTTAAGTCGGCTGGGCGCGGTGGCTCAAGCCTGTAATCCCAGCACTTTGGGAGGCCGAGATGGGCGGATCACGAGGTCAGGAGATCGAGACCATCCTGGCTAACACAGTGAAACCCCATCTCTACTAAAAAAAATACAAAAAACTAGCCGGGTGACGTGGCGGGCGCCTGTAGTCCCAGCTACTCGGGAGGCTGAGGCAGGAGAATGGCATAAACCCGGGAGGCGGAGCTTGCAGTGAGCTGAGATCCGGCCACTGCACTCCAGCCTGGGCGACAGAGCCAGACTCCGTCTCAAAAAAAAAAAAAGAGTTAAGTCAATTCTTGGCCAGGCGCAGTGGTTCACTCCTGTAATCCCAGCACTTTGGGAAGTCAAGCTGGGTGGATCACCTGAGGTCAGGAGACCAGCCCGGCCAACATGGTAAAACCCCGTCTCTACAAAATACAAAAACTAGCTGGGCGTGGCGGCTGGTGCCTATCATCCCAGCAACTTGAGAGACTGAGGCAGACAGAATTGCTTGAACCCAGGAGGTGGAAGTTGCAGTGAGTCAAGATTGCCCCACTGCACTCCAGACTGGGCGACAGAGCGAGACGCCATCTCAAAAAAAAAACAAAAAAACAAACCAAAACAGAGTTAAGTCAACTCAAAGAAATTTTTTCAGAAGAAAATGATAATAAATCTCACTATGATCATAAGAACCTGCTTAGGGCTTTACATGCAAAATATATCCAGGCTCAGGCCAGGTGCAGTGGCTGACACCTGTAATCCCAATGCTTTAGGTGGCCAAGGCAGGATAATTGTTTGAGACCAAGAGTTCAAGATCAGATTGCGCAACACAGCAAGAAGCCATCTGTATAAAAATTTAAAAATTAGCCAGGTATGGTAGTGTACACCTGTAGTCCCAGCTACTCAGGAGGCTGAGGTCAGAGGATCTCTTGAGCCCAGGAGGCTAAGGCTGCAGTGAACTATGATCACACCACTGTACTCCAGCCCTCCAGCCTGGGTGACAGAGTGAGATCTCGTCTCAAAATTTAAAAATAAATAAAGTAAACAAGTATCCAGGCTCTAACCTGTCAAGTCTCCTCTGCCCCACCTACACCCCACCCTGCCCCAATCACCATCAGCTCTCACCTGCGTTATTGCAACAGCCTCCAAACTGGTCTCCCTGCTTCTGCTCTCAGGCCCACAGAATCCATTTTCAACCCCAAAGCCCTGGTTATTCTGTTAAAAGTCGGATCACGTCATCTCTGATCACTGGAGTCCAGTGGCTTCCTATCTCAAGTCCTTCCAATGGCCCGTGATGGGGACTCCACTGATCTCCTCTCCTGTCACAGTACCCCTTGGCGACCCTCTCCAGCCTCAACAGTCTCCTTGCCGTTCATTCACCGCATCCAGCAGGCTCCTGCTGCTGGGACTCTGCATCACCGTCCCTCAGCTGGGGAATCCCAGGGCAGTCCCACACTTCCTTCAGATCTCTGCTCGACATTCACCTCCTCAGTAAGGCCTTCCCTAACCACCCTGAGAAAGTAGGTCCTGGCCTCTACCCTGCACTCCCCAGTTCCATACCCTGGTTTTCTTCATAGCAGCATTTATCTCATCCCTACCTGAAATCATGTATTTATTATTTTTAGAGTAGTGTCTCACCTCTACCCTGCACTCCCCAGCCCCATACCCTGGTTTTCTCCCTAGCAGCATTTATCCCATCCCTACCTCACATCGTGTATTTATTAGTTTTAGAGTAGTGTCTCGCCTCTACCCTGCACTCGCCAGCCCCATACC
>NW_012101710.1:2823033-2828804 GCF_000951045.1 Mandrillus leucophaeus
CCAGAGCAGAAAGTCCATCTGAGACCGTTCCCATTTGTGTCAGCTCAATGCTACACATACATATCGATGAAAGTGTGAAATCACTCCGTGAGGTGAAGTTTATTAGGAAACTCAGCAGTCTCTGTCTCTGCTTCCCTTTCTCACCTCCGTCCTTCTCCAGGATTCTTTTTTTTTTTTTTTTTTTTGAGACAGGGTCTTGCTCTAGCACCCAGGCTAGAGTGGACTGCAATGGCTCGATCTCTGCTCACTGCAATCTCCGCCTCCCGGGCTCAAGTGAAGTGATCCTCCCACCTCAGCCTCCCAAGGAGCTGAGACTACAGACACAGGCCACTATGTCTGGCTAATTTTTGTATTTTCAGTAGAGACAGGGTTTCACCATGTTGCCCAGGCTGGTCTCGAACTCCTGGACTCAAGCGATCCTCGTGTCTCGGCCTCCTGAAGTGCTGGGATTACAAGTGAGAACCACTGCACCCTACCCTCTCCATAATTCTTTTTAGCTAATTCTTTTAACGTCTGCCTTCAGAGTGAACCTTGGTTGTTCAACTTGGGGCATTAGCGACTGACTTCCTGAGGCAACAGGGGAAAATGTGCTCCCCACACCTTCTCTGCCCAGGCGCATCGTAATTTCAATTAGAGTAGCAGTCAGTGTTTACATAAATTATTATCATTGCGGAGAGGCTATTCACAGCTGCGCCTTGTAGTACACCATAATTATTTTTCTTTTCCCCGCACGATGGTTTATTTTCCCTGGAACTAATAACAGTCTTGTGTTTTCATTTGCTTTGTTTAGTACTTATCACTAATCCCGCCCCAACTCTGCCAACTGTTTCAACTCCTCTCCAGATGTTCCAGCACGTCAGGTGTCCTGCTAATTTCATCTTCTCCCAAAGAATCTCTTCAAGGAGTGTCTGACCAGCTGGGGTCAGGACACAGCTGCTCTCCTCGCCAGCACCTGGCTGGGATCTCCCTTCGGCAGGTTCTTTTCACCTCTAACCTGGAGGAAATCCTGTTCCCACCAGCCAGTCTCAGTCTAGACTTACTGCCTCGTCTGGGGAGACTACATCTGCCAATTGTCTCCTGAAAGCATGACGAACAAATCTGGGAGCGAGTCTGAAGGTGTCTTTACCCTACCTCCCTTGCCTGAGTGTAGACTTCCAGGCTGAAAACGCATCCTTCAGAATTTCTCAGGCAAGGCCCTCCCGTCTCCTGCCATCCGGGGCTGCTTCGAAAAAGCCCAGGCCCTTCTGCTTCTTTTCATTTTAATTGTAGTTCGTTCTTCTGCCTTTTTCCACATGTTCTAAGCTTCTGCCTCTTGACCTGTGATGACCTATTTGTGATTTGTTTTTACTTTTTCTCTTGTTCTGAGATTTCACAACAGTATGTCCTAGAGTGGGAACGCAAGTATCTTTTTTTTTTTTTTTTGAGACGGAGTCTCGCTCTCGTTGCCCAGGTTGTAGTGCAATGGCATGATCTCGGCTCACTGCAACCTGCACCTCCCAGGTTCAAGCAATTCTCCTGTCTCAGCCTCCTGAGTAACTGGGATTACAGGCACCCGCCACCACGCCTGGCTAATTTTTGTATTTGCAGTAGAGACGGGGTTTCACTACGTTGGCCAGACTGGTCCCAAACTCTTGGCCTCAAGTGATCTGTCCACCTCGGCCACCCAAAGTGCTGGGATTACAGGCGTGAGCCACAGCACCTGGCCTCCAAAGTCTCACTATCCAAATTCTGGGGTCAACAGCCGCAGACACGCTTTCAAATAAATCCTTCCCCTCAAAAGCTCTCACTAGTGTTTATCTGAAACTCAGCCTCTCTCACTATCCAAGTTTGCTGCCCAGGCTTTTATTTTATTTTATTTTATTTTATTTTATTTTATTTTATTTTATTTTTGAGACAGAGTCTCATTCTGTTGCCCAGGCTGGAGTACAGTGGCACGATCTGGGCTCACTGTAACCTCTGCCTCCTGGGTTCAAGCAATTCTCCTGCCTCAGCCTCCTAAGTATGGGATTACAGGCACCCACCATCATGCTTGGCTAATTTTTGTATTTTTAGTAGAGATGGGGTTTCATCATGATGGTCAGGCTGGTCTCGAACTCCTGACCTCAGTGATCCTCCTACCTCCCAAATTGCTGGGATTACAGGCATGAGCTACCACACCCAGCCTCTTTAACCCAGAAACTTTGGGTTTTAGGAAATTATTTTGTGAATTTCATCCTGTTTTCCCTATTGTTTTCTTGCGGAAACTTTTAAAAAAGTATTTTATTTTTTAGAGACGGGGTCTTGCTCTGTTACCCAGGCTGGATCGCAGTGGCATGATCACAGCTCACTGCAGCCTCAAACTCCTGGGTTCGAGTGATCCTCCCACCTCAGCCTCCCAAGTAGCTGGGACTACAGGTGCACACCACCACACCTGGCTAATTTTTAAATTTTGTTGTAGAGATGGGGTCTTGCTATGTTGCCCAGGCTGGTCTTGAACTCCTAGCCTCAAGCGATCCTCTCACCTCAGCTTTGAAACTGTTACTATTCAGCTGCCGACTTCCTGATCTGATCCCTTCCGTTTCTTTTTTCTCTCATGTGCCACCTCCTTGCTTTTCTGTTCTACTTTCTGAGGGAGTTCCTCAACTTTATCTTTCACCCACTAACTGATTTTCTTATTTCTGCTTTTTTTAATAGATATACGAGAGTTCTCTTTTTGGATCTTTGAATGCTCCTTTTGGTGGCTTTTTTTTAGAGCTTCCTGTTCTTGCCTCACGTTTGCGATATTTTCTCTTACCTCCGTGTGGACATTAATGACAGCCTGCTTTCTAAGGCTCCTTCCTGTACGCTGTCTTGTTTCCCAGTGTGTATTCCGGTCTCAATCTCATGTAGCAGAGGTTTTCTTCAGATGCCCTTGGTTATCTGCTCATATTTAAGGGATGGGGATTTTTGAAGCTTGATGCCTTGAACACTGGGAGGGGGTTATTAATTCGTTAGCAAGGGATCCAGCTGGGCCTGCTGACTGGGGACCTCCTGATGTCATTAATTTTAGTCTTTTCTCTTGGGCCACTCAGATTCCTCAAAGACACATCCATCCTCCTGTCCAGAGGGAAAAGCCCCAGCTGGTCATGTTCTGGGAGCCAAAGGGGCCCTGTTCGCTTCCTCCTCCTGTGCCCTGTACAGCACCGCACCCCCACTCCGTACTCAACTGTGCCCCCACCCCATACTCAACTGTGCCCCTACCCCATACTCAACTGTGCCCCTACCCCGTACTCAACTGTACCTGTTTCCCATTCTTCTCTGAAATATCTTTAAAGTGTCTAAACAGTTATAGAAACCACCACCTTGGTTAACAGCAGGAAGTAATAAGTTGGAGAGTCAATTATCTCCAGGCACATCTGCGGGCCTACAGCCCTGCTGGCAGCCACAGACCCACTAAGTAGGTATGAAACTAACAGCTACTCTCTGAAGAGAAAGACAATTCAAGAATTGAAACTCAAGATGTAAGGTTTTTTTTAAACGACAAACCGCATGTGTTTCAGTATCATCAATAACCCATCTTTTCCCACCAATGGCTCCTTCAGGCCCAGACCCACTCTAGAAGAGAATCACCCGCCAGCCTCAATGACTGTGCGTAGTCAAGGAACTGCAAGCCCAAGGTCAGCCAACCAACAGGCCTCTCTTCAACTCTCGATCCCTTCCCACTGGGGTTCCTGGGGATTCCCTCCTTGTATAGGCTGTCTCTTCTCTACAAGGTCACATCTCCAGGATGGCCACTAATACTGCCAACCCTGCAGGTCTAAAACCTACGTGTGTTTGGCTCTTCCTCCCCCACCCAGCCCCAGCGCTCCTCATCGCAGGCTAGAGATCCCGGCTGCCCTTGCTGCTACAGGTCACCACATCTCACAAAGCGCCACCCCCATCTTTCAGCTCCATGCCCGCCCCCACTCTCTCACTGTCCCACACCCACGCCCCACAAACTTACTCAACTCAGCTCCACTGTCCAGATGCAAAACCCACCTCTCATATTCTCACCAGGATCACTTTTCTGAAACACATCTAATCGCATCACACCCAAACCACCACCAAAGGGATAAAAGCTTAAATTCCCTGGCACAGCATTCAGGCCCCTGCACAATCAGAAATCCATCTTTACAGTCTTTTTTTCACTCTTTTGCCCAGGCTGGAGTGCAGTGGTCCAATGTCAGCTCACTGCAACTTCTGCCTCTGGGTTCAAGCGATGCTCTTGACTCAGCCTCCCAAGCAGCTGGGACTTCAGGTGTGCACCACCACACCCAGCTAAATTTTGTATTTTTAGTAGAGAGGGGGTTTCACCATGTTGGCCAGGCTGGTCTCAGACTCCTGACCTCAGGTGACTCACCTGCCTCAGCCTCCCAAAGTGCTCGCCAAAGTGCCTCCAGTCTTGTACCTCCAGGCACGAGCCACCTCGCCCGGCCTTCCAGTCTTAGCTTCCAACCCAATCCTCAAACCCCACTTCACCAAGAACACAGCGACCCACCATCTCCCCGAAACATCGCTTTCACTTCCATATCTCCGCATGCCCTTTGCCTCCAAAGGCCCAATTCATAGGTCCTCTCCACTGTGGAAAACGTCAGAAAATGTCTCCACATTCTGTTAACGCCTGCACCACAGCCCCAACCCCACACTGTCGTAGCCAGGCTGGCCGTGAGCTCCCAGGGCAAGGCCCACACTATTATCGCCATCTACCCCAGCTTGGCATCTTGCACTCGATTGGAGGTTTGATAAAAAAGCTGGAGTCTGCTGAGTGGCAGCAGACAGTTACCGCTGGCCCCAAAGCATCAGCCCAAAGTCCCATAAACTCCTTTGCAGGGAAATAAAACTTCTATGCCATTCCAGGCAGGTGCTCCTTCAGATCTCAAGCGTTGCACTTTCGTGTAGCAATGTCCTCCTTACCCCTGTTTTCTCTCCGTCCTCGCTCAGACACCAGTCCTGACTCCCAATCCCAGATGCTCACGGTGAGGGGCTAACCTGTGTCCCCGCGTGGGGGTAGGAGGGGAACCCGCCCAGCTGTCCCCAGCCACCCACAGCCAGGAGCAGCACCATAGGACCTGGTGTCCTGGAAGATGTACTGCATCCAGCACTGCGCCTGCAACCCACATTTCTATTCACCCCCAGGTTTCCGAGTCCCCACAGCCCCGATTATGAACTAAATAATTTAATAATGCTGGAAACACTACGGCTTGTTGTGCTGCCTGCCAGACGGAGCCTCTGCCCGAGCCAAGGTTTTGCCGGCGGTGTCTCGGTGGCCGGGAGCCCGCAGAGGAGGTCTAAGTCCCACTGTTCCCGGACTAAATGCACGGTTTCCTCTCGCAGAGAGGCAGGGCTGCGGCTTCTGGAGTAAGAGGTCATTTAAGGGATACCCTGAGCGACCTGCCGGTGCTGCTGGCGTCTGCAGGCTCCAGGGCTGCGGTCCGCCGGGCCGGGGAGCCCCGTTCAGGTGACAGCAGGCACAGGAGGGGATCTGGGGGGCCGGGGGGCCCCGTTCAGGTGACAGCAGACACGGGGGGGGGGGACCCTCGGGGGCTGAGGATCCTGGAATTCCACGCCCGGGAAGCGGTCCTGTCCCTGCCGGGCGGCAGAGGCTGATGCCGGGCAGGGAGACTACTGGGGGCCGGCGGGGCCGCTGCAGCCTCTGCCTTCGCTGAATCAGAACCACAGATTTCTCATCCAGACCCCGAGGGGCCGCAGAACGCGCTGATCAGGGCCCCAGGGCTGGGGTCCCCCTGGCCGAGGGCGAGGAGCGGGGCTCAGAG
>NW_012101710.1:2829484-2844574 GCF_000951045.1 Mandrillus leucophaeus
GGGAGGGCGCGCGGCGGCTCGGGGGCGCGTAGCAGTCTCGCCGTCCAAGCCCGGAGCTTCACGCCGCAGCCAAACACGGTCCCGTTAACCAGCCTTTATGTAGTGCCTGTTGTCTACCCGACCCTTTCTCGAGCATCGGCTCATTGGCAAAGGATCGTGATGCTCACCGGCTGGGGCTTGAAACTCGCTGTGTGACCTTGGGCAAGTGACTTAACCTCTCTGAGGTTGTCTCCAATCCGTAAAATACAATAGGTTAGTGACCCTGCCTTGCGGGGAGTATGTGAGACAAATGAGATGACACGGGTAAAGAGCTTAGCAAGATGCTTAATGCACAGTGAGCATGCAGTAATTGTTCTTGGCATCAGTGTAGTTTTGTGTGTGTTTATTTCTTTAGAGACAGGATCTCGCTGTGTCGCCCAGGCTGGGGTGCAGTGGTGCAGTTACAGCTCACTGCAGCCTCAGCCTCCTGAGTTCAAGCCATCCTCCCACCTCAGCCTCCCGAGTAGCTGGAACTACAGACAGGTGCCACCACACCCGGCTAATTTTTAATTTTTAATAGAAACGAGGGGGTCTCACTATGTTGCCCAGGGTGGTCTTGAACCCCTGGACTCAAGCAATCCTCCTGCCTCAGCCTCCCAAAGCTCTGGGATTACAGGCGTGAGCCACCGCACCAGGCCCAGTGATTTTTTTTTTTAATATGGTAAAATATATATAACATAAAATTTACCATCTTAACCATTTTTAATCACACCCTTCAGTGGCATTAAGCACATTCACATCACCACCATCCGCCCCCAGAACTTTTTCAATCCATGATACTTTTAGGCGGCCCCTTCTGATGGACTCCCGAGGCAGCCTTCCAACCAAGGTCATCTCTTCACTCTTCCACTCTTTCACTGCACTTTCACTTCACTCTTTCACTGCATCCACTTTGTGATGCAGCCAATCACAAAGGAGTCCCCACCCACCGGAAGTGAGGGAGATGGGCAAGGCCCCTGCCCTCCTGGGGCGTATATTCTAGTGGGGGGAGAAAGCAACAAACCACCACCACAAAATATATGTGTATATTATATACACAGTCACAGTGGATAATATGTTTATATGTATGTGTAATGCATACATGTTACCTACTATGTGTATGTATGTAGTATATATGTTTATATATTATACACATACATATATAACTATGCATGTATAATATGTCTATGTTGTATACATACATATATGTAATTGCATGTACATAAATAAGATGACAGCCACTGGCAATGTCTCCCTATGATGCCTGTCTCTGCTTAGAAATTTCTCACTATCGGTCGTGCGTGGTGGCTCATGCCTATAATCCCAGCACTTTGGGAGGCCGAAGCAGGTGGGTCACTTGAGGTCAGGAGTTCAAGACCAGCCTGGCCAACATGGTGAAACCCCGTCTCTAGTGAAAATACAAAATTAGCTGGGCGTGGTGGCATATGCCTATAATCCCAGCTACTTGGGAGGTTGAGACAGGAGAATCGCATGAACCTGGGAGGCAGAGGTTTCAGTGAGCCGAGATCGCGCCATTGCACTGCAGCCTAGGCAAAAAGAGCGAAACTCTGTCTCAAAAAAGAAAAAAATTTCTCACTATCAGTTTTTCTTCTCTGTCTTACACATTCAACCTCTGTCTCTTCTCCATTGGATCCTTCCCTTTAGTGTCTGTGTGTTTGTTTTGAGACAGGATCTCACTCTGTCGCCCAGGCTGAAGTGCAGTGGCGTGATCATGGCTCACTGCAGCCTCGATCTCCTGGACTTAAGTGATTCTCCCACCTCAGCTGGGGCTACAGGCATACGCCATCCACCAGGCTAATTTTTGTATTTTTTGTAGAGATGGCATCTTGCCATGTTGCCCAGGCTGGTCTGCAACTCCTGGGCTCAAGCAATCTTCCTGCCTCGGCTTCCCAAAATGCTGGGATTACAGCCATGACCCAGCCTCTTACCTTTAGATTTAAACAGTATCAGGCCTCTCCCACTTTCAAAACAAAAGCCAGGCCGGGCGCGGTGGCTCATGCCTGTAATCCCAGCACTTCCAGGAGGCCAAGGCGGTTGGGTATCACCCGAGGTCAGGAGTTCAAGACCAGCCTGGCCAATATGGTGAAACCTGTCTCTACTAAAAATTAAAATACAAAAATTAGCCAGGTGTGGTGGCAGGCACCTGCAATCCCAGCTACTCGGGAGGCCGAGGTGGGAGAATCACTTAAACCTGAGAGGTCAGCTGAGCTTGGTGGCTCACACCTGTAATCCCAGTGCTTTAGGAGGCTGAGGCGGGCAGATCACGAGGTCAGGAGTTCGAGATCAACCTGGCCAACACATGATGAAACCCCGTCTTTACTAAAAATACAAAAAATTAGCTGTGTGTGGTGTTGGACACCTGTAATCCCAGCTACTCGGGAGGCTGAGGCAGGAGAATCGCTTGAACTTAGGAGTTGAAGGTTGCTTTAGCCTGGGCAACAAAGTAAGACTCCATCTCAAAACAGAGAAACAAACAAAAACCTGAGAGGTGGAGGCTGGAGGTGGAGATCATGCCACTGCACCCCAGCCTGGATGACAGAGTGAGACTCTGTCTCAAAAATAATAAATAAATAAATAAATGAATAAATAAATAAATAAATAAAATGGGTATTTTTGTGTTATGTCAATTTCACCTGTTACATCAGCAACATTTTGAATACACTAAATACCCTTGAATTGTTCATTTTAAAACGGTTACTGTTGTGTTACTTCAGCTTCACCTCTTACATCAGCAACATTGTGAATGTGTCCTAAATGCTCCTGAATTGTTCACTTTAAAATGGTTACTTTTACTTTATGTCAACTTCGCCTGTTACATCAGCAACATGCAGATACCTTTTGCTTACCCACCCTGCAGTGGCTGTACCTTATCTCCTGGTTTACAGATAAGGAAGCAGGGGACCAGAGAAGGTAACCAACTAGCCAGAGACACAGAGCCGTGTAAGTGACAGAGCCAGGACCTGAATCCAAATTGTGGGCCCCAAAGATGGAGCCACGCTACAGTCTTGTGACTTCCTTGGCCAGGGCCTCAGCTCGGCCCTGGAGACACCTCTCTGTGATGGTTTTCATCTCTTCCTCTTCTGGGCTCCAGGCTCCTTCAAGCTGGCTGCCCATCCCCCCCCCCACCCAGCAGCTCCGTTGGCTGCCACCCACCTTCAGGGACCCTGGGCCCCTCTGCAATGGCTGTGGTCTCCCCCGGGCTGACCACAGCCTGGCCCAGCCTCTGGATTTTACTTTGAGGTATTTCAGTGTCTGTACCAGCTACAATTATTTCTGGTTTCATAACCAGGGTTGCAGCAGAGGAAAAATAGAAGTAACTGTGGCTTAGGCAAGCGATCAGCCAGGAAACATCAGCTGCTACTAATAGTAGCAGCTATGAAGTTCTGGGAGATTCTTTTTTTTTTTTTTTTTTTTTTTTTTTTTTGTCTTTTTAAGAGACAACGTCTTGCTCTGCCGTCTAAGCTGGAGTGTGCCGGCACGATCATGGCTTACTGCAGCCTCAGCCTCCTGGGCTTAAGCAGTCCTCCTGCCTCAGCCTCCTGAGTAGCTGGGACTACAGGAGCGCACCATCATGCCTTGCTAATTTCTTTCTTTTTTTTTTTTTTTTTGTAGAGATGGGGGTCTCACTATGCTGGCCAGACTGCTACTGGGAGATCCTGATGACCTCTAGCCCTGGGATCCATATAAGCATCATCAACAGGATATGAAAAGCAAACAAAACAAGGTCTGTGAATTGAAAATTCAATTAACCATGTAGATGATATGAAAATCCAAGAGGGGCCAGGCACAGTGGCTCACACCTGTAATCCCAACACTTTGGGAGGCCGAGGCGGGTGGATCACCTGAGGTCAGGAGTTCAGGACCAGCCTGACCAACATGATGAAACCCTGTCTCTACTAAAAATACAAAAATTATCCAGGTGTGGTGGCAGACATCTGTAATCCCAGCTACTTGGGAGGCTGAGGCAGGAGAATCACTTGAACCCAGGAAATGAAGCTTGCAGTGAGCCAAGATCGTGCCACTGCACTCCAGCCTGGGCAACAGAGTGAGATCTGTCTCAAAAAAATAAAAGGAAAGCAAATCCAAGAGGACCAGGCACGGTGGCTCACACCTGTGATTCCAGCACTTTGGAAGGCCAAGGCAGGAGGATCATTTGCACTCAGGAGTTCTAGACTAGCCTGGGTAATAAGATGAGACCCTGTCTGTACAAAAGCGATAAGATAAGATAAGATAAGATGAGATAAAAACGACCAAGAGAATGGACTGAGGAGCCCTCCTGATTCACCGTGAGCTCACTCCTCCCCACCCCCATCCCTGTCTTTCTTGGCTGCATTCTTTCATGCAGTGTCAGGTAAGAGGGAGGTGGTGGGAACCCAGGACTGGATGCTGAGACTGTTACTCAACCACTGCATGACCTGGGACTTCCATTTCCTTCTCTGCATAATGCTTGAAATAATTGTCCCTCCCACTGCCATGGCCATGCATGTGATCAGAGATGTGCAAAATGCTAGCACCTACCAGGTTTGCACCCAGAGAGGGGCTGCAGGTGCTGCTGTGGTCCCCATGGAGGTGATGGTGACTTAGGTTTATGCAGTGGTACAGGAAGAGGACCAAGCTGATAGATAGTGGGGAGATGGCAGCTAGAATGGATAGGGCAGGTTTAGGGATCAGCTGAAGGAGGAAGGGAGAGGAGCTGGGGCGATAACCCGATTTCTGGGCGGCCAGTGGAGTGGATGGTTGTACCACGTGAGAGATAGACCACAGAGGAGAACGGTTTTGGGGAGGAAACTTCATGAACTTGGTGTTGTACGTGCTGAGTCAGAGACACCCACAGGACATCACACTTATCAGGAGACCATTGGATGTTTGTGTCTTGAACCCAGGAGAGGCCGGGCGTGGTGGCTTATGCCTGTAATCCCAGCATTTTGGGAGGCTGAAGCGGGTGGATCACCTGAGGTCAGGAATTCGAGACCAGCCTGGCCAACACAGTGAAACCCTGTCTCTACTACAAATACAAAAAATTAGCTGAGCATGGTGGCAGGCACCTGTAATCCCAGCTACTCAGGAGGCTGAGGCAGGAGAATTGCTTGAGGAGTTTGAGACCAGCCTGGGCAACACAAAAAGACCCTGTTTATACAAAAAAAAAAAAAAAAATTAATTGGGTGTGGTGGTGTATGCCTATAGTCCCAACTGCTCTGGAGGCCGAGGCAGGAGGATCATTTGAGGCCAGGAGTTAGAGACCAGCCTGGGCAACACAACAAGACTCTGGTTTTTTTTGTTTGTTTTGTTGTTGTTGTTGTTGTTGTTGTTGTTGTTGTTGTTTGAGATGGAGTCTCACTCTGTCACCCAGGCTGGAGTGCAGTGGCCCAGTCTCAGCTCATTGCAACCTCCACTTCCCAAGTTCAAGCGATTCTCCTGCCTCAGCCTCCTGAGTAGCTGGGACTACAGGCCAGCGCCATGACGCCCAGCTAGTTTTTGTATCTTTAGTAAACATGGGGTTTCACTATGTTGGCCAGGCTGGTCTCGAACTCCTGACCTCAAGTGATCTGCTCATCTTGGCCTCCCAAAGTGCCGGGATTATAGGTGTCAGTCACTGTGCCAGGCCCAAGACACTGTTTATACAAAAAATGTTTTTTAATTGGGTGTGTTGGTATATGCCTCTAGTCTCAACTGCTCTGGAGGCCAAGGCAGGAGGATCATTTGAATAACACAAGACTCTGTTTACACAAAAAACATTTCAAAATTTTGGTGTAGTGGTGCTCACCTGTAGTCCTAGCTGCTCCGGAAGCTGAGATGGGAGGATCACTTGAGGCCAGGAGTTCAAGATCAGCCTGTGCAACATAGGGAGACCTCATCTCTACCAGAGGAAAAAAAAAATCAAAAAAGTAGCTGGGCATAATGGTGCACACCTGCAGTCCCAGTTACTCAGGAGGCCAAGGCAAGAACATCACTTGAGACCAGGATTTGAGTCTGCAGTGAGCCATGATTGTGGCCCTGCACTCCAGCCTGGGTGACAGAGTGGAACCCTGTCTCTCAAAATAAATAAATAATTTTTAAAATTTTAAAATTAAAGGTCGGGTGCAATGGCTTATGCCTGTAATCCCAGCACTTTGGGAGGCCGAAGTGAATGGATCATTTGAGGTTGGGAGTTCGAGACCAGCCTGGCCAACATGGTGAAACCCCATCTCTAGTAAAAATACAAAAATTAGCTGAGTGGTAGTGGCATGCACCTGTAATCCCAGCTACTCGGGAGGCTGAGGCAGGAGAATCACTTGAATCCAGGAGGTAGAGGTTGCAGTGAGCTGAGATCATGCCACTACACTCCAACCTGGGCAACAGAGTGAGACTCGGTCTCAAAAAGTAGTAATAATAATAATATGCTTCTGACTCATCTTCCTTTTTCATTTGGGAAAACACAGGGACATTCCACCTGATTCTTTCTAATGATACGTTTCCTTCTGTGTAAGGTCCAGCCCTACGAGGCTTAGCGGGTGTTCTCCCCGTGTGCAGAGATGAGAGATCATAAGAAATAAAGACACAAGACAAAGAGATGAAGAGAAAACAGCTGGGCCCAGGGGACCACTACCACCAAGATGCGGAGACAGGTAGTGGCCCCGAATGTCTGGGCGTGCTGATATTACTGCATACAAGACAAGGGGGCAGGGCAAGGAGGGTGAGTTGTCCAAGTGATTGATAAGGTCAGGCAAGTCACGTGACCGTGGGACAGGGGGCCCTTCCCTTTTAGGTAGCCAAAGCAGAGAGGGAAGGCAGCATCTATCAGCGTTTTCTTCTCTGCATTTATCAAAAAGATCAAAGACTTTAAGACTTTCACTATTTCTTCTACCGCTATCTACTATGAACTTCAAAGAGGAACCAGGAGTACGGGAGGAACATGAAAGTGGACAAGGAGCGTGACCGTTGAAGCACAGCGCCACAGGGAGGGGTTTAGGCCTCTGGATGACTGCGGGCAGGCCTGGATCATGTCCAGCCTTCCACAAGAAGCTGGTGGAGCAGAGTGTTCCCTGACTCCTGCAAGGAAAGGAGACTGCCTTTTGCGGTCCTTTAAGTAACGGGGGCCTTCCCAGACACTGGCGTTACCGCTTGACCAAGGAGCCCTCAAGCGGCCCTTATGCGGGCGTGACAGAGGGCTCACCTCTTGCCTTCTAAGTCACTTCTCACCATGTCCCTTCAGCACCTGACCCCATACCCGCCAGTTATTCCTAGGTTATATCAGTAATGCAACAAAGAGTCATATTAAAAGCGAATGATTAATAATGTTTATTTATTTATTTTTTTAAATTTATTTTTTTGAGACGGAGTCTCGCTCTGTCACCCAGACTGGAGTGCAGTGGCCGGATCTCAGCTCACTGCAAGCTCCGCCTCCCGAGTTTACGCCATTCTCCTGCCTCAGCCTCCTGAGTAGCTGGGACTACCAGGCACCCGCCACCTCGCCCGGCTAGTTTTTCGTATTTTTTAAGTAGAGACAGAGTTTCACCGTGTTAGCCAGGATGGTCTCGATCTCCTGACCTCGTGATCCGCCCGTCTCGGCCTCCCAAAGTGCTGGGATTACAGGCTTGAGCCACCGTGCCCAGCCAATAATGTTTATAATAATGATTGATAATTGTCCCTGATCATCTCTATATCTAATTTGTATTATGATTTTTCTTATTGTAACTATTTTCTGTATTATACTGAAATAGTGTGTGCCTTCAGTCTCTTGCCTCGGCACCTGGGTAATCCTCCACCCACATTTCTGAGTAGTAGCCCAAGACAATTCTAAGCATGTGGGGGAAGGAAAACTGGAAGTGCTATTTCTACCCAGACTGCGAAACTCAGCTAAATTTTTACACAATTTGACCTCTTGGAGGTACTTAAAGCTCTTAGTGTCCCCTGGAGGCACCAGGCTGCCTCCCCTGGAACAGAGGGTCCTCCTCAAAGACCTTCTGTCTCAGCCTGGGCTCCCCAAAAGCAGACTCAGAGATAGTTTACTGGGGAAGCTCCATGTGGGAGTGGCGCGGTGAAAAGCCAGTGCAGGGTGCGGCTAGGGAGCAGGGGACTGCTGGGGCTACGGGAGACTGTGTGGATCACCCCCTTGGAATGGTCCCGCCAGAGCTCCAAATACTCCTGGCTGGGTTTTGTTGTTGTTTGTTTTGGGGTTTTTTTGTTTGTTTTTGTTTTGTTTTGTTTTTTGATTGAGTCTTGCTCTGTTGCCCAGACTGGAGTACGGTGGTATGATCTCAGCTCACTGCAACCTCCACCTCCTGGGTTCAAGCTATTCTCATGCCTCAGCCTCCTGAGTAGCTGGAATGACAGGTGCCCACCATCACATCCGGCTAATTTTTGTATTTTTAGTAGAGGTGAGTTTTCACCATGTTGGCCAGGCTGGTCACAAACTCCTGACATCAGGTGATCCGCTTGCCTCAGCCTCCCAAAGTGCTGAGATTACAGGCATGAGCCATCACGCCTGGCTTGGCTATTTTTTAATCTACTGCCTCCCGGCCTTTGGAGTGAGGGTTGCCCCTGAGGCTGTAAAATCTGGCTCTTCTGGGCTCACTGTGGTGCAGGCAAAAGGCCTCAGGCAGCCAACCAGAGCCTGAAGTTCCTGTCCTCAGCCACTGCCAGCTGTACAAGCTGCTGTTGGCTCCACACCCTGCATGGCGTGGGGACTCCTGCCTCCCAAAGTGCTGGGATTACAGGCATGAGACACTGTGCCCAGCCCAGCTAATGTATTTTTAAATTAAAACAAAAATTTGTAGGGGTAGGGTCTCACTTTGTTGCCCAGGTTTGTGTGTGTGTGTGTGTGTGTATGTGTGTGTGTATGTGTGTGTATGTGCGTGTGTGTGTATGTGCGTGTGTGTGTATGTGTGTGGTGCGTGTGTGTGTATGTGTGTGGTGCATGTGTGTGTGTGTGTGCGTGTGTGTGTATGTGTGGTTGTGTGTGTGTATATGTGTGTGTATGTGTGTGTATATGTGTGTGTATGTGTGTGCGTGTATGTGTGTGTATATGTGTGTGTGTATGTGTATGTGTGTGTGTGTGTGTGTGTGTGTGTGTGTGTATATATATATATAAAAGCTGGACATGTTACTGCATGCCTGTAGTCCCAGCTTCTCAGAAGACTGAGGTGGAGGATCCCATAAGTCCAAGAGTTGGAGGCTGCAGTGAGCTATGATTGCACCACTGCACTCCAGCCTGGACTATAGGGAGAGACCCTGTTTCTTTAAAAAAAAAAAAAAAAAAAAAAAAAAAAGCCGGTGCAGTGGCTCATGCTTTGGGAGCACTTTGGGAGGCTGAGGTGGGTGGATCACCTGACATCAGGAGTTCGAGACCAACCTGGCCAACACGGTGAAACCCTATCTATACTAAAAATACAAAAATTAGCTGGGCGTGGTGGCGCATGCCTGTAATTCCAGCTACTCAGGAGGCTGAGGCAAGAGAATAGCTTGAACCCAGGAGGCAGAGGTTGCAGTGAGCTGAGATCATGCCATTGCACTCCAGCCTGATAAAAGCGAAACTCTGTCTCAAAAAAAAAAAAAAAAAAAAAAAAAAAAAAAAGCCAGATGTGGTGGTGCGTGACTGTAGGCCCAGCTACTTGGGAGGCTGAAGTGGGTAAGCTATGATCATGCCACTGCCCTCCAGCCTGGGGGACAGAGTGAGACCTTATCTCTACAAAAATAAAAATGAAAAAATTAGCCAGGTGTGGTAGCACACCTGTAGCCCCAGCCACTCAGGAGGCTGAGGTGGGAGGATTGCTTGAGTCCAGGAGGTCAAGGATGCTGTTAGCCATAATTGCACTGCTGCACTCCGGCCCAGGTGACAGAATGAGACCCTGTCTCAAAAACAACAACAACAACAACAACAACAACAAAAAGACTGAAGGCCTCCCGCCTCAGCCTCCCAAGACGTTGGGATTACAAGCGTGAGCCACACTCCCAGCCATCGCTCCTATTTTAGGGATGAGGTCACATCCCTGCAGAGGCCCAGAACAGAGAAGACCTTCTCCCACAGGACAGATAGGGTCACGGTCAGTTGGAGTTGTGAGGTCTTCCAGGCACGAGCAGAGGACAGAAAGGGACAGGCTAAGCAAAGGCATCGGCACAGCAGGGCTGGGAAACTTGAAGGCAACTGGCAGAGTGCCCTGGGCATTTGTGAAAGGTCCTGTGGTCTGCTCGGCTCTGCTAGGAGCCGGGGGATGGGAACCTGGGAGGAGACTGGGGAAGGTGATGTAGCATGAGGGGGCCACACATCCTGATTTTTCAGAAGCTGTGAGCAGCATTTGAGCCAGAATATTGCATCCCTCTCTGGGCCTCAGCTTTGCCATCCATGACACAAGGAAGGTGGCTGAGACTTCTGCGTGCTCGCCCAACACCCATTCTCCCATCCTTCCTCATTACCAGAACCCTGGTTGTATTGATAGTGGCAACAGATGATGCTTATTTATTTATTTATTTATGTAGAGACAGAGTCTCGCTCTGTGGCCAGGCTGGAGTGCAGTGGCACAATCTTGGTTCACTGCAACCTCCGCCTCCCGGGTACAAGTGATTCTCCTGCCTCAGCCTCCCAAGTAGCTGGGATTACAGACGGCCACGACCATGCCCAGATAATTTTTATATTTTTATTAGAGATGGGGTTTCATCATGTTGGCCAGGCTGGTCTCAAACCTCGAACCCCTGACCTCAAGTGATCCACCTGCCTCAGCCTCCCAAAGTGCTGGGATTACAGGCATGAGCCACCGCACCAGCCAACATGAACCTCTTGAAGTTATCTCCCACCCCATCTACCATCTCTTTATCTGTCCACCTATCAACCTGTCGATCTAGCTATCTATCGATCTATCCGTCCATCCATCCAGCCTATTGGTTCTGTTTCCCTGGAGAACACTGACCAATGCAGAGGGCAAGACAGAGAATCCCAGAGGAGCCTGGGTCCCTGACAACCTTGGGGAGGACATTACACAGCGCCACCCAAAGACTTGTTGCTGCATGAGAGAAAAATAAGCCCTATCTTGTTTAAGCCACTGTTGTGGGGGTTTTCTGTTATTGGCAACCAAACTCAGCCCCTAAGAGGTGCAGGGGAGGCCATGTGCCCCGCAGTTCAGGCACCCCAAATCACACCCACAGTGGTTACTTTATCCCAGTACTGCCTGGACTATTCTGGGGTTAATTTTTTTCTTTAAAGAAATTCATTTTTTGGCCAGGTATGGTGGCTCATGCCTGTAATCTCAGCACTTTGGGAGGCTGAGGCAGGTGAATCACTTGAGGTTAGGAATTCAAGACCAGCCTGGCCACCATGGTGAAACTCCATCTCTACTAAAAATCCAAAAACTTAGCCAGGTGTGGTAGTGAGTGCCTGTAATCCCAGCTACTCTGGAGGCTGAGGCAGGAGAATCGCTTGAACTTGAGAGGTAGAGGCTGCAGTGAGCTGAGATTGCACTCCAGCCTGGGCAACAGAGGGAGACTCTGTCTCAAACACAAAAACAAAAAATCAAAAAAGGGTAGCGGACTGCTGAAGACTGGTTTGCATTGACATGCAGTTACCCTGAGTCTCTTGCTGGGCAGGTGTGTTCACGCTGCCTTCGCTTGCTGTGGGTTCGCGACCCAGGGGGTGGCGGGCTTAGGCCCTATCGGCTGGGAGCCAGACCCCCATTCCGACTGGGAGCCGTTGGAATGGGAGCTGTAGGAGGTGGAGAGGTTCTCCCTGGGCCCTCAGCTTGAAGCAGGGCCTCATGCCCTGGCACCCCAGGCCATGCCCCCTTGGTGCTGGGCATCCTGCCGCTGTTATTCCTTCTTACCCATTGTCAGGGGCACAGCGTCAGGTATTCAGATCCCCTGGGACCACTGGTCCCTTCACTAGTGACGTATTTCATCATCAGTTTAGAGAGTTTGGCATGCTTAGGAGAGTTCTAGGTGTTAGCTTTCTGGGTGTACAGAGCAGCTCTAAGCTGGCAACAAGGACAGGTTGCCCTTGCCATCAAAGAGAAGAAGCCTCCATGATTTAACCTGAGGCTCTTCAAACATCCATTCTGCTTCCATGCATGGCTTCTGCCCCGGCACCCTGAAACGACAGAAAAAAGCAATCCGATTCCAGAAAATTCAGAGGCAAATGGAGGCACCTGGTGCCCCACCCAGAATCCTGGGAAGCCGTGGAGCAGATCCGATATTTATATGAGGAATTTCCAGAGTCCTGGCCAGTTCCCAGGTTGGCTGAAGGCTTTGATGTCAGCACTGATGTGATCCGAAGAGTTTTAAAAGGCAAGTTTGTAACCACATTGGAGCAGACACTGAAGCAGGATCAAAAAGTCCTTAAGAAAGCTGGGCTTGCCTATTTGCTCCAGCAGCTCCCGGGCTCTGGAAATATGTCAAAGCCGCTCCCTGCAGGCCACTCTGTATCAGGCTCTTTGCTTATACCCAGGCATGAAGCCTCATCCAAAGACCCTAATCACAGCACAGCTTTGAAAGTTACAGAGTTGGCTGGGCGCGGTGGCTCACGCCTGTAATCCCAGCACTTTGGGAGGCCGAGGTGGGCGGATCACGAGGTCAGGAGATCGAGACCATCCTGGCTAACACGGTGAAACCCCGCCTCTACTAAAAAATACAGAAAACTAGCCGGGCGAGGTGGCGGGCGCCTGTAGTCCCAGCTACTCGGGAGGCTGAGGCAGGAGAATGGCGTGAACCCGGGAGGCGGAGCTTGCAGTGAGCTGAGATCCAGCCACTGCACTCCAGTCTGGGCGACAGAGCGAGACTCTGTCTCAAAAAAAAAAAAAAAAAAAAACTTTGCTGGCATGGTGGCATGTGCCTGAGGTCCCAGCTACTCAGGAGGCTGAGACAGGAGAATCGTTTGAACCCAAGAAGTGGATATTGCAGTGAGCTGAGATAGTAACACTGCACTCCAGCCTGGGTGACAGAGTGAGGCTCCATCTCAAAAAAAAGAAAAAAGAAAATAATCAAACCCACCCCCAGCTTTCCCCGCAGAGCAGGAGATGGGCATCCATGGTGCCCCCAGCAGCTCCACAGCAAAGCAGGGAGCACAACCCCAGAGATAAAGAACCTGCCCCAGCCCCACTCCTCAGGAGACCCCGGAAGGACAACACAGCTTCAAGGAAGCCCCCAGCCAGTCTTCCCAGACAGCAGGGATGTAGCTGTGACATCCGGTTCTGCAGTTTGTACAACACGCATAGGGTGCCCACCGTGGGACGGGCACGCACGGGGCCAAAGGCCACTCCCCACTCAGGCCAGGGGACCATGCCGCTGCCTCTACCCAAAGTCCACAGAGCTCATCCCTGTTCCCCTCCTTGTTCCTGCCAGCTTTGCAGCCCAACACAGAAGGGGGTCTCCTGCTGCAAGGGAGATGGCTCTGACCCCACAGCCTCCAAGACAAGGGGTCCCTGAGAGCAAGGGGTGAGGGCTCCGGGCTGAAAGCTGAGCAAGTACCGAATCACAGACGACGTGATGACGCCTCTCCACAGGGCGGTACTCAAAGTTTTTCTATAGGTTTTTGTTTTTGTTTTTGTTTTTGCTATGTTGAAAAAATTACTGAAAAGTGTACAGCCCTAATGCACTTAGAACCTCAACCAACAGCTTCCCAGTTCACACAGCCTTTGTGTCCATTTCCATGTGCCTTGCAAGTCTATTCTGTGTCCAGCCCTTAGCAACTTTTTCTCTCTGCATCACTGGAGTGCTGGGACAGACACTGGAAGGTGGTGGGGGATGGGGATGGGAGAAAGTTCTAGTCTTTCCCTGGTGTGCACTTACACGGGAGCCTGTGTGGCACAGGGAAGGGACCCGGGCCACTCTGCAGGCTGGCCCAGGCTTGTGGTGGTAGGGGATAAGTTATTGCTGACCCTGTAGCCTGTGGCCGCTTGGGTGTCCTCAGCGGCTTCTGCAGCGTGACCCCAAAGGCTGGGCAGTGGCCTAGCATCCCCCTGCCACAGATAGCGTCCTCCCAGAGCAGAAACCACGATGTGGAGCCATCCCAGGAAAAGCATCTGCAATTGAGAGTGACCTCAAAAAGGCCCTTGGGAAGGGCCCCCACACTCCACACATGGCTCTTTTCCTGCAAAGAGGCAGCCACTGGCTCTGGCCCTAGGGCTGTGGGAAGCTGGGCTGGGGGGTCCTGCCCCCAAAGTGTCCCTGTCAAGAGAGTCCACCATCTCACACATCCAGCATCAGGGCTAAGAAGAGATCCTGTGCCAGGGACCGGTGCTCTGGTCTTCCCCACGGCTGGCGCTGCCTGAAGCCACCGCCATCTATTTTGGTCTTCTTGGCTTCTTGGTGCTGCCATCTGGGCACTTGTAGGGGTGATCAGGGGGCAGTGGGCTGTGGCGTTGGTCTCCACTGTCTATGGACCCTGGAGGGGGTGAAGGGACTTCAGTCTGAGGCCGAGGCAGGCTCAAGTGGAGCCAGCGCCCCAGCAGGGGTACCCTGGCCAGGCACCCTGTCTCGTGTGGACTCCCTGGCTCTGGCCTGAGCCGCCGACATGCATAGTTCAGCACACACAGGCCCCTTCCTCCTCCAGCCTGCCCGGGCCCTGGGGCACTGTCTGACCCCTCTGGGACTTCACTTCGTGAGCCCAGGCCGCCCTTTCCACTCCAACTTGGCCTCTGCTGTTCTTATAACGCTGGGCCTGTCCCCAAGACCCTCCTAAAGCCACTTTCCCCAGGTGGTGGGTACACTCCGCAACTCCAGCCAAATGTGATCACGATGGGGGGATCCCTGTGGACCATTTCCCATTTCTCATGTTTCCCAGAGACATGCTACTGGGCCTGGCCATGCACCATTGACTGTTGCATAGTGTGCTCTGGGCTGCAAGCTTCCAGCCCAAGGTTGTGGCTAGGAAACACTTCTGAGACCTTTTCCCAAGAATCCTTAAAGGAATGGCATAATAATGAGAAGTTCTTATCCTTTTCTGAAACAGTAACGTGAGGGAATAGGTTAAAGGTACAACAGGAGAGGCCGGGTGCGGTGGCTCAAGCCTGTAATCCCAGCACTTTGGGAGGCCGAGGGGGGCGGATCACGAGGTCAGGAGATCGAGACCATCCTGGCTAACCCGGTGAA
>NW_012101710.1:2848349-2853479 GCF_000951045.1 Mandrillus leucophaeus
TCCCGGGCTCAGGCCATTCTCCTGCCTCAGCCTCCTGAGTAGCTGGGACTACAGGCACCCGCCACCACGCCCAGCTCAGTTTTTGTATTTTTAGTGGAGACGGGGTTTCACCATGTTATCCAGGGTGGTCTCAGTCTCCTGACCTCGTGATCCACCCACCTCGGCCTCCCAAAGTGCTGGGATTACAGGTGTGAGCCACCACGCCTGGCCTCATTATATATTTTTAATACACATTGCAATGAACAATGAACATATAGTCTTTAAAATTAAAAAGATTTTAAAAGGTTTGTCCGTGAACCTTTTTTTTTTTTTTTTTTTGAGACAGGGTCTTGCTCTGTCACCCTGGCTGGAGTGCAGTGATGCAATCTCTGCTCACTACAACCTCCACCTTCTGGGCTCAAGTGATCCTCCCACCTCAGCCTCCTGAGTCGCTGGGACTATGCCTGGCTAATTTTTAAATCGTTGGTAGAGACAGAGGTTTTATCATGTTGCCCAGGCTGTTCTCAAACTTCTGGCTTCAAACCATCGTCCTGCTTTGGCCTCCCAAAGTGCTGGGATTACAGGCATGACCCAGCACATCAGCCAACATAAACCTATTAAAGTCTTCTCCCACCCCTCTAAGTGGGGTCTGAGCGTCAGGGTCTGGGCCCACCAGACCTAAGGGACCTGAGTCCCAGGCTGGCTTCGGAACGGAGATCTGGCGCCGTGTAGGAAAACTGAACCCTGCCGGGTGCAATGGTTCATGCCTGTAATCCCAGCACTTTAGGAGACCAAAGCAGGAGGATCACTTGAGCTCAGGAGTTCAAGACCAGCCTGGGCAACGTGGCAAAACCCCGTCTCTACCAAAACTACAAAAACTTTGCTGGATGGCCGGGCGCGGTGGCTCAAGCCTGTAATCCCAGCACTTTGGGAGGCCGAGACGGGCGGATCACGAGGTCAGGAGATCGAGACCATCCTGGCTAACCCGGTGAAACCCCGTCTCTACTAAAAAATACAAAAAAACTAGCTGGGCGAGGTGGCGGGCGCCTGTAGTCCCAGCTACTCGGGAGGCTGAGGCAGGAGAATGGTGTGAACCCAGGAGGCGGAGCTTGCAGTGAGCTGAGATCCAGCCACTGCACTCCAGTCTGGGCGACAGAGCGAGACTCTGTCTCAAAAAAAAAAAAAAAAAAAAAAAAAAAAAAAAAAAGGTACAACAGGAGAAACTGAGGTTAGAAGAAAGGACTTCACACAAGGGCCCAGCCCTCCCAGTGGTCCTTTTCTTTTCAAATGGAGTCTCATGTCACCCAGGCTGGAGTGCAGTGGTGCAATCTTGCCTCTCGGATTCAAGTCATTCTCCTGCTTCAGCCTCCTGAATAGCTGAGATTACAATCACCCACCACCACACCCGGCTAATTTTTGTATTTTTAGTAAAGACAGAGTTTCATCATGTTGGCCAGGCTGGTCTCGAATTCCTGACCTCAGGTGATCTGCCCGCCTTGGCCTTCCAAAGTGCTGGGATTATAGGCATGAGCCACTGCGCCCAGTCCTGCCACGGGTTTTGAAGCCTATTATTGAATTACACCCATCCTTCCTGGATGATTTGGTTGTCAGCTGGTTCAGGGAGTGAAAAATCGTACCAGTGATTCCAGAGGGCGTTTCCTGTCTCCAGAAAGGAATCCAGGGAACAGCTGCCTCACAGGTTGCGATGAGGATGATGGGAACGCAGACCTTAAAGTGATTTAAACAGTAGCTGGGATTTAGCAAATACCCAGCAAACATCAGCGGCCTTCTTGGTTCAAGATATAGAAAGAAGAAGAAAAGAAGAGGGTGCTGGGCACAGTGGCTCACGCCTGTAATCCCATCACTTTGGGAGACCAAGAGAGCAGGATCGCTTGAGCTGGAAGTTTGAGACCAGCCTGGGCAACATAGCAGGATCCTACCTTTACAAAAACTAACTAACTAACTAACTAAATAAATAAAATGACCTGGGCATGGGGTCCCACGCCTGTAGTCCCAGCTACTGAGGAGGTTGAGTGGGGAGGATCACTCGGGCCCAGGAGTTCCAGGCTGTAGAGAGTTATGACTGCACTACTGCACTCCAGCCTGGGCAGCACAGTGACCCTGTCTCTAAAAACAAAAATAAAAATAATTTTAAAAAATCAAAAAGGCAAGAGGAGATGAAAAAGAGAAAGGATAACAGCTCTACCACACTGACAACATTGTGTTTTCTTTTATTTTATTTTTTGAGACAGAGTCTAGCTCTGTCACCCAGGCTGGAATGCAGTGGCACAATCTCGGCTCACTGCAACCTCTGCCTCCCAGGCTCAAGCGATTCTCCTGCCTCAACCTCCTGAGTAGCTGGGATTACAGGCACACGCCACTATGCCTGGCTAATTTTTGTATTTTAGTAGAGATGGGGTTTCACCATGTTGGCCAGACTGGTCTTCAACTCCTGACCTCAGGTGGTCTGCCCACCTCGGCCTCCCAAAGTGCTGGGATTACAGGCATGAGCCATCGCGCCCGGTCATGTTTTCATTTTTAAGGTTAATGCCCAAGGCCAGGCCAGGTGCAGTGGCTCATGCCTGTAATCCCAGCACTTCAGGAGGCCAAGGCAGGTGGATCACCTGAGGTCAGGCGTTCAAGACCAGTCTGAGTAACCCTGTCTCTTCTAAAAATACAAAAATTAGCTGAGTGTGGTAGTGCATGCCTATAATCCCAGCTACTCAGGAGGCTGAGGCATGAGAATCACTTCAACCCAGGAGGCAGAGGTTGCAGTGAGCCGAGATCGCGCCACTGCACTCCAGCTTGAGTGATGGAGTGAGACTGTCTCAAAAATCAATTTAATTATTTAGTTAATTAAAGTTAATGCCTAGGACTGGCCATGTTCCAGAGCTTTGCTGTCCACTGCAGTAGCCACTGGCCACATGTGCCTATTGAGTCTTGAGATGCAGAACTGTGAAGTGCTGTGCTGGTGGTGGGGAGCTGATGTGCACTGGTACTGCTATCCCTCCCTTGACAGATAAGGGCCCTAGTGGTGGGGAGCTGATGTGTATGTGTACTGCTATCCCTTCCCTGACAGATGGGGGCCCTGGTGGTGGGGAGCTGATGTGCATGTGTACTGCTATCCCCTCCCCTGACAGATAAGGGCCCTGGTGGTGGGGAGCTGATGTGTACGTGTACTGCTATCCCTCCCCTGACAGATGGAGGCCCTGGTGGTGGGGAGCTGATGTGCACGTGTACTGCTATCCCTCCCTTGACAGATGAAGGCCCTGCTGGTGGGGAGCTGATGTGCATGTGTACTGCTATCCCTCCCCTGACAGATAAGGGCCCTGGTGGTGGGGGAGCTGATGTGCACATGTACTGCTATCCCTCCCTTGACAGATAAGGGCCCTGGTGGTGGGGAGCTGATGTGCACTGGTACTGCTATCCCTTCCCTGACAGATGGACGCCCTGGTGGTGGGGAGCTGATGTGCACTGGTACTGCTATCCCTCCCCTGACAGATAAGGGCCCTGGTGGTGGGGAGCTGATGTGCACGTGTACTGTTATCCCTACCCTGACAGATGGAGGCCCTGGTGGTGGGGGAGCTGATGTGCACGTGTACTGTTATCCCTCCCCTGACAGATGGGGGCCCTGGTGGTGGGGAGCTGATGTGCATGTGTACTGTTATCCCTCCCCTAACTCCTCCCCATGGAGAGAATTGAGAAGAGCTTGAGAATCCCAGAAGCCAGCAGCATGGGAGCTACAGGATCACACAGGGGTGGGAGGAGACAGGCACTGACCTCTGATGTCCCAGGGCAGGAGGGGCACCCTGCTTGGGCTTGTACTGCTTTGCCACATGGCTCTGGGGAAGGTGAAGCTGACTTCCGGCACATGGAGAGTGTTCTCATCTAAACAGTGAGACCGGAGGCAAGAGAAGGTGATGATTTTTAGGGACCACCCAGTGAATCATGGGAATAAAACTAAATAATGGATAATACCTACAACAGATTGAGCACCTACCAAAAGCTAGGCTCTTTTACTTAAGCTACTTCATGTGTGTTCCCCACAGACCTGGGAGGGGATTATTTTTTATGTGAGCTCCTGTCCTTTGTCCTTTCTGGAAACTCTACTGTCCCCAGAAAAGGGGTCTTGTCCCAGACCCCAAGAGCAGGTTCTTGGATCTTGTCCAGGAAAGAATTCAGGGCGAATCACAGAGGATACTGAAGTTAAGATAGTTTATGGCTGGGTGCAGTGGCTCAAGTTCATAATCCCAGCACTCTCGGAAACTGAGGTAGGCAGATCACCTGAAGTCAGGAGTTTAAGACCAGCCTGGCCAAAATGGTGAAACCCCATCTGTACTAAAAAATGCAAAAATTAGCTGGGTGTGGTACCACACCCCTGTAATCCCAGCTACTTGAGAGGCTGAGGCAGGAGAATCACCTGAACCTGGTAAGCACAGGTTGCAGTGAGCTGAGATCGTGCCACTGCACTCTAGCCTGGGTGACAAAGTGAGACTCCATCTCAAAAGAAAAAAAAAAAGGTTGTTAGAGACAACTCTATTACAGAGTACAGCATCCTCAGAAAGCAGGTGGTGGGGCCAGGTGCAGTCGCTTAATGCCTGTAATCCCAGCACTTTGGGAGGCTGAGGCAGGAGGATTGCGTTAGCCTAGGAGTTCAACACCAGCCTGGGCAACACAGCAAAATCCCATCTCTGCAATATCAAAATTAGCCTGGTGTGGTGTCACACACCCCAGCTACTGGGGAGGCTGAGGTGAAAAGATCCCTTAAGCTAGGGAAGGCAAGACAGCAGTGAGCCATGACTGCACCACTGCACTCCAGCCTGGGCGACAGCAAGACCCTGTCTCAAAAAAATCATTAAAAATAAAAATAAGGAATAATATACTTTATTTCAAAGGCTTGTGATCAGCTTGTGACTGGCTATTAGTATTGTTACTTCCCTACATTACTGTTGATTTCAGCAAGAATTTAAGAGTGTCTTATTATTTTTAAAGCAAAACCTATTCTTAAACTAAACATGATTTTTGTTCTTAAAGCACTGGGTCATTTCCATGAGTTCTGGATCTTTATTAGATTTGTTAACATCATTTTTTTTTTTTTTTTTTTTGAGACGGAGTTACCCAGGCTGGAGTGCAGTGGTGCGATCTCGGCTC
>NW_012101710.1:2853584-2857778 GCF_000951045.1 Mandrillus leucophaeus
TTCACGCCATTCTCCTGCCTCAGCCTCCCGAGTAGCTGGGACTACAGGCGCCTGCCACCACGCCTGGCTAATTTTTTGCATTTTTAGTAGAGACGGGGTTTCACCGTGTTAGCCAGGATGGTCTCAATATCCTGACCTCGTGATCCGTCCGCCTTGGACTCCCAAAGGGCTGGGATTACATGCGCGAGTCACTGCGCCTGGCCTAGTTAACATCATTAACTTGTTCCTTGACCATAAACATCTTATGACCGAAAGGGCCCAACACCCTGGGAATGTCACCAGCAGGTTTGGCTTTGTCGGGCCTTTATTAAAGATGGCGTCACTCTGGTTAAGATGCCTCTGACACTACCCTACCCTCAGCTCTTGGGTCTTTGTCCCTTCTCCAGCAGCAGCTATGCCCTTCCTTTCCTTCTTTCTTCTTTCAGCTGGTTGTTACATGGCAATAAAGATGATTTTCTGGGTTTACTGAACAAAGTTTAATCAGACATCACCCTCAAACAGAAGAGGGGCCAGGAGCAGTGGCTTATTCCTGTAATCTCAGCACTTCGGGAGGCCAAGGAGGGCAGATCGCTTGAGGCCAGAAGTTCGAGACCAGCCTGGCCCACATGGTGAAACCCCATCTCTATTAAAAATATAAAAATTATCCAGGCTTGGTGGAGCGTGACTATAGTCCCAGCTACTCAGGAGGCTGAGGCAGGAGAATCGCTTGCACCCAGGAGGTGGAGATTGCAGTGAGCCAAGATCACACCATTGCACTCCAGCCTGGACAACAAGAGTGAAACTCCATCTCAAAAATAATAATAATAAAATAAAATAAAAATAAAAATGCAGGATCTAGGCCGTTGATCACCAATTGCGGCACCATCGAATTGCCGTATAGGTCTTCTCAACTTCTGTGCTTCCCTTGGTGCAGGCTGGGAACAGCTGGTGGACACCCTTCAAGGAGCACTGACACCCATAAATCTGCTTTCACCACAGGGACAGATCAGAGTGCCAATAACCTGCAGCAACATCGGAGTGTCAATACCCCACAGCAACAGATTGGAGAGCCAATACCCTGCAGTGACAGATCGGAGCGCCGATAACCCACAGTGGCAGATCAGAGTGCTAATATCCCACAGCGACAGACCAGAGCACCAATACCCCACAGCAACAGATTGAAGCACTGATAACCCACAGCAGCAGATCGGAGCACCGATAACGTATAGCGGCAGATCAGAGTGCTAATATCCCACAGCAACAGATTGGAGCATCAATACCCCACAGCAACAGATCAGAGCACTGATAATCCACAGCGGCACACTGGAGCATCAATGCCCCACAGCAACAGATCAGAGCACTGATAACCTACAGCGGCTGCCGGAGCATCAATACCCCACAGCAACAGATCGGAGCACTGATAACCCACAGCGGCAGACTGGAGCATCAATACCCCACAGCAACAGCTTGGAGCACTGATAACCCACAGCGACAGACCGAAGCATCAATACCCTACAGCAACAGATCGGAGCACTGATACACCACAGCGGCAGATTGGAGCGCTAATATCCCACAGCGACAGATCGGACCGTCAATACCCCACAGCAACAGATCGGAGAGCCAATACCCTGCAGCGACAGATCAGAGTGCCGATAACCCACAGTGGCAGATCGGAGCATCAATACCCCACAGCAACAGATTGGAGCACTGATAACCCACAGCGACAGATTGGTGCACTGATAACCCACAGTGGCAGATCAGAGTGCTAATATCCCACAGTGACAGATCGCAGTGCTAATATCCCACAGCGACAGATCGGAGCATCAGTACCCCACAGCAACAGATCGCAGAACCAATACCCTGCAGCAACAGATCAGAGCACCGATAACCCACAGTGGCAGGTCGGAGCACTGATAACCCACAGCAGCAGATCAGAGCACTAATATCCCACGATGACAGGTCAATAGATCAGAGCACCAATACCCCACAGTGACAGATCAATAGATCAGAGCGCCAATACCCCGCAGCAACAGATCGGAGTGCTAATATCACCCAGTGACAGAGCAACAGAATAGAGAGCCAATACCCCGCAGTGACAGATCGATAGATCAGAGCACCAATACCCCACAGCGACAGATCAGAGTGCCAATATCACACAGTGGGGTGGGGAGCAGATGTTCATGCTACTGTCCCTCCATGGTGAGGAAGTCATCTCACAACCACCATTTTTTTTTTTTTTTTTTTTTTGAGAGGGAGTCTCGCTGTGTCGCCCAGGCTAGAGTGCAATGGCATGATCTCGGCTCACTGCAAGCTCTGCCTCCCAGGTTCACGCCATTCTCCTGCCTCAGCCTCCCAAGTAGCTGGGACTACAGGCGCTGGCCACCAGGCCAAGCTAATTTTTTGTATTTTTAGTAGAGACTGGGTTTCACCTTAGTCTCAATCTCACAACCTTGTGATCCGCCCACTCAGCCCCCCAAAGTGCTGGGATTACAGGCATGAACCACTGCGCCTGGTCCTCACAACCACTATTTCTGGATGGTGGGGTCTACAAGTGGTTTCCTCTTACTTATAATTTTAATCTATGTTGCAAGATTTTCACAACCAATATATATTCTCTTTGGAATAACAGCAGCTCCAGGAGCTGGGCCTCAAACCTATGAAGAAGCCCCAGGGGCTGGGGTACAGCTGGCATAAGGGCAGCCTATGGTGTATGCCCAGTGTTCATCATTATTTTAACCTCTATTGAGACGTTGGACAGACCAGAAGTAAAACTGAACACCCTGCCAATAATTCTTTTCCCAAAGCCACTGGCCTTGGCTCACTCACTACCCTAAGAAAACCTGAAACTCACTCACACCAGGGAGCAGACAACTGATAACAGCCCAAACTGTCACACTGTCTCAAGATGTACATTCCGAAGGAGGGAGAGAGACCTAAGGTACAGGAAGGAAACTAATATGCTATTTTCTTTCACGATCCTGTACCTCCACGGAAACTGAGGCCGGGTTTTATCTTGGAGGCCACAGGGATAGCAGGGAATAAGCTCTTTCCTGATGACTTTGACGGCCGAAGGAGTGCTGGGGGTGGCTGACTCTCCACCAAACACTCCCTGCAGGGGGATGGCAGCTTCTCCCTCGCCTGTGGGGAAAATCACACAGCAGGGCGGGGGTGAGGAATGGGTGATGAAGGGATTGTGCATCAAGGTCGCTTTAAGCTGAAGTCATGCACTGATTAAATGCCTAATGTGTACCAGGCACTGATTAAACACCTACTGTGTACCACACTGCTACAGGCATGAGGCACCTCCGTGAGCATAACGAACAGAATCACTGCTCTCCTTTTCCTTCATCCCCCAATGAATAAATGAATAAATGAATAAATGAATGCTTGTTCCTGGCTGTTTGTCCTCCTCCCCTTTCCTTTGTCAGCCCCCCTCCCCACAAGGGAAGCAGTTCTCATCTAAACCAGCGTGATGATTAATTACGCATGTCAGCCTGATGAGGTGCCCAGATATTTAGCTAAACATTACTCTGGGTGTTATATATGGATGAGACTCATATTTAAAACAGGCTGAGGCCAGGCACGGTTGGCTCACGGCTGTAATCCCAGCACATCTAGAGGCCGAGGTGGGCAGATCACTTGAGGTCAGGAGTTCAAGACCAGCCTGGGCAACATGGTGAAACCCCATCTCTACTAAAAATATAAAAATTAGCCGGGCACGATGGCCTGCACCTGTAGTCCCAGCTACTCGGAAGGCTGAAGCAAGAGAATCACTTGAACCCGGGAGGTGGAGGTTGCAGTGAGCCAAGATTGCGCTACTGCCCTCCAGCCTGGAAAACAAGAATGAAACTCTGTCTAAAAATATAAATAAATAAATAAAACAGGCTGAGTAAAGCCCTCTCTAACGCAGGTGGGCCTTGTCCAATCAGTTGAAGAGAACAAAAAGGCTGACCTTCCCCCTAGCAAGACAGGAATCCTGCCTGACAGCCTCCCAGCTGGAACTTCCACCTTTTCCTGCTTGTGGACTTGAACTGAAACGTCGGCTCTTCCGAGGTCCCGGCAATTATTCCCCTCACAAGCCAGCTCTCACCTTATTGACGCATCATGCTTTGGAACCAAGTAATGTCCCTTTTTTTTTTTTTTTTTCGAGGTGGAGTCTCGCTCTGTCACCCAGGCTGGAGTGCAGTGGTGCGATCTCGGCTCACTGCAAGCTCC
>NW_012101710.1:2858135-2868359 GCF_000951045.1 Mandrillus leucophaeus
AAATCACTGTAAAACTGTAATTTCACTGGGATAACTATATACACTATATATACATGTGGTTTAACATGAGAGGAAAGCTTGAGAAATGTGACGTAAGAAGGATGGAGTGGGATGGGAGGCTGTTTCCCCAGAACTTTGTGCAAATCCCTGCCCTCCCCTCTGTCCTCCTCCTCCTCCAGCTGCAGCCCTGAGACTGGGCAAGGAGTGCCCAGGCCGACGTCCACCCACCGGCTGCACGGTCCCAGGGAGGGAGGGTGACCGCTTCTTCTTGGCCTTCCTCTCCACGGAGCGGTCCCTGCACCGGCCAGCGTGGGGCCACCTTCTGTCTGCCAGGCTGGGGTCTGGGGTGGTGCTTGACTTCAGGTCCCTGCAGTCCAGGGCCATTTCCTCTAGGAGGTGGCGGGAGGAGCGGCCACTGCTGCCCTCCCAGTCGTGCGCCTTGGAGTGCTGAGTGGCTGTGATGAGGGTGATGCTCTTGGTGCCCTTGGCCATCTCCTGGAGGACCCGAGCACTCAGGGCTGGGCCACCAGCCTCCCCAGCCAGCCTCGAAGTGCTTGGCTCCAGGCCCGAGGGGTACAGCTTGGAGACCAGGCTCTTCATGCTCAGGGCACTTGGCTTCTGCAGGAAATCAGATGCCAACGGGCTGTCACCATGGTCCCAGGTGAGGTCACCAGTAGCAGCAGCAAGACAATGACTCCAGGCAGGTTGTTTATCGGGGGGGAAGGACTGTGGCAGGGGGACAAGAGTTTGTGCTGATTTGAGAGGGTCAGATGACGGGTTCCGGCAGGACAAGGGCAAAAGAAGGGCCAGCGTGGCTGAAGAGACAGGCAGAGTCCCTGTGGACAGGATGGGGTGACCTTGAGGTACACTCTTGCAGCACTGGGAAGTCCCCTGGACCTCAGCCTAGTGATTGAGACATTTCCTGGGGGGCTGCCATCCAGGAGCATCCACCTACCCCGGGGGCAGCACTGCCCCTACTCTGTCCTGGACATTCTCCATCTCAGCAGAGGGCACTCCCCCAGGCCTGGAGGGGCAGCCCTATTGTGTGACCCACCCCCGCGGTGGCCCCTGAGCAGGTCCTGCCTGGCCCTGCAACGCCCCCTGCTCCTGCATCCCCGCCCCTCCCAGGTGTGTGGTTGAGCCTGTTCCTGCCCTGGTCATGGCGTTTAAACTCAGGCCTCAGGGTCATCCTCACCCAAGCGTGGAGGGGGTCTCCCAAGGTCACAGCAGGGGCTTCTCCCAGGGGGCACAAAATCCCCGGCACCTCCGCAGAGGCGGGGCAGCCTCCCCAGTGGGATGGGGCATCGTCAGCATGGTGGTCACGTGCTGGTGGCAGGACGCATGCCCCACCTGCCCGCTTAGCCTAGTATTACGAAGAATGAGTGGTGGCCGCTCCCTGGTAACAGTTCATGTGAAAGGGTCAAAATTATCCTGTGAATATCCACAGCTTCCTCCGTCTCCCCAGGCCCACTCATCCATCAGAGAGGTTCTCATATTCGGTTCCCACCTCCTGTTCCTCCCCACCCCAATAAAGGGAAGACTTCTTGCTCGCGAGGAGACAGGCTACACTGATCTACTCAAAAAATGGGTGCAAAGATGGCCAGGCACAGTGGCTCACGCCTGTAATCCCAGCACTGTGAGGGGCCAAGGCAGGTGGATCACAAGGTCAGGAGATCGAGACCATCCTGGCTAACACGGTCAAACCCCGTCTCTACTAAAAATACAAAAAAAAATTAGCCGAGTGTGGTGGCAGGTGCCTGTAGTCCCAGCTACTCGGGAGGCTGAGGCAGGAGAATGGAGTGAACCCCGGAGGCAGAGCTTGCAGTGAGCTGAGATCTGGCCACTGCACTCCAGCCTGGGCGACAGAGCGAGACTCTGTCTTTAAAAAAAAAAAGGGGGGGTGCAAAGATGGCTGGGCACTGTGGCTAACCCCTGTAATCCCAGCACTGTGGGGGGCCGAGGCGGGTGGATCACCTGAAGTCAGGAGCTTGAGACCAGCCTGGCCGACATGGTGAAGTGTTGTCTCTACTATAAATACAAAAATTAGCCGAGTGTGGTGGCACATGTCTGTAATCCCAGCTACTCGGGAGGTTGAGGCAGGAGAATCACTTGAACCTGGGAGGCAGAGGTTGCAGTGAGCCGAGATTGAGCCACTGCACTCCAGCCTGGGCAACAGAGTGAGACAGACACACACACACACACACACACACACACACACACACACAAAGTTGGTGAGGGGTTGAAAGAAACGGGGTGGGGGTGAATGTGGAGAGAATGTGAGTAAGAGGGGTGGCTCACACCTGTAATCCCAACTCTTTGGGATGCTGAGGCCAGTGGATTGCTTGAGCCCAGGAGTTTGAGACCCCAGCCTGGGCAACAGAGTAAGGCCTCATCATTTTTTTCTTTCTTTTTTTTCTTTTTTGTCACCCAGGCCAGAGTGCATTGGCATGATCTCGGCTCACTGCAACCTCCACCTCCCAGGTTCAAGCGATTCTCCTGCTTCAGCCTCCTAAGTAGCTGGGACTACAGTGCAAGCAACCACACCCAGCTGATTTCTGCATTATTAGTTGAGAGGGGGTTTTACCATGTTGGCCAGGCTGGTCTTGAACTCCTGATTTCAAGTGATCTGCCTGCCTCGGCCTCCCAATGTGCTGGGATTACAGGCGTGAGCCACCACACCCGGCCCTCATCTTTACAAAAAGAAAAAATTAGCTGGGCATGGTGGCTCGCACCTCTAGTTGCAGCTACTTGGGAGGCTGAGGCAGGAGGATCACTTGCGTCAAGGAGTTTGAGGCTGCAGTGAGTGGCGATTGTACCACTGCACTCCAGCCTGGGCAACAGAGCAAGATCTCCTCTCCAAAACCAAACAAAGAATGTGAGTAAGAGGGGGGGCCTGAGAAGGAAAAGTCAGTAACTGTCTCAGGAATGAGGTGTGGGCCTCTGATGTTCTTCAGGAGAAATGCAGAGAAAACAGTGTGGCATTTCCTTTGGGTTGTGAGACCATTCTTTCTTGAATTTGGCACCATGCGAAGGCTCCTGGATTCGTCATTTTACAGGTGAAGAAATGGAGGCCCAGAGACGTGAGGTAACTTGTCCAAGGTCACACAGCTAGCAAGCGATACAGGGAAGATGGAAACCCAACTCTGACTAATTCCTGAGCCCAATCTTTCAGCAATTAGATAATACAGATCCTCTGTGGTGCCCACACCCCAGAAAGACTGGAGAGCCAGTAGGAGACCGCAGAAGCCTAGAAAGCGCTTTTTCTATTTTTTATTTTTTTGAGAGAGGGTCTTGCTCTGTCGCCCAACTTGGAGTGCAGTGGCACGATCTCAGCTCACTGCAACCTACGCCTCCCAGGTTCAAGCAACTCTGCCACCTCCCAAGTAGCTGGATTACAGGTGCACGCCACCATGCCCAGCTAATTTTTATATTTTTTTTGTAAAGACGGGGTTTTGCCATGTTCCCTAGACTGGTCTTGAACTCCTGAGCTCAAGCGATCCACCTGCCTCGGCCTCCCAAAGTGCTGGTTATAGGTGTGAGCCACCACGCACGCTTCAGAAAGTGTTCTTAATTTTTTTCACTCATTGAATCCCTTCAAGGACCCAAGAGGTAGATGTAACTGTCCGCAATCTACAGATGGGCAAAGAGAGTTTCAGCAAAGCCACCGTGACCGAGGTGTCAGGACACAGCGGGGAGTTACTCCTCTCCTCCGAGTCGCAGTCTCTTTCTTTTTCTTTTTAGAGACAGGGTCTTGCTCTGTCACCCAGGCTGGAGTGCAGTGGTACAATCACAGCCCACTACAGCCTCTACCTCCCAGTCTCAAGTGATCCTCCCACCTTAGCCTCCTGAGTAGCTGGGACCACAGATGCATGCACCTGCACGCCCTGCTAATTTTTTTAGTTTTTATAGAGATGTGGGTCTTACTATGTTGCCCAGGCTGGTCTCAAACTCCTGGCCTTAAGTGATTCCCTCTGCCTTGGCTTCCCAATGTGCTGGGATTACAGGCATGAGCCACTGTGCATAGCCCCCCTCGGTTTTTGTTTCGTTTTGTTTTTTGAGACAGAGTTTCACTCTGTTGTCCAGGCTGGAGTGCAGTGGCCTGATCTTGGCTCACAGCAACCTCTGCCTCCCAGGTTCAAGCAATGCCTCAGCCTCCTGAGTAGCTGGGATTACAGGCGTCCGCCACCACACCTGGCTAATTTTGTATTTTTAGTAGAGACCGGGTTTCGCCATGTTGGCCAGGCGGGTCTCGAACTCCTGATCTCAGGTGATCCGCCACCCTCAGCCTCCCAAAGTGCTGGGATGATCACAGGCGTGAGCCAGCAAGCCCAGCCCCTGTTTTCTTAGTCTATAGGTAAAGAGAACAGTTCACCTCCCCACCACATGGCATAGCTGGGAGGAGTCTATGCTGTACTGAAACATGTCCCCCGAAAATCCATGTCCACACAGACCTCAGAACAGGACCTCATTTGGAAACAGGATCTTTGCAGATGCCATTAGTTAAGGATCTCAGGGTGAGGGCATCCTGGGTTTACAGTGGGTCCTAAACCTCAGGACAGGTGTCCTTGCAAGAAGAGGAGGGCACAGAGAGACAGGGAGAAGGTCATGTGATAACATGGGCAGAGATTGGAGCCATGCAGCCATGAGTCAGGAATGCCTGCAGCCACCAGGAGCTGCAAGAGACAGGGAAGGATCCTCTCCTGGAGCCTCCGGAGGGAGTGAGGCCCTTATCCAGGCCATGTTCTCGGACTTCCAGCCTCCAGGACTGCGGGAGAACACATGTCTGTTGTTTAAGCACCCAGATTGTCCTGTTTCCTTTCAGCGGCCCCAGAAAGCTAACGCAGTGATTAAGACACTAACTTGGGGCCAGGTGCGGTGACTCATGCCTGTAATCCCAGCACTTTGGGAGGCCGAAGCGGGCGGATCACCTGAGGTCAGCAGTTCGAGACCAGCCTGGCCAACATGGTGAAACCCCATCTTGACTAAAACTACAAAAATTAGCCGGGCGTGGCCAGGCGTGGTGGCTCACACCTGTAATCCCAGCATTTTGGGAGGCCAAGGCGGGTGGATCACGAGGCCAGGAGACGGAGACCATCCTGACTAACACAGTGAAACCCCATCTCTACTAAAAATACAAAAAATTAGCCAGGCGTGGTGGCGGGCGCCTGTAGTCCCAGCTACTCAGGAGGCTGAGGCAGGAGAATGGCGTGAACCTGGGAGGCGGAGCTTGCAGTGAGCCAAGATCGTACCACTGCCCTCCAGCCTGGGAGACAAGAACGAAACTCTTGTCTCAAAAAAAAAAAAAAAAAAAGGCAATTAACTTAGGGCCAGGTTCAGTGAGCAGCCACTACCATTGTGATGGTTGCTTAAGGAGAGTCCTCCTTCCGGAAGCTTCTCTCCTGTTCTCCCATGGCCCAGCGTGGCACTGATGGTGAGATCCATGACCCTGATGGGAAAGGGTATGGCCTCCCCAGAGCCCAGGTCCCCGGTCAGGGCCACACATCAACCTCGTGAATTGGCGGAGTTAGTAGGATGTGGACGGAGGGCAGAGAGAGAAGAGATTCTGGCTTTACCAGTTTTCTTGATGGTGTGGCTTTCGACAACCTGTAACCCTCACTTTGGATCAAACACAGAAGCATCAGCACCAGCAGGGCCAGCTGCCTAGGGCCTGCATCCATTATCGTAGTCAGAGACAAGATAGAGCCTGGGCCTCTGTGGCCCACGCATTGTGTCAGAGCAAGCGGCCTTTGCCACAGGCCACGTCTACGGGGAGAGACACACATCGAAGAACCCAAAGGAGGATGTACAGACCACAGCTGCCAGCTACACGAAGAAGAGAGGAGGGAGAAGGGCAGGAAGAGACTGCCGCAGACAGGTCATCAGCACAGACCTCCCTGGGGGTCTGGTCTCTGTCCCTAGTTCCTAGCTCAGACCTTCAAAAAGCTGTCCCGAGTGACAGGAATATCTTTGCTATGCTACTGGGTGGGCTCCTAGATAGCACCAGAAGGGACTAGTCACCAGAAAGACCAAGCAAGTGACTAGAGGGTGGGAACCTTGGGTGACCCGACCTCTTCCAGGCAGGCAAGGATGGCTGGAGATCCAGTCCCGGCATAACCACTCATGCCTGCGTCATGGAACCCAGTAAAAAGCCTGAACACCGAGGCTCGGGCGGCTTCCTGGTTGGGGAACTCGGTGATGTTCTGGGAGCTGGCAGGCCCTGCCCCAGAGAGGGACAGCATGGCTGGACCTCACCTGTCCTGCTGCCTGGACTTGGAGCTACCATTCCAGCTTGCAGCTTGGAGGTAGCTCAGCCACTGTCTCACCACAGTCTCTGCTGCTGCTGCAGGGATGGCTCTGGGAGAGGTGAGGTGGAAGTGTACCTCCTCTATAGATCAGAGGTTGGAGGGCCCTGGGTTCACTCACACGGCCCTACAAGTAGTCCCGTGTCTGTGCTTCTTTCTTTCAGAGTGAGGCTGACACCTGTCCTCTCTAATCCATGGCCAAGCTGCAAGTTCACAGGCAGCTGTGGTCCAGGAGTAGGAAGGCAGCCCGGGGCACAGGAGGAGGTGGGAGTGGCAACTGGTTCTGATCAGGGGGATGGGACACTGTTTTTACACCCATATGCACACATGTACAGGCATGCATACACACAGAAAGGCATGTGTGTGCACAAACATGCTTGTGCACACACATGCACACATAACACACACAAAAACACACGCACACAGAAAGACACGTGTGTACAAATGCATGTGCACATATAACACGTGCACACAAATATGTGCACACACGAATGCACAAACACACACACAGGCGTGGGCACTAGCATGCATGCATGTACACACACACTAACGGAGCCACCCTGTCCTCTGCCTGGAGCCTGGGGTTTTCACTACACTGTGGAGGGGACAGGTTAGACCTAGGCGTTGCAGCCCGTGTGCAGCCTTCACTGCATCCTGGGGTGGACACACCAGCCACAAAAGGCATCTGGGGGAAAACTGGGGAAATGTAACAATAGGCGAGATGCCAGAGGATGTTGAGGAAGCACTGCTCATTTGGTTGGGAATGATAACCACACTGTGGTTTTGGAGGGAAATGTCCCTGTTTTGGAACGGCCTATTAAGCATGTGGGGGTGAAATGTCATGATGTTTGTATTTTACTTTAAATATACAAGCAAGGCTGGGCGCAGTGGCTCACGCCTGTAACCCCAGCACTTCGGGAGGCCGAGGCAGGCAGATCACTTGAGGTCAGGAGTTCAAGACCAGCCTGGGGCAACATGGCGAAACCTCGTCTCTACTAAAAATACAAACAAATTAGCCTGGCGTGATGGCAGGCACCTGTAGTCCCAGCTACTCGGGAGGCTGAGGCAGGAGAATGGCTTGAACCCAGGAGGCAGAGGTTGTAGTGAACTGAGATCACGCTACTGCACTCCAGCCTGGGCGACAGAGGGAGACTCCATCTCAAAAATAAATAAATAAATAATGTTTTTTAAAAGATACATATAAAATGGAAAGGGCATTTCTGGCAGCAAACTCCCCAGGCTCAGAGCTGCCCCATGCAGCGAGCAGCTCCAACAACGTAGTTCTCATTCTCAGACAGCCCTGCAAGGAAGGGGCAGTTCGATGCACTTCATGAAAGAGGAAATGGGCTCTGAGCTGGCCTGGGACTTGCGATTCACACCTGCCTCCAGTGCCCCGCCCCTGCCACCTGGCCTGGGAAGCAGGGTGACGGGAAGGAGGCTCCGTGACACCCCTGCATGGGACAGGAGGAAGCCCACCTACCTGTCCCTCTCCAGGAGCACTGGAGGCAGCTCAAACTGGGCACCCCATGGCAGGTCCTTCCTGTCGTCCGGCTGGTCGTGGCTGGACTCCTCTGGTGGGGGAGACAGATTCAGAACAGAACCATCCTGGGACCAGACAGGGGGCTGTGTGAGGCTGGCAAGGGCACAGGCGAGCTGTGTCGCTAAGCAGCGGGCCCCTGAGGGGTCACTGGCGCTCCACTTCGTTTCCTGCTGCCACGACTCGGAGGAAACTGTCAGAGCAGGGAGGTGGGGGAAAGCCAGCAGCTCAGCTCTGTCCCTTGGGCCTCCACCTCGGGGACAGGAGGCTCTGCTGCCCCAGAGGCTCCCCAAGGGCGATCCGCACAGTCCTGGGCTGGAGAAAATGACGCACAAGGGGACACCTGTTGTCAGAGCACCTTCCACCACCTGCAGGAGCCAGGCATGGTGGCACGCACCTGCAGTCCTGGCCACTTGGGAGGCCGAGGTGGGAGGATCCTTGAGCCCAAGAGTTCAAGTTCAGCCTGGGCAACATAGCAAGACCCCATTTCATTAAAAAAGAAAAACAGCCTGCAGGATCTCAAAAAGTTAAACATAGAATTACCATATAATCCAGCAATTCTGCTTCTGGGTACATGCCAAGGAATTAGAAGCAGGGTCTTGAAGAGAGATTTGGACACCCACTTTCACAGCAGCACGATTCACAATAGCAAAAGGTAGAGGTAACCCACGTGTCCACCCACAGAGAATGAATAAACCATAAAATGTGGTCAGTCCATACATGGAATAGAATTCAGCCTTAAAAAGGAAAGAAGGCCGGGCGCGGTGGCTCATGTCTGTAATCCCAGCACTGTGGGAGGCCAAGGCGGGTGAAATCACTTGGGGTCAGGAGTTTGAGACCAAACTGCTCAACACGGTGAAACCCCGTCTCTACTAAAAATACAGAAATTAGCCAGGCACGGTAGCAAGCACCTGTAATCCCACCTACTTGGGAGGCTGAAGCAGGAGAATCGCTTGAGCCCAGGAGGCGGAGGTTGCAGTGAGCTGAGCTGAGATCACACTACTACACTCCAGCCTGGGTGACAGAGCAAAACTTTGTGTCAAAAAAAAAAAAAGGAAAGAAGGGCCAGGCATGGTGGCCCACACCTGTAATCCCAGCACTTTGGGAGGCCAAGGTGGGAGGATCACTTGAGCCCAGGAGGTTGAGACCAGCCTGGTCAACATAGCAAGACCCTATCTTTAATCCAAAAAATATATATTAATTAATTAATTTTTTTTTTTTTTTTTAGACAGTGTCTCACTCTGTCGACCAGGCTGGAGTGCAGTGGTGCAATCTCCACTCACTGCAAGCTCCAACTCCCGGGTTCATGCCATTCTCCTGCCTCAGCCTCCTGAGTAGCTGGGACTACAGGCACCTGCCACCACACTTGGCTAATTTTTTGTATTTTTAGTAGAGACAGGGTTTCACCGTGTTAGCCAGGATGGTCTCGATCTCCTGACCTCGTGATCCGCCCGCCTTGGCCTCCCAAAGTGCTGGGATTACAGGTGTGAGCCACCACGTCCAGCCTAATTAACTTTTTAAAAATTAAAAAAGAAGAAGATAGTATATGCAGGCACATTGGACAGGCCACGTTTGGGGAGGGGATCAGGTTGGGCCTGGGTATGGAAACCTGAGACACGTAGTTCCCACCCAAGGCCAAAAAAAAAAAAAAAAAAAAAAAGCACTATTCACAGTGACAGATATGGTTGAATTCAGCCTAATTAGAAGTCAATCATGGCCAGGTGCAGTGGCTCACACCTGTAATCCCAGCACTTTGGGAGGCCAAGGCAGTGATTACTTCAGGCTAGGAATTCGAGACCAGCCCTGCCAACATGGTAAAACCTCATCTCTACTAAAAATACAAAAATTAGCTGGATGTGGTGACACATGCCTGTAATCCCTGCTACTCAGGAGGCTGAGGCACAAGAATTGCTTGAGCCCGGGAGGCAGAGGTTGCTGTAAACTGAGATTGCACCACTGCACTCCAGCCTGGGTGACAGAGTAAGGCTCTGTCTCAAAAAAAAAAAAAAAAAAAGTCAATCATGAAGAGAGAGATACTTATGCCAGGGCATCTAGACACCAAGAAGTTCTTAGGACATTGACCACACTGACAGAGATAAATGTAATCCTGGAGTGAGAAGCAGGTGGGGACATGATGTGTTGTGATAGGCGTGTAAGATGGTCCAGGCCTGTAGAGGGTAATGCTGGCAAGAATTTCTTTTTTAAACGGAGTCCCGCTCTGTCCCCCAGGCTGGAGTGCAGTGGTGTGATCTCAGTTCACTACAAGCTCCACCTCCTGGGTTCACGCCATTCTCCTGCCTCAGCCTCCTGAGTAGCTGGGACTACAGGCATCCATCACCACGCCCGGCTAATTTTTTATATTTTTAGTAGAGACGGGGTTTCACC
>NW_012101710.1:2868434-2869409 GCF_000951045.1 Mandrillus leucophaeus
TTTTTTTTTTTTTTGAGACAGAGTTTCGCTCTTATCACCTGAGCTGGAGTGCGGTAGCACAATCTCGGCTCACTCCAACCTCTGCCTCCTGGGTTCATGCCATTCTCCTGCTTCAGCCTCCCGAGTAGCTGGGATTACAGGTGTGTGCCACCACACCCAGCTAATTTTTGTATTTGTAGTAGAGATGGGGTCTTGCCATGTTGGCCAGGCTGCTCTGGAACTGCTGACCTCAGGTGATCTGCCCGCCTTGGCCTCCAAAAGTGCTGGGATTACAGGTGTGAGGCACTGTGCCTGGCCACTGGCAAGAATTCTAAAGAGACTTGTGCACCCAGCAGATGCACTCATGGAGTTCATGGTAAGGATGAGCAGGGTGTGGGGACACAGCACCATCTAAGGTTGACACTGCATGTTCCCGGAGAGACCCGCTGGCAGGGATGAAAATTCATGCATGGTGCCGGGCGCAGAGCTCACGCCGGTAATCCCAGCACATTGGGAGGCCAAGGCGGGAGGATGGCTTGAGGCCAGGTGTTTGAGGCCAGCCTGGGCAGCGGAGTGAGACTCTTCTCTACAACAAAACTTGTGTGTAATTAGCTGGGTGTGGTGGTGCACACTTGTGGGTCCAGCTACTTGGGGGACTGAGATGGGAGGATTGCTTGAGCCCAGGAGGTCGAGGCTGCAGTGAGCCGTGATCACATCACTGCATTTCAGCCTGGGCACCAGAGTGAGACCTTGTCAAATAAAATAAAATAAAATACGGCCAGGCGTGGTGGCTCAAGCCTGTAATCCCAGCACTTTGGGAGGCTGAGACGGGTGGATCACGAGGTCAGGAGATCGAGACCATCCTGGTTAACATGGTGAAACTCCATCTCTACTAAAAAAGACAAAAAACTAGCCAGGCGAGGTGGCGGGCACCTGTAGTCCCAGCTACTCGGGAGGCTGAGGCAGGAGAATGGCGTAAACCCGGGAGGCGGAGCT
>NW_012101710.1:2873288-2874215 GCF_000951045.1 Mandrillus leucophaeus
AAAAAAAAAAAAAAAAAAAAAAGCCAGCCCATGTACAGTGGCTCAAGCCTGTAATCCCAGCATCTTGGGAGGCTGAGATAGGAGGATTGCTTGAGGCCAGGAGTTCAAGACAATCCTGGGCAATATAATGAGACCCCCCCCATCTCTAAAATAAATAAAAGCAAGTTCACCCAGAGCCCACAGGGTCGGCAGTTAATAAGTGTTAGCGACTCTTATCGCTGTGATCATCACTGTCGTGACTGTGACCACACACAGCCCGCTCCCCCACCTTGAGGGCCGCAGTCTTCTGCTGCTCGGCTAACAGCAGGTTGACCTCCTCTCTGGCCAGCACCACCTCATGCGGCTCCGAGGCCTCGCCCTCATCCCCGTCGGCATCAGCCTCCGCTGGTTCCTCGCCCTTCTCCAGCTCACCCCTGTCCCTTTGGGTGCGGGGCTGGGTCTTCTCCCGCTCCCAGCTACAGCCAGGACAGAGGGGGTGAGAGTGCAAGCCACGCCGGGGGCTGGGCATCCTGGCACCTCCACTTCCACCACCCCTCCTGGCACCTCCACTTCCACAGCCCCTCCTGGCCCCAAGTGAATTATGCATAGATATGGGCATAAAAATGGAGCTATGTGGCTGGACGTAGTGGCTCATGCCTGCAATCCCAGCACTTTGGGAGGCTGAGGTGGGCGGATCACTTGAGACCGGGAGTTCAAGACCAGCTTGGCCAACATGGCAAAACCCCATCTCTACTAAAAATACAAAAAATTAACCTGGCATGGTGGGGGGGGTGAGCGCCTGTAATCCCAGCACTTTGGGAGGCCGAGACGGGCGGATCACAAGGTCAGGAGCTCGAGACCATCCTGTCTAACACGGTGAAACCCCGTCTCTACTAAAAATACAAAAAAATTAGCCGGGCGTGGTGGCGGGCGCCTGTAGTCCCAGCT
>NW_012101710.1:2875040-2877255 GCF_000951045.1 Mandrillus leucophaeus
CACCTCGCCCGGCTATTTTTTTGTATTTTTTAGTAGAGACGGGGTTTCACTGTGTTAGCCAGGATGGTCTCGATCTGCTGACCTCGTGATCCGCCCATCTCGGCCTCCCAAAGTGCTGGGATTACAGGCTTGAGCCACCGCGCCATGCACAGCCTGCTCTTCCCAGAAAAAAACGATGCGGAAGCCCAGCGTCCCCAGCCGGGCGGGCCTTACCCTGGATCAGCTGCCGCTCCTCCTGGATCAGCTGCTCGCACAGCAGCCAGTGCTGGTGGTAGCGCTGGATCACAAAGTCCTTCAGGCACAGCCGGTTCTTGCGGCACAGGTTGTCGGCCTGCAGCTCCGTGTTCTCCACCTCCAGCTCGTGCAGCACCTCCTGCTGGTCCTCGCTGGTGACCCGCCTGGGCAGCAGCCTCTCCATCTGTGACGTCTTCCTCTTCGCGTGCTCCAGCCCAGCCTGTGGGGAAACCCAGAGCTTGGGGAGGATGCGGCCATGTCTGCTGCTTCTTATGGCCCCCGTTTATAGCGCTCAGGAAAGCACGCGGGTGATCGGCTCTGAACATGTGTTGCTAACACCGTCTGCCTTCCCATGCTCTGACATCTGGGACCTCCACCTTGGAGGCACTGCCCCTCCCAGAGACAGCCAATTCCTAGAGATGGTAAATGACACACCGGCCAGCACACCTTTCATCTACAAACCAACCAACCAAGAGCACGCTCCCCACCACCTCCTTCGTAGGGCTCTTGCACTCTGCCACCATCTGCCTGTCCTCGTCACTAAGGGCCAGGTACCAGATAACCAGGGACAGCCCCCAGGCCCCGGAGCCTGCTGAAATTACCCGAACAGCCAACCCTAAGCCCGTTTATCCTGCCTCAGCTGTTTCTTCCCACGGAAATAACAACACAGGCTCAGAGCCACCTTTCCCCTGCTACAGAAAACCAGCGCTGGCCTGGCATGGTGGCTCAGGCCTATAATCCCGACACTTTGGGAGGCTGAGGCGGGCAGATTGCTTGAGCCCAGGAGTTCGACACCAGTCTGGGCAACATGGTGAGACCCCCCCCCCGTCTCTACAAAAAATAAAAAAAAGGCCAGGCGCGGTGGCTCACGCCTGTAATCCCAGCACTTTGGGAGTCCAGAGCGGGCGTATCACGAGGTCAGGAGATCGAGACCATCCTGGCTAACACGGTGAAACCCCGTCTCTACTAAAATTACAAAAAGTTAGCCGGGCCTGGTGGCGGGCACCTGTAGTCCCAGCTACTCAGGAGGCTGAGGCAGGAGAGTGGCGTGAACCCAGGAGGCGGAGCTTGCAGTGAGCCAAGATTACGCCACTGCACTCCAGCCTGGGCGACAGAGCAAGACTCCGTCTCAAAAAAATAAATTAAAAATAAATAAATAAAAAAAATAAAATAAAATAAAAAATTAGCTGGGGATGGTGGCATGTGTCTGTGGTCCCAGCTACTTGGGAGGCTGAGGTGGGAGGATCGCTTAAGCCCAGGAGGTCGAGGCTGCAGTAAGGTATGATTCCAGTATTGCACTCTAGCCTGGGTGACAGAGCAAGTCCCTGTGTGAGAGAAAGAAAGAGAGAGAGAAACAAAAGAAAGAGGCAGACGGATCACCTGAGGTCAGGAATTCAAGACCAGCCTGGCCAACATGGTGAAACCTTGTCTTTACTAAAAATACAAAAAAATTAGCTGGGTGTGATGGTGGGTGCCTGTAGTCCTGCTACTCAGGAGGCTGAGGCAGGAGAATCTCTTGAACCCAGGAGGTGGAAGTTGCAGTGAGCCAAGATCGTGCCACTGCACTCCAGCCTGGGAAACAGAGTGAGACCGTCTCGAAAAAACAAAACAAAAAAGCCCCATTGATTTGGTTTTGATCAGTTATTAACTAGTTAGTAAGCAAACTCATCCTTTGCAGGCCACGTTGCTTATTAATATCTGTATTTGGCTCTGAAGTTCATGCTGTCTTGTCGATGTCCATTTTGGGTTTGAGCAAAAGACACAAAAAATATTTTTTGGCCGGGCGTGGTGGCTCACGCCTGTAATTCCAGCACTTTGGGAGGCCAAGACGGGCGGATCACAAGGTCAGGAGACTGAGACCATCCTGGTTAACATGGTGAAACCCCGTCTCTACTAAAAATACAAACAAATTAGCCAGGTGAAGCCAAGATCGTGCCACTGCACACCAGCCTGGGAGACAGAGCGAGACTCCGTCTCAAAA
>NW_012101710.1:2877365-2879278 GCF_000951045.1 Mandrillus leucophaeus
TTTTGAGATGGAGTCTTGCTCTGTCACCCAGGCTGGAGTGCGGTGGCACCATCTTGACTCACTGCCACCTCTGACTCCTGGATTCAAGCGATTCTCCTGCCTCAGTCTCATGAGTAGCTGGGATTACAGGCATGTGCCACCACACCCAGCTAATTTTTGTATTTTTAGTAGAGATGGGGTTTCACCATGTTGTCCAGGCTGGTCTCAAACTCCTGACCTCAAGTGATCTGCCTGTCTCAGCCTCCCAAAGTGCTGGGATTACAGCCGTCAGCCACCATGCCTGGCCTAAAAAAATTTTTAAAGGTCAGAAGACTTTTGAAATGAAATCACATCATCTCCAAATTGCTGAAGGCAGATGCAACAATATTAAGAGGTTTCTGGCTTTGGCTACACAGCTTTCCAGTGAAATAAATGCCACCTGCTTTTAACAACATGACATCATCCATACTTTTTGCACTTGCCTAAAAATACACCTGCAAACACTTAACTAATGGTCTGAAACCATCTCCAGCTTCCACAGCGTTTCCCCTAAAGTCTCCATCATGTGCCCATTCTGTCATTTTTCTGAGTGAGACTGTTAGATAACCAGTTATCCTATAAATAGCTAGTATCAACATTTAGCTCGTCTCAGAAAACAAAAGCGTGGGCCGGGCGCAATGACTCACGCCTGTAATCCCAGCACTTTGGGAGGCCGAGGCAGGTGGATCACCTGAGGTCAGGAATTCCAGACCCGTCTGGCCAACATGGAGAAACCCTGTCTCTACTAAAAATACAAAAAAAATTAGCCGGGCGTGGTGGTGGATGCCTGTAAACCCAGCTACTCAGGGGGCTGAGGCAGGAGAATCGCTTGAACCCGGGAGGCAGAGGTTGCAATGAGCCAAGATCGTGTCACTACACTCCAGCCTGGATGACAGAGGGAGACTCCATCCCAATTAAAAAAAAAGAAAAAAATAAAACAAAAACGTGAAGAGACGTGCTTCCCCAGAGAGGAAGCTCAGGTGTGGGCTTCCTTCTGGCCATGTCCCTAGTCCTCCTAGGATGTGCCCAAGACCAGAACTGGGGTGGGCCAGGCAAGACAGAACCCATGCTGTAAGCCATCAAGCCCTAGCTCTCCGGGGGTTACTCCAGAGGGATCACATGGAAGCTGGAGGCTGCCGTTCATACATCATCCACAGAAGGCAAGGCAGGCCTGGGGGTGTGGTGGACCCCATACCCCTACTCATAACCCACTTTGGTGGTCACCGAACTCCAACCCTGCTCTCTGCTCCCCGCTGCCCCCGGTGTCACTGTAACTCCAACATGAAGGGACACGGGCTTGGGAGTCAGACCTAGGTCAAGTCCCAGCGCTGTTCTTCCTGCCCCCTGCAGATTTGGGACAAGTTACCTCACCTCTCCCAGCCTCAGTTTTCTCATCTGTAAAATGGTCCTGATCAGCCCTACTGCATGGGATGAGCTAAAGTTCACCCAGTGGCCAGACGCGGTGCTCACACCTGTAATCCCAGCACTCTGGGAGGCCAAGGCAGGAGGATTACTTGAGCTCAGGAGTTTGAGACCAGCCTGGGCAACACAGGGAGACACTGTCTCTACCAGTAATTTTTTGTTTAATTGCCAGACCAGCCAGGTACGGTGGCTCACGCCTGTAATCCCAGCACTTTGGGAGGCCGAGGCAGGAAGATCACCTGAGGTCAGAAGTTCGAGACCAGCCTGGCCAACATGGTGAAACCCCATCTCTACTAAAAAATACAAAAATTAACTGGGCATGGTGGTGGGCATCTGTAATCCCAGCTACTCGTGGGACTGAGGCTGGAGAATCACTTGAACCCAGGAGTTGGAGGTTGCGGTCAGCCAAGATTGAGCCATTGCACTCCAGCCTGGGCAACGAGAGCGAAACTCCGTCTCAAAAAAAAAAAAAA
>NW_012101710.1:2880373-2886695 GCF_000951045.1 Mandrillus leucophaeus
TGCACTCCAGCCTGGGCTACAGAGTGAGACTCCCTCTCAAAAAAAAAAAAAAGAGCTATATGATCTCTTCTATTTTTTCTAAGCGTGACCAAAAGCTGGAAGGAAACCCAAGAATCAGCAAACACCTGCTGCAGGCTCAGAGTGACCAAGTGCAGGACTCTGCAGCCAGCCTGGCCTCTAGCCCCAGCACTGCTCATGCCACCAGGTGACTGTAGGCGCCTCCTGTGTCACCCTCTCCGAGCCTTGCTTCCTCTGCAGTAAAGCTTGGAGGACAAAGCTCATGCACCTGGGGGCTCTCAGGATTAACTGCATGCCCCGTGGCTCTGTGAAAGAGGTGCCCAACAAAAAAAAAGCCGGGTGTGGTGGTACATGCCTGTAGTTCCAGCTACTAGGGAGGCTGAGGCATGAAAATAATTTGAGCCCAGGAGGTGGAGGTTGCAGTGAGCCAAGACTGAGCCACTGCACTCCAGCCTGGGTGACAGAGTGAGACTCTGTCTCAAAAATAAAAATAAATAAAAAATAAAAAGAGGTGCCCGATCAAATCCGAACTACAAGGATCCCATGGAAACTGCATGGCGGGAGGGTTAGGGGAGCAAGTGCAGACATTTGGCTGGAAATGGATGAGATGGTGAGTGCATTTCTGTTTATTTGGAATTCCTCTAATGTGCCAGGCGTGGTGGCTCACTCCTGTAATCCCAGCACTTTGGGAGGCCAAGGCAGGAGGATTGCTTGAAGCCAGGAGTTGAAGACCAGTCTGGGCAACATAGTGAGACCTCATCTCTACAAAGAAGATTAGCCAGGTGTGTGGCTGGGTCTGGTGACTCACACCTGTAACACTAGCACTTTGGGAGGCCAAGGCAGGTGGATCGCTTGAGGTCAGGAGTTCAAGACCAGCCAGGTGTGGTGGTGCACTTCCTGTAGTCCCAGCTACACAAGAGGCTGAGGTGGGAGGATCGCTTGAACCTGGGAAGTCGAGGCTGTAGTAAGCCAAGACTGCACCACTGCACTCCAGCCTGGGCAACAGAGCGAGGCTTCGTCTCAAAGTAAAAAAATTAAATAAAAAAATAAAAAGTAGGCCTGATGTGGTGGCTCACGCCTGTAATCCCAGCAGTTTGGGAAGCCAAGGCAAGTAGATCACAAGGCCAACATGGCGAGACCCATTGTTACTAAAAATACAACAATTAGCCAGACGTGGTGGCGGGAGCCTATAATCCCAGCCACTCGGGAGGCTGAGGCAGGAGAATCACTTGAACCTGGGAGGCGGAGGTTGCAGTGAGCCGAGTTCATGCCACTGCACTCCAGCCTGGGTGACAGAGCGAGACTCCATCTCAAAAATAAATAAATAAATAAATAAAAAGTAGCCAGGCGCGGTGGCTCACACGTGTAATCCCAGCACTTTGGGAGGCTGAGGCTGGCGGATCACGAGGTCAGGAGATCGAGACCATCCTGCCTAACCCGGTGAAACCCATCTCTACTAAATATACAAAAAATTAGCCAGGTGTGGTGGTGGCAGGCACCTGTAATCCCAGCTACTCGGGATGCTGAGGCAGGAGAATCCCTTGAACCCGGGAGGCAGAGGTTGCAGTGAGCCAAGCTCACGCCACTGCACTCCAGCCTGGACGGCAGAGTGAGACTCTGTCTCTAAATAAACAAATAAACAAATAAATAAATAAATGGAAGGAAGGAAGAATAGGAAAAAGACAGTGGGGGGAGAATTGGGAGCAGAAGGTGAAGGAGAAGAAATCGGCTTAAATCATAACACCAGGCTTTGTTTTGTTTTGTTTTTTGAGATAGAGTCTCGTTCTGTCGCCCAGGCTGAAGTGCAGTGGCATGATCTTGACTCACTGCAATCTCCGCCTCCTGGGTTCAAGCGATTCTCCCACCTCAGCCTCCCAAGTAGCTGGGATTACAGGTGCGCACCACCATGCCCAACTAATTTTTTTGTATTTTTAGTAGAGACGGGGTTTCACCATGTTGGCCACGCTGGTTTTGAACTCCTGACCTCAAGTGATCCACCTGCCTTGGCCTCCCAAAGTGCTGGGATTATAGGAGTGAGCCGCCATGCCCGGCCAGAACCAGGTTTTAAGTCACCCATAAGTGTGGCGGCCATGGGTCCTGGTTTGTCCAGGGCAGTCCCAGGGGACACAATTGTCCAGTGTTTTTGTTTGTTTGTTTTTGTTTTTTTGAGACAGAGTCTTGCTCTGTTGCCAGGCTGGAGTGCAGTGGCGCGATCTCAGCTCACTGTAACCTCCGCCTCCTGGGTTCAAGTAATTCGCCTGCCTCAGCCTCCCAAGTAGCTGGGATTCCAGGTGTACGCCTCCATGCCCAGCTAATTTTGTTGTATTTTTAGTAGAGGCGGCGTTTCACCATGTTGGCCACACTGATGCTGGCCACGCTGGTTTTGAACTCCTGACCTTGACTGATCCATCCGCCTCAGCCTCCCAAAGTGCTGGGATTATAGGCATGAGCCACTGCACCTGGCCAGCACCAGGTTTTAAGTCACCCATAAGTGTGGTGGCCAAGGGTCCTGGTTTGTCCAGGGCAGTCCCAGAGGACACGATTGTCCCAGTGTGATTGTTTTTTTTGTTTTTGTTTTTGTTTTTGTTTTTTTTTGAGACAGAGTCTCGCTCTGCCATCCGGGCTAGAGTGCAATGGCATGATCTCGGCTCACTGCGACCTCCACCTCCCAAGTTCAAGCAATTCTCCTGCCTCAGCCTCCTGAGTAGCTGGTATTACAGGCACCCACCACCACGCCTGGGTAATTTTTGTATTTTTTGTAGAGACGGGGTTTCACCATGTTGGCCAGGCTGGTCTCGAACTCCTGACCTCAGGTGATCCGCCCACCTCGGCCTTCCAAAGTGCTGGGATTACAAGCATGAGCCACCACACCTGGCCGGCCCAGTGTAATGTTAACAGCCCCCTTTCACCTCCAGATGCACCCTGGTGTGGATAAGAATCGCATGGCCAGTGTCTCTGCACATGGCCACTCTGTGCTCAGTGGGTCTGAGCAGGGAGTGAGTGTGCAACGAGAGAAAAGCCCTGGTATAGGACGGGGCAAGCCCACATCTCCTCTACGCTTCAGTATCCCCTCCCATAGTGGGGTTGGGCCTAGCTGACCTACCAGGCTGCCTCTGGACTCCAGCCTGTGTGAGAGATGAAAGGAATCTAGAAGCCCGTCCTACCTGGCCCAGTGTAGCCACAGGGGCAGGTGAGCATGGGAGGAACAGGAACCTGCAGGCAGCAGAGGGTAGCTGGACAACAGCAAAAGGAGCTCCCAGCAGTGGCCCCTCTGCTCTGGCAGGCAGGCCGGCCCTGCCCTGTTAGGAGGGACAGTGCTGGGGTCCGGGTGGGGCTGAGCCAGCGGGCACACTCACTCTGCAATGGTCAGCAGGTGGCAGGGCACGTCCGTGTGCAGCTCGATGTTGGTGTTCTTCAGCTCCACCAGGCTGCGTCGCATCTCCATCTGCTCCTTGAAGGCCCCGATGAGCTGTGCCCAGATCTTGTTCATCTGTACGTGGCTGTCCTCCTCTGTGTCATGGGACAGCATTGGGACTGCGGGCAGGAAGGGAGCTGGCTGAACCAGGAGCAGTGCCACCTAAGTCAGGGTTGGACTCCATGCCCACCCACCAAGATGGTGTCTGGCCCACAGAGAAGCTCATGGATGGATGAGTGAATGGAGATGGATGGATGGGTGGTGGATGGTGAATGGATGGAGAGAGAGAATGAATGGATAGTGATGGATGGATGGAGGCTGAAGGGTAGATGGATAGATGAGTATGAATGGTTGGGGATGAATGGATAGATAAATGGATGGATAAATAATGGATGGATGATGGGTGGTTGGGTGGATGAACAGAGGGTGGATGGATGAGGATGTACGGTTGAGGATGGGTAGATGGATGGAAAAATGGATGGATGCATAGATGCGTGGTAGATGGATGGATGATGGATAGATAGATGGATGACTAGATGAATGGGTAGATAGATGGATGGAGATGAATGGTTGGGAATGGGTGGATGGATAGAAGAATGGATGGATGAATGGATAGATGCATGGTAGATGGATGGATGGATGGATGGATGAGTGGATGAATAGGCGGATAGATGAAGATGAATGGTTGGGGATGGGTGGATGTATGAAAGAATGGATGGATGGATGGACAGATGCATAGTGGATGGAAGGATGGATGGATGGATGATGTATGGATAGATGGATGAGTGGATGAATGGGTAGATGGATGGATGGAGATGAATGGTTGGGGATGGGTGAATGGATGAATGGATGGATGGATGAGGATGGATAAATGGATGGATGGATGGATGGATGGATGGATGGATGGATATGGATGAATGGATGGGTGGATGGATGGATGGATGGATGGATGGATGGATGGATATGGGATGGATGGATGGATGGATGGATATGGATGAATGGATGGGTGGATGGATGGATGGATGGATGGATGGATGGATGGATATGGATGAATGGATGGGTAGATGGATGGATGGATGAGGTTGGATGAATGGATGGGTGGAAGGATGGATGGATGGATGGATGGGTAGATGGGTGAACAGAGGGTAAATGGATGGATGGGTGAGCGGGTAGATGTGTAAATAGGTGGATGGGTAGATGGATGGCTGGACTTGTGGATAAATGGATAGATGATTTAGAGGAATTTAAACCCCCTCTTTGCCTGGCTTGGGGTCAGGCTACCTGGATTTGAGTCTCAGGAACCCAAATAGTGTTGAGTCTGGACCAACCATCTCAGCTCAGACCTCCCTTTCCCAGTGAGACACTCCCAGACCCTCGATCTGGGCCACCTGCCACCTGCTCTGATGACACCCTGCCTTCTCCTTCACAGTACTCGGCACATCTATGATTAAGTAACATTTTGTGAAAAATGTTTCATATCTGTCTTTCCTGGTTGAATGGAAGCTCCATGGAGCAAAATCATTCCTGTTTCCAACAGTAAGTTCCTACCTAATAGTTGCCCAGCAGCTAATCAATGGTTTTCTCTGCCTGCCCCAGTAGACGGCTCCACCCTGGACATGCACAGTTTGTCCAGTCTGTTCTCATGACCTTGAGGGCAGTGGTCAAGAGCTGCCTTTTCCTTAAATGTCGAGCAATCTGGGGTTGGCAAAACAAATTATGGTGCATGCAGATGACCGAATCGCTGCAGTCATTAAAACAAGGTTTTCAGGCCAGGTGCAGTGGCTCACGCCTGTAACCCCAGCACGTTGGGAGGGCAAGGCAGGCAGATCACTTGAGGTCAGGAGTTCCAGACCAGTCTCGCCAACATGGTGAAACCCTTTCTCTACTAAAGATACAAAAATTAGCTGGGCATGGTGGCAGGTGCCTGTAATCCCAGCTAAACAGGAGGCTGAGGAAGGAGAATCACTTGAATCCAGGAGGCGGAGGTTGCAGTGAGCCAAAATCATGCTACCACACTCCAGCCTGGGCAATAGAGTGAGACTCTGTCTCAAAAAAAAAAAAAAAAAAAAAAAAGTGAGCTGGATGTGGTGGCACATGCCTCTAGTCCCAACTACTCAGGAGGCTGAAGCAGGAGGATCACTTAAACCCAGGAGGCTGAGGCTGCCGTGAGCTATGATTGCATTACTGCACTCCAGCCTGGGCAACAGGGTGAAACGTCTCTAAAGAAAAAAAAAGAAAAGAATCCAACCCCCCATTTACAAAGGAAGAATTAGAGCCCAGGGTCAGGGACACATTGAGGTAGTGGCCAGGTTGGAATTAAAGCCTGGGCGGGGCCCCCAAAGCGCTCTCTGGGAGCAGGTTCTCAGAGTGGCTGGAGCAACCAGCTCCAGACAGGGAGGGGTAACCAGGACAGGGACGTATCCTGGGAGCCCTGGGAGGGCGACAGTGCTGCTGTGCCTGCAGGGGGCGCCACGCCCCGCTCGGCCTACCTACCTCGGGCGTCCTGGATGCCGGCTTCACTTTTCTTCTCCTTTTCTCGCTTCCCAATTTTTGATTTAAGGTGCTCGATCTCCCTGGGCAGGTCGGAGATGACCTCCATGTACTGCGCGATGCAGTAGGAGAAGTTCAGCAGGTTACGCTTCACCTAGCGGGGGCAGGACACGCAGCCAAAGTCAGACCCGGCAGGAAATGCGCCACGAAGGATGCGTTTGAAAGAATGCAAACATGCGTTTGTTATAAAATTCAACTAAATGCTATTCAGCCTGAAAACGGAAGGGAACTGGTCACACATGGTGGCTCACACCTGTAATCTCAGCACTTTGGGAGGCCAAGGCAGGAGGATCACTTGAGCTCAGGAGTTTGTGACCAGCCTGGGCAACATAGCAAGAC
>NW_012101710.1:2887240-2890164 GCF_000951045.1 Mandrillus leucophaeus
AAAAAAAAAAAAAAAAAAAAAGATGGTTAGACCTCCAGGACATGCTGCTGAGTGAAATAAGCCAGTCCCAGCAGGACAGATACTGTGTATTCCGCCTACGTGAGGTCCTCGGCCAGGTGTGGTGGCTCACGCCTGTAATCCCAGCACTTTGGGGGGCCAAGGCGGGCAGACCACTTGAGGTCAAGAGTTTGAGACCAGCCTGGCCAACATAGTGAACCCTGTCTCCACTAAAAAAAATAAAAATAAAAAAATTAGCTGGGTATGGTGGTGCATGCCTATAGTCCCAGCTACTTGGGAGGCTGAGGCAGGAGAAACACTTGAACCCGAGAGGCAGAGGTTGCAGTGAGCTGAGATCGCGCCATTGCACTCCAGCCTGAGCAACACAGTGAGACTCCATCTCAAAACAAAAAACAAAAAAAACACCTACAGCCAGGCACGGTGGCTCACACCTGTAATCCCAGCACTTTGGGAAGCCGAGGCAGGCAGATCACGAGGTCAGGAGTTTGAGACCAGCCTGCCCAGCGTGGTGCAACCCTATCTCCATTAAAAATACAGAAAGTAGCCAGGCATGGTGGCACATGCCGGTAGTCCCAACTACGTGGGAGACTGAGGCAGGAGAATTGCTTGAACCTGGCAGGTAGAGGTTGCAGTGAGCCGAGATCGTGCCTCTGCACTTGAGCCTGGGCAACGGAGTGAAACTCCATCTAAAAACAAACAAACAAACAAAAAACCCACGTATATGAGGTACCTCAAGTCCTCAAATTCATAGAGATGGAAGGTAGAATGCAGGGTACCAGTGGCTGGGGAGGGGTGTGAGGAGTTATGGTTTACTGGGTGCAGAGGTTGGGCACAGTGGCTCACCACCTGTAATCCCAGCATTTTGGGAGGCTGAGACAGGAGGATCACTTGAGCCCAGCAGTTCAAGACCAGCCTGAGCAACACAGGGAGATCCTGTCTCCACAAAAAATTGAAAAATTAGCTGGGCATGGTGATGTGCACCTGTAGTCCCAGCTGCTTGGGAGGCTGAAGCGAGAGGATGGCTTGAGCCCAGGAGGTCAAGGGTGCAGTGAGCCATGATGGTGTCACTGCACTCCAGCTTGGATGACAGAGCCAGACCCTGTCTCCAAAAAAAAAAAAAAAAAAAAAGCGTGGCACTTCAGTTTGGGAGGACGAGAAAGTTCTAGAAATTTGGTGTGGTAATGGTTGCACAAAGACATGAATGTACTTAATGCCACTGACTGCACACTTAGAAATCTGAAGTCCAAACACCCGCGCCTTACCCTGGTCTTGATGTTCTTGGCCCTGTGGGCGTACAGCAGTGTGGTCCGAGACTCCTCAAAGCAGGTGCTGGCTGGGCTGATGTGGGCAATCATCACCGTGCAGCTATTCCAGCCCAGGGCATCCTGTTCAGGGGGAAACCGCCAAGTGGGAGTTAGGGGAGCCTCAGGACCCCGCCTGCCCCAGCTGTCACCAGATGTCTGAGATTCCAGCTCCAAGCCCTGGAAAGGGCAGCTGCTGCCAGAACCCTGGGTTCAGCCCTCAGGGAGGTGACCGTGAGGATGAAGTGGGACCCGTTCCAAGCTCACCCCGTCTGACTTCAGCTCTGACGAAAGCAGATTGGACCAAGGGGTCAAGTTTACAGAAACATTTATTTACCGTTTTATTGTTGTTGTTGTTTGTTTGTTTTTGAGATGGACTCTCACTCTGTCACCCAGGCTGGAGTGCAGTGGTGCCATCTCAGCTCACTGCAACCTGTCTCCTGGTTTCAGGCGATTCCCCTTCCTCAGCCTCCCGAGTAGCTGGGATTACAGGTGCGTAATCCCATGCCTGACTAATTTTTTGTATTTTTAGTAGAGACAGGATATCCCCATGTTGGCCAGGCTGGTCTCAAACTCCTGACCTCAGGTGATCCACCCACCTTGGCCTCCCAAAGTGTTAGGATTACAGGTGTGAGCCACTGCACCTGGCCTAGCGTTTTACCTATGTGTTAATTCATACTCCACCTTGCTATGGAATGGAGGTGCCGCCATTCAACTCAGAATAAAGGGGAGTTTTCTCACGGTCAGAGCCCTCCATGATGGGGAGGCAGCTGTGGATGGGTGATGCGCTCCCTGTCACTAGGGGTATGCAAGCACACGCAGGACCAGACTTTCGGGGGAGTGAGGCAGTGACTAGAGATGGCATCTACCGTGTTTTCTGGCCCTCATCCAGGTCTGGCCTCTCCCCTGGCTGGTATCTCCTGAAAGTTCAGGGCCCGCGCCCAGCCTCCGGGACCCGCAGCACCCACCTTCAGCAGGCGCATGAGCTTGCTGTCCCGGAAGTTCACGTACTGCGCCCGGCTGCCGCCCTTCTCGCTGAGCGCGTTGATGCAGTTGCCCAGGGCCAGCAGCGAGCGGTTGATGTGCTCGCCCTCCTTCATCCTCTTGCCTTGGTTCTGTGTCTGCGCCGTGAGGGGCCAGGCTGAGAGGGGAGGTCTTAGTCCTTCCTACCCACCAAGCCCCATCCAGCATCCCAGGGAGGGGACTGAAGCCCAGAGGGTGGAATAACCCCACCCTACCCCAGCCCTAGGCGCTCGGGCTCTCAGGCACTGATTACGCTCCTGAACCGCCTGGGGATGGAGCATTCCGTGGGAGGAACACTACGCTACAGCCACTGAAGCCACGATGCAGAGATCTCGGCAGGTGTTGAAAAGATACTCGGCCGGGCCTATAATCCCAGCACTGTGGGAGGCCGAGGCGGGCGGATCATGAGGTCAGGAGATGGAGACAGTGAAACCCCATCTCTACTAAAAATACAAAAAAATTAGCTGGGTGTGGTGGCGGGCACCTTAGTCCCAGCTACTCAGGAGGCTAAGGCAGGAGAATAGCATGAACCTGGGAGGTGGAGCTTGAAGTGAGCCGAGATCGCGCCACTGCACTCTAGCC
>NW_012101710.1:2891554-2892830 GCF_000951045.1 Mandrillus leucophaeus
GTCAGGAGATCGAGACCATCCTGGCTAACACGGTGAAACCCCGTCTCTACTAAAAATACAACAAAAATTAGCCGGGCGCGGTGGCAGGCACCTGTAGTCCCAGCTACTTGGGAGGCTGAGGCAGGAGAATGGCGTGAACCCGGGAGGCAGAGCTTGCAGTGACCGAGATCATGCCACTGCACTCCAGCCTGGGTGACAGAGTGAGACTCCGTCTCAAAAAAAAAAAGAAGAAGAAAAAGAAAGCAAGCTCCAGGAGGGCAGAACCTGCCACGCTTGTTGGGCTTGTGTCCTCAGAGTCCTGAAAACCAGCGGGTGCCTGGTTCACACAGGTGCTGTGTGTAGACTGGTGTTTTTTTTGTTGTTGTTGTTTTCATTTTGTTTTTTGAAGAAGGAGTCTCGCTCTGTCACCAGACTGGCATGCAGTGGTGCGATCTTGGCTCACTGCAACCTCTGCCTCCCAGGTTCAAACGATGCTCCAGCCTCAGCCTCCACAGTAGCTGGGATTACAGGCACCCGCCACCACACCTGGATAATTTTTGTATTTTTAGTGGAGACGGGGTTTCGCCATGTTGGTCAAGCTTGTCATGAACTCCTGATCTTAAGTGATCCACCCGCCTCAGCCTCCCAAAGTGCTGGGATTACAGGCATGAGCCACTGCGACCGGCACTGTGTGCAAAATGAATGACGATGCACGTACACGGGGAAGCCCCCGAAAGTAGCCGTGCTGGAGAAAATGCCCGCCTTGTGCGGCTGCTGTGGGAGTGGACCATTTTTTCCTTTTTTTTTTGAGATGGAGTCTTGCTGTGTCGCCCAGGCTGGAGTGCAGTGGTGCAGTCTCGGCTCACTGCAACCTCCACCTCCTGGGTTCAAGTGATGCTCCTGCCTTAGCCTCCTGAGTAGCTGGGATTACAGGCATCCGCCACCACAACCCAGCAAATTTTTGTATTTTTAGAAGAGACGGGGTTTCGCCATGTTGGCCAGGCTGGTCTCAAACTCCTGACCTCAGGTGACCTATCCACCTTGGCCTCCCAAAGTGCTGGGATTACAGGTGTGAGCCACCGTGCCCGGCCCACTTTCCCTTTCTGTAATATCACATTTGAAATCAGAAAAAATAATTACTAGCCAGGCACAGAGGCTCATGTCCGCAATCCCAGTTCTCTGGGAGGCCAAGGCAGGCAGATCACAAGGTCAGGAGTTCGAGACCAGCCTGGCCAACATGGTGAAACCCCATCTCTACTAAAAATACAAAAATTAGCTGGGCATGGTGGTGGGCGCC
>NW_012101710.1:2892880-2894256 GCF_000951045.1 Mandrillus leucophaeus
TCTCAAAAAAAAAAAAAAAAGAAAGAAAGAAAGAAAAGAAAATATACTCATCACTAAATGAGGTAAATACAGGCCAGTGCAGTGGTTCATGCCTGTAATCGCTGGAGGCCGAGGTGGGCAGATCACCTGAGGTCAGGAGTTCGAGACCAGCCTGGCCAACATGGTGAAACCCTGTCTCTACTAAAAATTTTTAAAAAGCTGGGCACGGTGGCGGGTGTCTGTAATCCCAGCACTTTGGGAGGCTGAGGCGGGCAGATCACGACGTCAGGAGTTCGAGACCAGCCTGGCCAATATAGTGAAATGCTGTCTCTACTAAAAATACAAAAATTAGCCAGGCGTCATGGCACACGCCTGTAATCCCAGCTACTTAGGAGGCTGAGGCAGGAGAATCACTTGAACTTGGGAGGCGGAGGTTGCAGTGAGCCGAGATCGTGCCACTGCACTCCAGCCTGGGCAACAGACCAAGACTCTGTCTAAAAAAAAAAAAAAAAATAGCCGGGCGTAGTAGTGGGCGCCTATGATCGCAGCTACTCAGGAACCTGAGGCAGGAGAATCATTTGAACCCAGGAATCAGAGGTTGCAGTGAACCAAGATCATGCCACTGCACTCCAGCCTGGGTGACAGAGTGAGACTCTGTCTCCAAATCAATCAATCAAGTAAAGACAGATCAGAGGGAAGTCTGTGCAGAACAACTCCAGGATTCTGTCTGTTTTTTGACAGAGTCTCATTCTGTTACCCAGGCTGTAGTATAGTGGTGCGATTATGGCTCACTGCTGCCTCGACCTCCTGGGCTCAAACGATCCTCCCACCTCAGCTCCCTTAGTAGCCAGGACTACAGGCGTGTGCCACCACGCCCAGCTAGCTTTTTTACTTTTAGTAGAGACAGGGACTTGCTACGTTGCCCAGGCTGGTCTTGAACTCCTGAGTTCAAGCGATCTTCTTGCCTTGGCCTCCCAAAGTGCTGGGATTACAGGCGTGAACCCCTGTGCCCCGCTCCAACCCATTTTATAATAAAAATAAGGGTGTGTGCTTCATCTGGGGAGTAGCCCTCTGAAACATCCTCATCCATCAGGCCCCTCCTCAGGGAGGACACTGACCTCATCTCCAAAGGGGAGACCGCAGCCCCCAGTCACTGCCCTTGGTCACATCATCCTGTTTACTTCCCTCAAATCACTTAACTCAGTGATGGACTTACTCTTAGATATGTTCAGTGACTGATTTTTCCACCTGCTCCCCCATCAGAATTAAGCTCCAGGAGGGCAGAACCTGCCGGCCAGGCGCGGTGGCTCACACCTGTAATCCCAGCACTTTGGGAGGCCGAGGCGGGCGGATCATGAGGTCAGGAGATCGAGACCATCCTGGCTAACACGGTGAAA